>NW_027554101.1:2535227-2852130 GCF_045843805.1 Urocitellus parryii | reverse complement strand
CTTCAATCATTGGCAATGCCAACTTGAATAAATAACTTTTCTTTTTTTCACATCTCCATGTGTAAGATGCAGATAATAGTATCTTCTTACAGAGATGTTGTAAGTATCCAATGAGGTAGGTGATAACCCATATGAAACTCTTAGACACGGTGTACAGAAAGCAAAGAATAATATAAAAGTAACTATTTTATGGCAATGTACATTTTATGGATTCTCTCCATTGCACACATTTATAAATGTTTTTTTATATGTGAAAATATTCAATTCCATATCCAACCCTATGAAACAGAACTAGTATTTCCATTCAGAAGCACTGGATTCTATAAATCTTGCCCAAGTCAGAGGATATTTGCTGTTGTAATGTGCTTTAAGCTGCTCTACATTTAGATCTTTCATTTCATCATTTGTAACTAAAATACACAGAGATAAATTATTAATAAGAAGTTATATGTAATAATTATGAAGCATCCAGATTCAGGGTGAGTCAGTCTACAAAGTTCATTGTATAAGATGATGTATCAGGTAAAGTTCTCATAGTTATTTAATATTACCTGTGAGTTGAAAGACACTGTCTAGCAACTCTTCAAATACAAAGATTAGACATTGATCACCATAGAGAACAAATAATTTTTCAGGGCCAATGAACCTACAGATGGCATGGCCAATATTTGTATTCAGGAAATTCCAACTCCACATACCCGACATGTCTTCTAAAGAGAATATTTAAAATTTCTGCAAAAGTATGATAATACGTAGGAAACTCACAGTTACCAATTCCCAGCACATTGCCTGGTTTTGCAAAATCCCACCAAACTTCTACTTAAGGAACATAAGACATAAAACATGTTGATGGGAAAACTGTGAGAGAGAAACAGAAAAAAAACAGCTGAAGTTTCCTGTTAAAGGAAGCCCAAATCTAATAAGTTCTAGCTGGGAGTAATGAGAAGGATATGACACAGCTTGGCAGAACCCTAAGGTCTCCAGTTTTGTAAACCAAGTTGGCAAGAGAAAGGGAGGGTTAAATTAACTGTGAAAGTTAACTAAACCACACAGTGCCACACACATTCACTGTTGCATGGATAAATACCCACTCTTACATAGACAAACATACATACACACACACATATAAACATGTATAGGACATTATACAAGTTTATTCCCCATTAAAAATGAAATATAATAAAGTATATTCTTCCTCTTTGAAAAATGAAAAGCATACTCATTCCCAAGTGAAATGCCCAAACACTCAAAAGCAAAAACTATCTGTTCACAAGTCCCACCATAAAAGCAGAATTAGAAGTTATTATTAACCATTAATCTTAAATATAACTTATTAATATGAGACTCATAAGATATTTGTGGAATTCCTCCAAGTAAAAACAAAAAGACAAATGGATAAAATTACCCCCAGAAAAAAGAGATGTGAAAAAAAGTATATCCTCATAACAAGGTCTAGCATAAAGGAAACAATAGAGAACAGATTTTTACTTTTTTAAACTTAAATATATGCAATAATTATAAAAACTTTAAATTCAACAAATAGAATCTAGGTGATAAACACATGGGTTTCAAAATACATTTATTTCAACTGTTTTAGGCTGGAATTTTATAATAATATGTTAGAAATAATTATTAGGAATATTATGGAATATTTGATATCTCTCCTAAATAGGTGAACACAAGAATATGTTAGACACTGGGCATGATAATGCAAACCAGTAATCCCAGTGACACAAGAGGCTGAGGCAGGAGGATTTCAAGTTCAAGGCCAGTCTCAGCAATTTAGTGAGGTCCTTAATAACTTATTGAGACCCTATCTCTCAATAAGAAAATGAAGATGGCTGGGAGTGTGTTGACTAAGTGGTAAAGCAATTCTGGGTTCAATCCCTAGTGCCAAAATGAAAAAAAATGTATTAGAAAGATGTGAGAAAAGTAAAGGTCATAAAAAGTAAATTCAGAAGCTCTAGTAGTAACTAACAGGTGTTTCAGAAAGTCAAGAACAGCAAGACTAAAGAAAGGAATCAAATAAATGTGTAAGACATACTCTCCCCAAAAGCCTCTAAATTAAAAGAGTCCTTCAAGCACAACAAATGGAGGAAATATGCACTTAATTACAACATAACTGAGTTTCAGAATTGGTACAGTGATCATATGTGTGTGTTTGTGTGTGTGTGTGTGTGTGTGTGTGTGTGTGTATATATAGAGAGAGAGAGAGAAAGAGAGAGAGAAACAAGACCAGAACAACATGACTCTTAAGAGTGATGATGAATGCCAAAAGACAAGAGAGAAATTCCCTTCTATTTTTCTCATGGGAAATTATTTTTACCTTAGAATTCAGTTCACACTCAAATGATCAATCATGTATGAAGATAGGTTTCAGCTGCTTTCAAATATGCAGGATCTCAAAAAAATTATCACCCCCAAGAAACCCTTTAGAGAGTTACTTGAAAATGCAATTCTTTAGCTCTGGCAAAACAAATAAACTCAGGATGAGGTTCCAGACCAAAAAATGGATTGAATCCAGAAAAGCATTCAATGGAATCAATCCTCTAGACACCTGCAGTTCAGAAGGGTCCCAATAAGTCAGTCTTTGGAAAGTTTGAGGGTATGTAAAAGTATTACAGTGACCAAATGCAAAAATAGCATTTAAACATTTGGACTGGTGAGGCACAGAAATTTCAAGACCAATATAATCAACATTTATGATTTTATCTACAGTGAACATGTGATATGTAATTCAAATAATGGAATTTATTTATTTATTAATTAATTTATTTATTTATTTTTAATTGATTTTTTAAAAAGAAATGATAGCAGAATGCATTTCAATTCTTATTATACAGATATGGCAAAATTTTTCATATCTCTGGTTATATATAAAGTATGTTCACACCAATTTGTGTCTTCATACATGTACTTTGAGTAATAATGTCCATCACATTCTACCATCCTTACTAACCCCCTTCTCCCTCCCTTCCCCCTCCCACCCCTCTTCCCTATCTATTTCTCCCATGCTCCCCCTCCCTACAGAATACAAATATTTTTTATGTTTACCTAGAAACTAAAAATACAGAAAAAAGGACAGAAATATGATGAAAGAAAAAGGGAAAGAGTACAGATATCTTCATCTTAAATATTTTTGATAAAACACAAAAATTAGAGTAAGCAAAAGAGTAAATAAAATATTATGGTATAACTATTCTGATAGGTTCGATCCATGACATGTAGGAAAGTTCAACTGAAAGTAAATAATATTTTAGTAGTGTGAGCTTTGATCTGAGGATTCCATGTCTGTGGATTCAACCAAATTTATTCGAGTCAAAAATATTGTTGTAAATTTTATATAAAGCATAGAACATGTGTGGATTTTGGAGTGGGCTAGAATTATAGAACCATACTTTCCCCTAGAGATGACTATATGATGGCTCATGTAACATTTGAGACATCATTTTTGAAAATAATTTATTGATGATGCTTTACAACTATAGAGACATATTTCTAAAGATGATGTTTTGGTTAATAGGAAAACTTAATTGAATATCATATGTGTTTGTTTTGTTGGATGGAAGCGTAAAGATGAAAATAAGTGTAAACTAGCCAAATCTTTGCCTTTAAAAAAAGAAATATATCATATATAAAGCAAATAAATGAAAAATTGTGTGGAAGCATGTTACCTGATATTGAGGTAACAGCAGCAAAAAAAAAAAAAAAAATACAAAGCTATACATGCTTCCTCTAGAGACAAGATTGGACAATAAGGATTCAGAATGGTGCTGCCGGCTTACCCTGTGCCTCTGATAGCTGAATAATACAGCAAACCATGAAGAGTTAAGTAATCAGGAGGTCACATTTTACAGAATATATTAATTAAGCAAAACTACAATGATGAACAGGGAAAATTCTTGATAGTAAAATTGTGGGCAATTATAGATTGAAAATGAGGGTAGTTAGGACTAAGGATCCCAAAATTAGAAAAATGCTATTCCAGAGTGTTCTATCAGGGACAAGAAAAACATAGAGCATAGAACTAAAGCAATAAAGCAGATACCAAATTCAAATCAGCATAGATTTGGGACCAAAAATAAAACTTTCCTTTAGACATACCTGGAAACTATTCACTGTGTTTGTAATGAGGATAATACACGGGTCCTCATGTGCAATTACAATTAGAGAATTGTTTGTAATTGGTATATATTTTTCATCATGTTTTGTGAATTCCGTCAGCCACCCTATAATCTTTCTCTTTACATAGCCCTGGATGAACATTCTATTGGGCATTTTTCAGGCAAATCCCTGACCTGAGGGAAGTTGGCATCTTGATGTGTAGGATAGATAAACCAGGTACCGATTAGAAGATTGCCTGTGCCAGAATTACATTGGAGCTATTCATAGAAGAAAGACGTTAGAAAAATTCTCCTTGCCTACTTTATTAATACCTCAATAAAAAGAATAGTATCAGTAATTAGGAGTCTGCCACAGCTATGTGCAATCCAAAATGTAGGAGTTCAGGAGAAAAAAAATTTAAAAAAAAACTTTTGCAAAACTTACCTAAAGTTTAGAAATAGTTAAATTAAGGTACAAAATGCAAGCATAGCAATATTCAAACCAACACAGATTCTAAATTTTCAGCTCTTTTGGGGTCATTCCTTCATTTCTATTGTAGATCATTGATGTGGACAGTTTAAAAACATCCCCTCTTGTAAGATCAGGACTTCAGATTCATTGATACCTGTTCTACTTAGAGGACCTTATTGCATTAGAGAGCACCAGAGAAGATACCAACTGTAATAATCCCTAAAATTCTGGAAAGTTTTTAAGAAAGGCAAATAATACATATGTACTATCATTTTATGTTTTCTTCTAATTCATAAATTGGTTTATTACTGATAGGTTTCTAATTTATAACTCATGTTATATGTCCAGATGTTCTGAATGTAGAAGTGACAGTATCAAGATCTTGTTCTACAAGAAGCAAATCAATCTATCATACCTACAAGGTGGATGATAGGATATAATACATGATTGTTTTTTCTTCACAATGTTATCAAAATGCAAATAAGAGATTATACAGTGAGTCAGCAGAAGAAAAATATACCAAATGTATTTTTTAATTATGCAAGATAAAACAACTTCTACTATGTTAAAATAAAGAGGAAGTCTTCCCTTCGTATATATTAATTGTCTAAAAGCACATTTAGAAAATAGCTGCAATTTTCCTTTCTTATAAGATAAAAGAAAATTATATAAGTACTAAATCAAGCAAAAAATTTGAAGGCAAGGGCAGCTGTACAACCACTTAGGAAAAGTTTGGTGATTAAAAAAAAATAAAATTAAGGATAGACATTCTATATAACCCAGTAATCCTACTTCATAGGTATTTATCTAAGAGAAATGAAAACATTGTTCACAAAAAGACTTGTGTAGCAAGAAGCTTTACTCATAATGGACAAAAATTGAAGACAATTCAACTATCTTTCAGTGGATAAATGCATGTGCTATGGTACATCCACACAATGGTGTGTTAACAACAATAAGGAAAAAACCTATAAATTCACCCAATACACACATAAATGAACTTCAAAAACATTACAACAAGGGAAAGAATCTAGCTTTAAAAGATTATAAAATACATAAGTCCATTTATTCTGGAAAAGGCATACCATAGAAGAGAACAAAGATCAATGATTGCAAGGGCTTGGAGTGTTTTAGGGTCTCAATATAAAGGAGCAACCTGTGGAAATTCTTTGGGATAATGGAAGTATACTGTATTCTCTCAGTACTAATGATTCCAAGAATGTATGCATGTATAAGATCAAATAGAAATTAATATCAAAAAGCAAATTTTACTGTATTTTAGTTTTTAAAAAGTAACATCCAATAATATATTCTATCAAGGTGAAATTAAGGGTGGTAGGATAAGACAGCTTTCATAGAGATAAGAAAAGGAAGACCAAAATAGCAATATCAAGCAAGATTATGTTTGGAGAAATCTTCCCCAAATGAAAACACAGATGGTCCTACCTAGAGATAAATATGAGGCTAAACTAGCAGTGATATATACATATATATGAACATTCTACTATTTTTAGGTATTACTTACTCCACTCAAGTAAAAGATCCAGAGAACCAACAGAGAGAATCAGAAGTAAACATTGCTCTCACAGTGTGCACTCTAAGTGAAGTATTCAAAAAGTTGCTTTCTAAACTATGACTAAAGTTCTAAAAGCATGCAATTATCCATGCACAACAGAGATGTACCCCTATGTAGCTAGGAGAAGCACTAAGGACACCATGCTTTAGTAGATGTGGTTAGCTGTTCAGAAAGGAAAACAGAGCACAAATGACAGGTTGCTCTTTATAAACCTCCAAGAAAAGCTAGGGAAGATGTAGGGCAGATGGAAACCAAGATATTCAATAATTAGTATGTGATAATTTAGAGAAAAAAATTATGTCCTTGACACCTGGCAAAATAATTTTCTTTAACAGTAGTGACATTGTTTTTTGAAAATGATACCTCTGCCAAATAAATACAAGAGTCAAGAACCTGGGCTTAGAGAAGGTCCTTATTTTCCTAAGGAAAAGGGAAGAAAAATTTAATATTTTTAAATTTTTAATTATTTTTACCTCTAAATTGTTACATGTTCTTTTCATTTTGCCCCCTCACTATTTGAATAAGGTATACTGTTAATCTTATAAAAAGAATTATTGTTAATAACGCTCCCTATTTTTTTTTTACTTTCAAAAATGTTGGCTTTCTTTTTTAAAACTTGTTTTCTAAAAGCTTGCCAGAAAACAAGACTGTGATTAAATAATAGGAAGATTGGCTTGCCAGAAGGGCATTATTGTTTGTCCCTGCGGTCTAAAGGGAACTTTGAAAAAGAAAAGGTGTGTGTCTCATTCATATTTATTTTAATGTGATGCTATACTTTATTTAAATTTTTGTTGAGTTATAACTCACATACAAAATAGCCACAAAAATTCTAGAATACATGGAAAACTAAAAGACAGAAAAGAACTGTTCAGTACATCAGTTAGCATGAGGTTGAAACACAGCTGGCCCAGGAAGGCTGGAGTACAGCTGATGTTTGAGTTACCCAAATATTTGAATGGTTTCCGCCAACACTCTGAAAAAAAAATCAATAAATAAATGACTGCTACAACATTTCTGTAAATTACTTTCTGCAGCTCTCCTGATGGATTGTACCAGGTGAAATATATAACCACTCTCTTTTGGAGCAATGTGGGGGTGGAGGGGCTTTTCCAGGAAGAATTTCACATGGAAGAGTCCCTTGTACTATTCAGAAATCCTTTTCTCTGGGAATAGTTCTTATCTTTCACCACCAAACTCCTCCAACAGCAGCTTGGGAGGTTAAAAGAATTTTGCAGCCTGACTTGGTCAGGGTATTAATCTATATTTTGTCTTTGTACCCTGTTTGCCCTTTTTATATTATAGTGCCCAACTATGCAAAAAGAAGCAGCAAAATAATACAGCAGGCCTTCTTATTACCAATTAAAATATGAGAAAATTGAGGGTCAAGTATCAATGCATTCAGGGTCACACTACTTGTTATAGGCAGAGGCACAAATTAAATTCAGAGTTTTTCCCTTTTTCTTTGTTGCAGGTGTTTGCTCTGTTTTAGTCACATCAGAGGAACATTCAGTTATGGGCAAGCTTTTAGAAAACAAGTTTAATGGAGAAGGCCAACATTTTTGAAAGGCAAAAAAAAATTAGGAAGAGTTATTAACAATAATTTCTTTTATCAGATTAACAATATACCTTATTCAAATAGCAAGGGGCCAAAATGAAAAGCACATATAACAATTTAGAGGTGAAAATAATTAATGACATAATTATTACTTTAAAATAAGGAAAAATATCATGTTTGGATTTTAACTTAGCAAGCGAATATGTTTGCTGTGGCTTTCATTTTAATGGTGGAGCAAAGGATCTGTTTTTGTATAGGTAATTATTTAAATCAATATCAGGACAATTTTAAATTATTGTATGACTATTTCAATGTTACTTATTTTTTCAAGAGAGTTCCTTTCAGATTTTCCTTGAATATATGCATTAACATTTATAATTGTGTTATTACATAGAAAGGACATTATTAAACTGTCACAAAAATCCTATTTCAATTTGTTTTGTGCTACTTCATTGCCCCAATTTTTTTTCTTTTTCTTGACTATTCTAAGAAAATATGAAATATACCTTACTTGGTTTAGGTTTGGAGACACTAATTTTTTTTGTCTTCCTGGATGCTACTCTCTGAGATTGTGTTTCCTTTGAGGAACTCTGTCTCCCAACAAGGTGGCTCTAAACCAGAGAGTTAAGTTCTCTCAGAAGCAGTCTTTGCAGAGATGTGGTAACAGACTGATGTGTCAAGATTAAGTCATTTTCCAAAGAGAATCATGATGAGAGAGAAAAGGAGAGAATTTCAGTGGTGTGCAAATCTCTCAGAACACTTATAATAAATACCTTTCTGTTTGCTTCTGTCCAAAGCTGTGCTCCAATTATAAATAAGCAGATAAGAATCATGAAACAGAAAAATATAGACACTAGCTAGGCTTTGCAGCAAAAATGTGGAAACAGAGATAAATTTTATACCACATTTAAACCCAAAAAGTTTGGGAGTGTTTATTTATTTATTTTTTATATATTTTTCTAATTTTTATTTTTTTTATAATTAAGGGAAGGGGGTGTGTGGGGTGAGAAGGATAGTGGAATGGAGTGTTTAAATTTAAGCTTTTATTTATAAAATAATCTTTTCATTTTTATTTGCAAATTTACTTGAAAACTTTTTTTGTACCTTTTTATTTTGAAATAATTTTAAGCTCTAATTAAAGCTGAAATCTAGTATAAACATCGAATATAACCTTCACATAGCTTCCACTACATAGCTGGAGGCCCAGATATTTCCATGAGGCTCTAGGGGTGGTTTTATAAATCTTTCTTTCCTTTTAGATATATGAATTGGAAATTTCCCTAAGAGGGACCTGTCCCTTTTCTCTCTTAAATGATCATTTATTTATTTATATTATAATTGATCATAGATATATTTTTGTATATTATCATGAAAGAATACTAAGTACTTTGGTGCTCAAATTATCTTTCAGTTACACTCCCTGACTATTTGGATATAAGGTGCCTTACATTACTGTTGGGTTTTTCCTTCTCCAGCCTTAGAAATCATCCAAGGGAGTTCTGTTCTTCCCATTAGAAAATGATTTTAGAACAAAAGTTCTGGCCAATATTTCTGGGGTGCAGCTGCTACTTAGCTTTCTCAATATACAGAACCAGAAAATATATCTGCACACCTACTCCATTCATGTGCGCATTTATATTTATTTCTGTGTCCATATGTATTCTGTATCTCTATGTATTTGCTTTTTAAAAATGAGCTGAGTCTCCAATGAAAACCACAGTTTTTATTCTAGTCTTCAAGATGTCTTTATTTGTATTTTCTTTTCCTGAGAGTGAGAAACTTAGTTCTCGGTTATCAACAATATACTTACCTAAGTCTTCAAACTTAACAAATAAAGTAATATTAGAATGGTTAAAATAATCTTAGTAATTATGGAGTACAGTGTTTGTGGGCTATAGTTCTTTTTGTTGTCATCTATAAGGATCCAGCCCAAATGTTATTTTCCAAAATTGACTCTCACATATCAATTTAGTATCTTATGGCTATGCCATTGCTTAACTCATTAATCTTTGTTGTTGTTGTTTATTTTTTATATATACTTTGGTATTTTCCACATAGCCAATCATGTTGTATGCCAATAGAGACATTTTTTTTAACTTTCTGCTCTGTATGCCTTCATTCTTTCTTTGCCTATTCAATAGTTAGAACTATTTGTTAGGTTTAGTAGAATGTTGAATAGAATTATTTCCAGTCTTAAGGAATTCATCTTGTCATTATTGAGTATGATGTTAGCTTTGATATGTGTGGACACCTATTGCTGTGTTAAATAAATCCTCTTCTATAAAGATTATTCAGGTTTGATATTTGAAGTGACTCAAAGATTATCACAGAATGTACTCAGGCAAAAGCTTTCTATAAAACAAAGCATATGATACAGGAGAAGAAAGTACAGACAAGCACCAAGGGTTTGAGAGACATCAAGGAGCGGTTCCTCGGGGTTCATTTTAGTCACACAACATGCACTTTGTCTCCAAATTACACATCCAAAATTTGTGCAAGGAATCCTGGCCTCAGGAGAACTCATGATGGAAGTTCCCAGCAGGGTCTCTAATGGCCTACTGGTCATGTAACCAAGTCCACCTGGCTAAAGGATTACACAAGTTAAAAGCCATGAACAAACATGCTGGCTGCCAGTGTCTCTGGGGTACTTTTGGACTTTAAACAGCACTTCATAGATCAGTAAGTAATTGGTTAGTGGGCCTGTGAACTTTATCTTAGCTAAGACTCAAAGTCAGATATCCAGGCATCCCCAGAGAACTGACTCAGTCCAGGTGTAAAAGTGATGCATCCTACCATCAATGTGTTCCTACAATAGACATTTTTAATATGCTGAATAGATGTTAAATTATTCAACCATTTTCTAAGTCTATAAAGATGGTCATTTATTTCTTTTCTGAACTTTTTGTATAAATTATAATAATTTGTATTTTTAGAAATTCATGGTACTAGAAATCAAATCCAGAACCTTGCTCATGCTAAATAAGGCCTCCACCACTGAGTTACATCCCCAGTCCATGTTTGTTAATTTTTGAACAATAAAACAGATTTTAGATGTTGAGATAAAACTACTTATATGTGATATATTGTCAACTATAATATATGAATGTTTCATTGGTGGTTTTATTATCTATATCCATGAGGATGTCAATCTGTACTCTCTTTTCATGTAATATCTTCATCCAATTTTGGTAGTGTGATAATTACATCATGACACATGGATTTGAGAACAAGCTTTTTCTATTAGAATTTCCCTTTTAAATGTATACTAAAATTCTCCAGTGAACCCATTTGTTTTCTTTAAAAAAAAAAAACATTTTGTTGTTACTGTGATTTAAATTTATTCAATAAATATAAAGCCATTCATATTATTTGTTTCTCATTTCCATTTGAAAACTGTTTTCTTCAGGCTTCACAAAGGGGTGGCCTGAGGCAAAGACCTTCTTGACATTCAGGGCAACAGAACAATAGGTAAGCAAAAGGCCCAAAGCAGGGTTTCTCCACTGAGACTTTACTGGTCACACTGATATCTGAGTTTTCTGAGATGCACGCCATTCCCATCAGTTATCCAGTACATGGTCATGTCACAGAGCTTGGAGGTGGTACATATCTTGGACACAAAACCATGAGCCTATTCTGGAGAGTGGCCAGAATTCAGGAAGAAAACAGGAACTTAGGAAGATAGTAGGTGTTGCCCATCGATAAGGCAAGCCGCAGTCCATTCATAAATTGGGCAGGATGAATGCTGGGAAGTTTTCTACTAGAGAGGACACATCCATTGATGCATTCTCTTTTCTAATGTCTACAACCACTAACACAGTGGGATACACAGACATAGAAACTCTCGCCTTGTCAAACGACTTACTAGAAATAGTCCACTCCAAACCAAACAAACCACCTTTCCTACCTATTCTCAGAACATGAGACAGAACCACAAACTCACACCCACACCCACAAAGGCACCTCCTTCCCCCAAGTAGGTCTGTGACTATCCGGAGTGTCGTCTGACTGGTGGGCCATACTATGTTCCCCCAAAATGGCCTGTCCTCTCTCAGATCTGACCTCCTTGGCCAACTCTGTGAAGTTGTCAGGAGCCAGCGGTGAGCCACTCACTACCTGCTTTCTCAGGAAAGTCCCCTCTTCAGAGCTTTCCTGGCATTTGGCCATCCTCACATCAGTAGGTACCAAGAAAGACTGACTCTGTCCTTGGTAAATCCAAACAAGTGAGCCCACTGGGACTGGGACTGGGACTGGCTCTGGGTGCCTGGCTTCCTGGATCCCAAGTTCAGAGAGTTCCATCACCAAGGAAGTGAGGTGAGGTCACTTCCTTCAGGAACTGAATGAGGTCACTGCCTTTGCAACCACTTTGTCCTAACAGTTGCTTCCAAGGGTCCCATGAGATGGAGGCTGCCCCTGCTTCCTGTGACACTTTCACAAGTTAGAGTGGTATATCAACCATAGGCACCCAGGAACAGCTCTCCACACAGGCCTGGTTTGGTCCATCTTGTCTACATTAAGAAGAGAGAGGCTCATTCAGACACATCCCTTCATCCTGACGAGGTTGTTTGCCATGGAAGATGACTTTTGCTCTCTCAGGTCCCTCACAGCTGCCTACATCTACTCCAGAGATCATTTCTTCATGGACCTTTGAGGTTCTCAGCAGGTGGAAGATCCCCTACATTCCTCTATTGTAAGACCAACTCTGTCCCTGCTCTTCTGTAAAGTTGGATTGAGGGAACAATGTATGGTTAGGGGTAAGAACATGTTTGATTTGGATTAGGAATCATTCTGCTGGATGAAGAATGGTATTGGGAACCTGCAATATAAATAATAATATATAGATGAAATATATGTATGAAAACAGAAATCTAAGTAAGATTTGAAGCCCAGAAGGGCATTGGGCCCTTGATTGGGATACTTAGCTTTGAATTACATTCTGCACAGATGTCTCAGATAAATTGATATACAATGGCATAGGACCTTGTACCTTGGATGATTGAATGTAGAAGAGAACATCCAGTGAAAAAGGGATAGTAGGTAGAATTAGGAAGATAGTCAGTACGTTTAGGAAGAAGAGTGAGTATAAAATTTGGAACAAAAGTTCTAGAGCAGTAGGGTGTCAGTTAGAGAGTGAATGTAAATGTCAGCACATGTGAAGAGTCAGTCACAATGATGAACTGGGGAAATTATGTAGGAAAGCAGATATCAATAGAGACATTAGGAAATCAGGCAAAGTATAAAGTGAGTGATAGGATTAGATATTTTCAACAGAGTTGAGATTGAATATATAATCTTAGGAAGAAGCAACTGTGTAGTCACCAATAGGATTGACATTTGAGAGCATTAGGCAACCTGGACAAGGATGTTTTTAGTAATCCATGCTCACTTTCCATTTAGCCTTTGGTACAATCATGAGTGTGAACTTTGCATTTTGTGTGCAGAATATCAGTGTGATAAAATGTATATGTAGATCAGGTGACATGAGTATTTCTTCCACCATTTATGGGAGCAATATCTTGAAGATGTATTAATTAATATTTGGGGGTACAAATAGGTGTCCCCTGTGTCTATGAATATACAGATAATGCATGAATAGACCATACTGTGAATAAATAATATAACAGTTTCCAATTTAAATATTGGATGGAATTGATATCTGAAAATATATAGGAAATCTTATATTGATACACAATCATCCATTCCAACCAATTATACATCTAATGGAAATATTAGGGTTCTGGTTTACCCTGAAGGGTATGTGAGTTTTGCTTCAAAAGTGATTATGGAAATCGAAAATAATGTGTTTGGAAAGAAGTGTCATGAAAAGACCAGTCAAGAAACATACAGGAGTACATGTGTTCTGAAGAAGGAAGTGATTGAAAGTCAACCAAATGCCTATTCTGGCGTATGGCCAGAATTCAGGAAGAAAACAGGAACTTAGGAAGATAGTAGGTGTTGCCCATCGATAAGGCAAGCTGTAGTCCATTCATGAATTGGGCAGGATGAATGCTGGGAAGTTTTCTACTAGAGAGGACACATCCATTGATGCATTCTCTTCTCAAATGTCTACAACCACGGACACAGTTGGATACATAGACATAGAAACACTCACCTTATCAAACGACTTACTAGAAACAGTCCACTCCAAACCAAACAAACAGCCTTTCCTACCTTTTCTCAGAACATGAGACAAATCCACAAACTCACACCCACACCCACAAAGGCACCTCCTTCCCCCAAGTAGGTCTGTGACTATCCGGAGTGTCGTCTGCCTGGTGGGCCATACTATGTTCCCCCAAAATGGCCTGTCCTGAACATGGATTTATGTATAGTGTTGTTCATCTAGGAAGCTCACCCATAAGTTAAAATTTCAGTTTCAACTGCGTTCAGGAGGAGTGATCTCTTCTCACAATTTGTATCTCCCAAGATGAAATAGAAGACACCATCAGAAGACTACCAACCAAGAAATGACCAAGACAGGATGGATACACAGCCAAGTTCTACAAGACCTTTAAAGAAGAACTAACACCAATACTCTTCAATTTGTTTCAGAAAATATAAAAAGAGGCAGCACTTGCAAACTCATTCTGAGGCCAATATCACTCTGATTCTAAAATCAGGCAATGATACACCAAAGAAAGAAAACTTCAGACCGATATCTGTATTGAACATAGATGCAAAAATTTTCAATAAAATTTTTGCAAATCGAACACAAAACATATCAAAAAGATCATGCATCACAAATAAGTGGGATTCATCCCAGGGATGCAAGGTTTGTTCAACAGACTAAAGTTAATAAATGTAATTCAACAGATCAATAGACTCTAAGAATCATATGATCATCTCAATAGATGCAGAAAAAGCATTTGACAAAATACAGCACCCTTTCATGTTCAAATCACTAGAAAAACTAGGGATAACAGGAACATATCTCAATATTGTAAAGGCTATCTATGCTAAGCCTCAGGCCAACAACATTCTAAATGGAAAAAAAAAATTAAAGACATTCCCTCCAGAAACAGGAACAAGACAGGTATGCCCTCTTTCACCACTTCTATTCAACATAGTTCTTGAAACATAGGCTAAAGCGATTAGAGAGATGAAAGAAATTAAAGGGTTATGTACAGGAAAAGAAAAACTTAAATTAGCAGTATTTGCTGATGACATTATTCTATACCTAGAATACCCATAAAGCTCCACCACAAAACTTCTAGAATGAGTAAATGGATTCAGCGATGTAGCAGAATATAAAATCAACACCCATAAATCAAAGGCATTTCTTTATATCAGTGACAAATCCTCAGAAAGGGAAGTGAGGGAAACTGCCCCATTTACAATAGCCTCAAAAAATAAATAAATAAATGAAATACTTGTGTATCAACTTAATGAAGAAAGATCTATACAATGAAAACTACAGAACCCTAAACAAAGAAATCAAAGAAGACCTAAGAATATGGAAAGGCCTATTTTGCTCTTGTATAGGCAGAATTAATACTATCAAAATGACCATACTACCAAAAGCACTATAGAGATTTAATGCAATTCTGATCAAAATCCCAATGACACTCCTCTTAGAAATAGAAAAAGCAATCATTAATTTTTTCTGAAAAAATAAGAGACCCAAAATAGGTAATGCAATCCTTAGCAGGAAGAGTGAAGCAGGTGGCATTGCAATACCAGATCTTAAACTATACTAAAGAGTAATAGTAACAAAACAGCATGGTAATGGCACCAAAATAGACTGGTAGAACAATGGGACAGAATAGAGGACACAGAGACTATCCCACAAAATTAAAATTATTTTAGATAAAGGTGCCAAAATCAAGCATTGGAGAAAAGATACCATCTTCAGCAAATGGTGCTAGGAAAACTGGAAATCCATATGTAACAAAATGAAATTAAACCCCTGTCACTCACCATGCAGAAAACTCAACTCAAAGTGGATCAAGAACCTAGGAATTAAACAAGAGATTCTGTGTCTAACAGAAGAAAATGTAGGCACTAATATTTATCATGTTGGATTAGGCCTCAATCCTTAGTAAGACTACTATGGCACAAGAATTAAAACCAATCAATAAATGGGGTGGAATCTAACAAAAAAGTTTCTTCTCAGAAAGAAAAAAACAATTTGTGAGAAGAACAGAGAGCCTTCAACCTGGGAGCAAATTTTTACCCCTCACAGCAGAGAAATGCTAATAAAAAATGTGGCAAATATACACAATAGAATTTTACTCAGCAATAAAAGAGAATAAAATCATGGCATTTGCAGGTAAATGGATGGATTTGGAGAAGATAATGTTAATTGAAGTTAGTGAATCTTCCCCCCAAAAAAATGCCCAGTGTTTTTTTCTGAAATAAGGAGGTTTACTCACAGTGAAGTAGGGAGGGGGAGCACGGGAGGAATAGATAAATTCTAGATAGGGCACAGGGGTGAGAAGGAAAGGGAGGGGGCAGCGGATTACCAAGGACAGTGGAATGTGATAGATATCATTATCCAAAGTCCATGTATGAAGACACAAATTGGTGTCAACATACCTTATATACAACCAGAGATATAAACAATTGTGCTGTATACATGTAATAATAATTGTAATGCATTCCATTGTCATTTATTTTTTTAAAAAAATCAAGAAAAAAAAGAATGGCAACCAAAATAACAAATAATGTCAGCTGGGGTTGTGTCTCAGCAGTAGTGCTTGCCTAGCTCGTACAAGGCACTGGGTTCAACCCTGAGCACCCATAAAAATACATAAATAAAATACAGGTATTGGGTGCAACTACAAAAAAAAAAGAAGAAGAAAAAGACAAATAATGTTGCCAAGAATGGTGGCAAATGCCTGTTATCCCAGTGGCTCAGGAGGCTGATGCAGGAGGATCGCAAGTAAAAAGCCACCTTGAGCAAAAGCAAGGCACTCAACAATGCAGTGAGAACCTATCTCTAAAAAATACAAAATAGGGACGGGGATGTGGTCAAGTTCAATCCCAATTAGACCCCCCCCACCCTAACTGAAAATAAAATAATGCCTTAATAGGAACCTATGTGGGTGAAGAAACAAGAATACTCCTCTAGCCCTTTGTTATGTGAAAACAACAAATAGATTTTCCCAAGGCATTACAATGACAGGCAATAGATGCAGTACATGATTCCTTCCACTGGGGAGACATGCTACAATGGGAGTGGTCAGTCAGATGTTTATGGACTTTGGGACATCAAATGCCACCCACCAGCTCTCCTGCAACCACTCTCTCTACACCTCCAATAACTCCAGAAGAGTGCTACCACCACCCATCTTACAACCTGATCAACATTGGAGATCATACCCAGGGTGAGACTGGACACAAGATTTTACCCATATGCCCTAGTACACAGGATATAATATCACAATAATCCCCATATATATATTTATAGGGTGGCTACAGACTTTTCTTTTCGGGAGAAAAGGAATAGAAGGTGTCAAAGGTATTCCCAAAGGAAATCATCCCCAGTTTGGCTTCCAAAGATCTCTACAAGGTGACAATGGTCAAGATTTCAGGGCACAATTTACCCAGCGAGTAGCAAAAGCACTGGAGTTATAGTATTCTCTACATTCCAATAAGCACCATTTTCTTCCAGCAATATAAAAAGGGCCAATGATTCCCTTAAGAGGACTTCAAATAAGTTGTCAGGCAACATCCACAACTGAATAAATTTGTAATCCATTGGCCTTAAGAAAGTTAGAATTACTCTAAAAGTTAATCTGTTGTTACATCCGTATGAGCTATCAGCAAATATAATCATAAACCCAAAAGTGAATCAGATTCTGCACTACCTGATTCATCTGGGATGAGTTCAGGCCACAGTTCGAATGAGGAAATGCCTGTTGGTCATGCTCAGTAAATCCCATAGAGATCCACAAGAAAGTAAAGCCAGGATACCAAGTTCTTATTGAGACCTGGAAAGATATGAAGCCATCAAAACAGCTACAACCTAGATTGAAGGTACCTTACATCATCATTTTAGCTCCCTCTATGGCCATAAAGGTACTCAGCATAACAAGTTGATCAATCTCTCTTGGGAAAAAAACCCTCCCTCAGGATCCTAAAGATATTCAAAGCTCACACACAGCTTCACAGAATTCATCCTATGCCCTGTGAACTTCCTGAAGACCTCTACTCACTGTTCTGGCATTATAACTCCTCAAAATTATGTAATTCATAATTATTAAGTGATGTTTGCTTGCTCTCTTTGCTACTTCACTTCTGCCTTATTACAACTTCTACAAGTATGAGCAGTGACTAAAGCCTTTAATCTCTCCTCTTCTTGGCTGTGCCCTTCTGAAACCAGACCAAAAGTTGTTTTTACTGAGTCTCTGAAAACAAGGAGTTGAGAAACAACTCTTCAACTTCCTCTCAAGTTATTAAAGTTCCCAAATGAAGCTAGAGAAAAAAAAATTCTCTCAACATCCCTTGCTCTTATGGAGCAATATTCCATATCCCATCACTAACTTTAACATCCCAGATATGGTGTGTGTGTGTGTGTGTGTGTGTGTGTGTGTGTGTGTGTGTGTGTGTTTCTCACAGCCATCTTCCCAGTCCCTTCCTTGCACCCAGCCCTCCCATTCTTATGGATGAGCCCACTGGCCCTTTCTAAGGCAGTGTACTCTCACTTCAGTAACTCCCCCCTGATGTCTACTGGGTGCCTCCTCCAATTCTCTGTTCCTAACAAGAACCTGTAACTACAAACAATCTGGAAATAACACCGTTTCATGACTAGAAGTCCAAAACAACTATATAAATAGAAGGAAGAAAAATAGCTGGCTGTGCTGAAGCATACCAGTAATATCAATCTATTCAACAACTGAGGCAGAAAAATTACAAGTTATAGGCCACCCTGGATCCCTTAACCAGACCCTGTCTCAAAATAAAATTTACAAAAGACCCCAGATATAGTTCAGTGGTTGGTATAATTATGTCTAGCATGTGTAAGGCCATGGGAACAACCCTTAATACTGAAAAAGAAAAAAGAAAAAGAACACAAAGGAATAAAATAAAGACAACAATTTGGAAAACACACAGCTACTATATTTAATCATCAGCGATTAAAATCTTTTCCCCCCAAAATGAAAAACAGAAAAGATACATATTTTCGCTAGCTCTTTTTAACATACTAGAAGTTCTAACCAGATCAATCAGAAATAAGTAGAGATAAAGGGCATACTAAGAGGAAAAGAAGAAGTATAATTACCTTTGACTATAAGTTGAAATAAATTCATATCTCAAGAACCTTAAGATCCCAAGAAAATAATTAGCAGAATGAATAAATGCAGTAAAGTTGCTGATACATAACCCACCCACACATAAGCTATGTTTGTATGTACTAAATTAATAATATGGGGAAAATCAAGAAAACAATCCAATCTATCATATTAAATAAAATATAATACTAGACCCTACATAACCAAGGAGACCAAGGATTTATAAGCTGAAAACTACATAACAATGAAGGAGACATAGAATGACACTAAAAAGTGAAAGACATCAAATACCATGGGCAAGAACACTTAAATGTGTTAACACAAATTTGTCTTTGTAGTGTCAACACTACCCACAGCATCTATAGTTTCATTGCTATCCCTAAGAAAATCCTAACTTCTTTTTTTTTATTAATACCATATTCATATTATAGTTTCATATTATATTTTATTTTTTCTTTTTAGCTCTACATGACAGGAAAGTATATTTTGACATATTTATACAACTACAGACTACATCTTATTTTAATTAGAATTCCAGTTTTGTGGTTGTACATGAAGTGGAGATTCTTGGTTGCAAAAATTTTAAAATCCATCCTGAAATTAATGTGAAATATAAAAGCTACCAACTACCAAAACAATTTTGAACAAGAACAACATTGAAGATCTGACACTTCATAATTTCAATATTCCCTGCTGAAAAGCTACAGTCATAACAAATGGTGTAAAAATGAAAGACAGAAATGTAGATTTATATAAAAGAGTAGAAAATCCAGAAACAAACAAAACAACCCTCAGGTCTGGGGCTGTAGCTCTGTGGCAAAGCACTTGCCTAGGATATGTGAAGTACTGGGTTTTATCCTTAGCACCACATAAAAATAAACAAATGAAATAAAGGCATGTTGTCCATTTACAACTATAAAAAATGTTGTTTAAAAAAAAAACATAAGTTCTCAAGTGATTTCTCACAACACCATTCCATAGAAATGGACAGTCTTCTCAACAAATGCTGTTAAGAAAACTGGATAGATCGCCACACACTAAACAAGGACGTTGGACCCTTATCTGACACCATAGAAAAAAATTAACTCGACATGGGTAGAAGACCTAAATGTAAGACCTTCAATTATAAAACTTATAACACACAACAGAGACAATGGATTTCACAGTGAGTTTTTGGACAGAACACCAAAAGCACAGGCACCAAAAGAAAGAACAAACTACATCAAGCCTGAAAACATGATTCATCAAGGGACACAAACATCAGTGAAAAGGCAATACCCTGAATGGAAGAAAACACTTGAAAATCACATTTCTGATAAGTTAAGATCTGTGATATAAAAAGCCCTTATAGCTCAACAATAAGGAACAACAACCCAGTATTAAAACAGGCAAAGTTCTTCCACAGATGTTTCTCCAAAGAAGATTTGCAAATAGCTCAGGACACATGGGAAAATGTTCAACATCAATAATCCGTGGAGAAATCAAAATCACAATGAGATCCAGCTTCACACACATCATGAAGGTTACCATCAAAGAAACAGAAAACCCCAGTGCTCCTGAGAATGTGAAGGAACCAGAACTCTCATGCACTATGGGTTAGAATGCAAGTGGTGCAGACTCTATGGAAAACTGATTGGTGGTTCCTCAAATTATCAAAAGTAGATTTACATGATCCTTCAATTCTACTTCTCAGCAAACACCTGTAAAACATTGCAAGAATGAGTTTGGAGAGATATTTATCACACACAATCACTCCAGTTTTGTTTATTATACTCAAGGGTCCATTGAGGAAGAATTTTTTAAATTTTTTAGCTGTGCATTATAGTTATACATATGCATGGAATACAGTTTGTTCCAATTCAGTCTCTAGAGCTTGCCCATTCCCTCCCCTGATACCTAGCTGTGTTTCCTTTCTTCTTGTCTTCTGATCTTCCTTCCATGCACGTATAGTTTTCTTAACTAGTGCTTTACAGACATACATAAAGATGTCATTCACTATGGTCTCTTCATATAAGTGCATTGAATAGTTTGGTCAAATTCATTCCACTACTTCAGCCTTTTCTTAACCCAAGGAAGAATATTTTACATGTAGCATATGATGGAACATTATTTGGTCTGAAAAACGAAGGAAATTCTGGCCTATGCTAGAAAAGGGATGAAACTTGAGAATGCTAACAAAAGGAATATATACTGTATGATACTACTTATATGAGGTACAGCACACAGAGAGATTGAAATAAAACAGAGAGAACAGTGGTTTCGTAGGGCATGAGGAAAATCGACAATTATAGTCTAATAAATAAGCTTCAGTTTGGCAAGATGAAAAAATTTCTATGGCTGCATGCTGGTATCAGAAAAATGGCAAAATACGTGAAATGAACACTACTGATGTGCCTTCCCAAGTAGTTAACTTGGTAAAATTTTGCTGTATTTGATCACATATAAAAAATTAAATTCATTTTATTTATTTCAACATAAATAAAAATCAAAGAAGTTCTCCACTAGTAGAACTGATCAGTAAGAAATGTGAAAGGATTGTTCAGGTTGAAAGGATGAATCACTCACTCAGTCCTGCCAAGAAATGATCAATAACAATGATGGGAGCTCTGCAGGAAAATTTAAAGCCAGTATCATTGTACATTTAGTTTTTTATTTTCTTTTATTTTTTATTTGTTTTAATTAGTTACAAATGACAGTACAATGATCTTGACATATCATACATTTGAATCAGATGGGATATAATTTCTCATTTTTCTGACTGTACATTTTTCAGAATTGCATTGTTCATGCAGTCATGTATATACCCATAGCAATAATAATGTCTATTTTATTCTGCTGTTCTTCCATTCCTCCTTCCCCTCCCTTCCCCTCCCATTACTTCTCTCTACCCAATCTAATGTGACCCACTTCTTTTTTTCCCTCACATCATCATACCTGTATTCTATATAACAAAGAGGGTCTCCTTCCCTCTTCCATGCAATTCCCCTTCTCCCTCCCTTTCCCTCCCACCTCTCTTCCCTATTAGAGATAATTATTTTTTCTCATGCTCTTCATCCCGTTTTGAGTCACCTCCCTTATATCAGAGAAGACATTCAGCATTTATTTTTGGGTTTTTTTTTTGTGTGTGTGGGGGGGGAAATGACTAACTTCACTTAGCATAATCTGCTCTAATGCCACCCATTTCCTTGCAAATGCCATGATCTTGTTATTTTTAGTGCTGAGTAATATTCTATTATGTATAAATGCCACTTTTTTATCTATTCATCCATTGAAGGGCATCTAGGTTGGCTTCACAGTCTAGCTATTGTGAATTGTGCTGCTATAAACATTGATGTGGCTATGTCCCTGTAGTATGCCATTTTTAGGTCTTTTGAGTCTGAGAAGAAGAATAGCTGGGTCAAATGGCGGTTCCATTCCCAGTTTTCCAAGGAACCTCCATACTGCTTTCCAAATTAGCTGCACCAATTTGCAGTCCCACCAGCAATGTATGAGAGTACCCCCCCATCCTCACGAGCACTTGTTGACTTCATAATGGCTGCTCTTCTTACTGGAGTTAGATGGTATCTTAAGAGTAGTTTTAATATGCATTTCTCTGATTGCTAGTGATAGTGAGCATTTGTTCTTGTATTTGTTGAATGATTTTATATTCTTCTGATAAGTGTCTGTTCAGGTCCTTGGCACATTTGTTGATTGGGTTATTTGTATTTTGTTAACTTTTTGAGTTCTTTGTATACCCTAGAGATTAGAGTTCTATCTGATGTGTGAGGGGTAAAAATTTGTTCCCAGGATGTAGGATCCCTATTCACTTCACATATTATTTCTCTTGCTGAGAAAAAACGTTTTAGTTTGAATTCATCCCATTTGTTGATTCTTGGTTTTAATTCTTGTGCTATAGGTGTCTTATTAAGGAACTTGGGCCTAATCTCACGTGATGGAGATTATGGCCTACTTTTTCTTCTATTAAATGTAGAGTCTCTGGTTTGATTCCTAGATCCTTGATTCATTTTGAGTTAACTTTTGTGCATGGTGAGAGATAGGGATTCAATTTCATTTTGTTGCATATGGATTTCCAGTTCTCCCAGCACCATTTGTTGAAGATGCTATCATTTCTCCATTGCATGCTTTTAGCACCTTTGTCTAGTATAAGGTAGTTGTAATTTTGTGGGCTGGTTTTTGTGTCCTCTATTCTGTACCATTGGTCTGCCTGCCTGTTTTGGTGCCAGTACAATGCTGTTTTTGTTACTATTGTTCTGTAGTATAGTTTAAGATCTGGTTTAGTGATACTACCTGTTTCACTCTCCCTGCTTAGAATTGCTTTAACTATTCTGGGTCTCTTATTTTTCCAGATTAATTTCATAACTGCTTTTTCTATTTCTGTGAGGAATGCCATTAGGATTTTGATCAGAATCACGTTGAATCTGTAGAGTACATTTAGTTTTTAACTCCTCTCCTAATGTGACTGAGGTGCAACTGTGTAATAATTATAGAGCTCATGAGTTTGCCAGTGAATGTACACCAATAGCTCAGGCATGTGCACACATGGGCCTCCAACAGACCCAGGCTGGGAGGGGCCTGTGGGGACTTATACTTAGGGTCTTGGCCTTTGTCTTGGCAGAAGGAAAAACCCAAGGGAGGAAACAACAGGTGGATACACATAAACAACTCTCTCAGCAATAGTCCCTGGATTTATAAATTTCCCAGTGACTTTCTTCCTGAGTCAGTACCTTTGAACCATCCGTAAGAGGAATGGCCATACCACACATCTTAGAGAAAAAGCTACCCCAACCACTCCAGAGGGATCACCCCTCACTGGCTTCCATCCACCAGCCCATGATCCTGGAAGCTAGCCCCACTCAAGCACAAGAGGCACATCCACCCACCAACAACTAATGTAGCCAGATATCAGATAAGAATGAGAAAACATAAATCACTCTTGGAGCTCCAGATAAACAGGATCAACCACCCCAAAAGACCCCTTGATTCCATTCTCTCCAAATCTCTGTACAACCCAATAGACCCCTTGATCCCATTCTCTCCAAATCTCTGTACACCAAAGACTATGTCCCTAAATTCTCACCTAGGCAATGTGAACATACACATACACGCTAAGATCTGAAAATAACCAAATCCAACACTGAGTGGTAAGACAACATTCTAGCTCTTCTCAAATGCAGACTCACATGTTCACAATATGCCACAATGCCAATAACACCTACATAACCAGAAATAACACCCCAAACACATCCTACCAGAAAGGCATTGACCCAAGAAATCACTCAGACATAATTTTTACACACAACAATCAAACATTTACACATAAGATAATTCAGGATGTCCTGTTTCATGTTCTTTCATACCTCTACACATGAAACACACAAGAACAAAAAGTCCCAGTGATAGAAGCCCAAGTTCACAAACACACACACACAAAGACACAAACACACAGGATAGGATACCCCATACACAGTCTGGACACAGACACATCCAATTAGCAATTTGTTCAATGCTATTGATATTCTAACATTGCAGATAAAAGAGGAGGGATGAAAATTCATATTCTAGGCACACACCTTGGTGTTGAAAATATAAGAGAATAGAAAAGTGCAAAATAGAGAGCACATTCCCTCCTATAAAACAAAATGTTCTTAACATTCACTCAATGAGTGATCAATATGAAGAAAACATTTCAAGTAGAAAGAGAGCCTTCTCAGGTAAATATTCTTCAGAGGAAGCTACTCTGGGACACTGAAGGGGTACCTAAAGGAGAGGATCATCCCAAATAGACCCTTTTGAGTACACACTGTCAGCCAAAACAGGTGTCTCCTAGCTGGGAGGCCACACCATTGTGCGATGTGTGTTCCCATGCCAGGCCCAGGCTTGTTCACTTGGGGTCCCTTCAGCCACATCTACTCCTATTTCTGAATGGGGTCTACAGTGCTCTCACACAAGAGGTCATGGGCATCCATATATGACTTAATTATAAACTAGGTACATTACTATCATGTTTGTTCCTCAAAAGTTTAGTGAAGGAAGTATCAGCTATTTCCTGGTACTAAGAAACATTGGAGATGGGTTTGATTAGAGGATGTGGACAGAAGCTGTCCTAATCACTTTCCTACACTGTGACAATTTACCTGAGATCAATACCTTCAAAGAACCACAGATTTATTTTGGTTCATGATTTCAGAGGTTAAATTCTCTGTTTGCTTGGGCCTCTAGCCTCTGGACATGTGGCAAGGCAGAACATCTGGAAGAGACTACATTCTGCTCACCTCATGAGAGCTGGGAAGCAAAGAGAAACAGAAGAGAAAGCAGAATAGAGACAAATGCACAGAGATCCCAGTACCCCTTTAGGCGCACATCCCCAATGAATTAATTTTATCAACTGAGTCCCACTTTCTAAAAGCTTCCCACACCTCCCAATAGTGCCATCAGGTGGGAAACACAGGTATAATGGTGAATCTTTGGGGGAAACTAAAGATCAATACCAGAATATCTACCCCTTGTCCCCAAAAGCTCATATCTGTCTCACAAGAAAAAAAAAAGCATTCAGTCCATCTAAAAGAGCCCACCAATCTCAACGGTGCCTGCCTTTCTCAATAGTCCTCATACCAAGTCTCCTCTGAGACTCAAGGGAACACAGTGATGATGAACCCTAAATTAAAAGTTATTTTTTTCTCTACTCTCTTCTTTTGGATTTACAAACATAGCGTTCTTTCTCCCCACACTCTCACTCTATCATATTGACTAACCATAGAGTTAGTTAAAAGTACTAACCCTTGTACTGGGCACTTCTCCTTGATAGGTTATAGGAAATGTCCAAATGAAAAGATATGGGCAGAAGTGTAGAGCAGATTCTGACTAGAAGGGAAACCAGATGCTCACATCTTCAGAATGCAAGCATCTAAACAATCACATTATCTTAGATTCACAGATACAGATGGCTCAATGTCCACTGGACCCAGATAAGACCCACACAACCCCAGATCCTCTAAAGGACATTCTGTCAACTCTAGTGAACTGCCCTTGGACCCACCTTCCCAAGACTGAGAGAACAATACTGAGAGAACAAATGTATAATACACTGTATACATTTCACTCAACAGCACTAAGCAAGATGAAACCAGGAGCTAGGCATTAATTTTTGACAAAAAGGATTCTTGAAAAATGAAGCCTTTCTTCTCTTACCTCTCTGCCTCTTCATTACTGGCTGTCTCAGGCAGAGCAAAGCAGCACAAACATTTTATAGTTGTAGTGATGTGTCCTGATGCCCCACTCACAATGCATGCACAATCTGTAAGATATGAACACATGGTTGCCTGAATATATTTACTTCACACAGATGCCTGTTCATAAAAAAATGGTACACACACACACACACACAATAGAAGTATTCTAGTAAATAATCTAGAGGTAGGTAAGAAAGCCTTAACTTTTAGTGTACAAAGTATATCTATCTCAAGACTAACTTCTTGAGATAGATATACTTTGTACACTAACTAATCCGATGCTTCTGAACACCAAACTGAAAGGAATGAGCAGCATCAGCTACCATAGCTGGTTATTGGCAGCTCCAGCACACAAAGAATATGTGCACAAAATTTACCTGCCCCAGGGTACTAACTTGAATTCCAATCCCAAATACACAAACAAAACTTCATTAACACCTCTAGACAAAAATACACCTCATGGCTTCTGACCAGATGAACATCAGATATCTCCATCCCAAATGCACAGAAACACCACCTGTTACTACATGAACTTTAAGAGAAAAATACCCTATTCAAACTAAATGTTCAAGCACATTCCTACAAGTATTCATACAGGTACAACATCAGTTGGACACATACCTGTACAACAAATACACTGCTCATATATACCCAATGAATATCTTACAGGCAAAGACCCTGGAAAACCAAAAATATACAACCAGTCATCTCTTGAACTACACAACAGACCCACATGAAATCCCACAGTTCTAAAATACAAACATTCCATAACATCCAAATATATTTTCAAGCACACAATGAACCTCTCACATCTGCCAGAGTACACATCACAAGAGCCCAATGAATTCAAAACACACTCAGCCACCAACAATTTATACTTCTCAAATGCTTGAGACTAAACATAATTATATATCAGAACCACACATTCTACGAGCATCGCCAAAATCATCAAGAATTACATGCCACAATAAACACAAAACACAATTCCTGAAAATCCTGTATACAAAGATTCTAAATACACACATCCACAAATCCATGAACATACACCTAATCACTTGGGTGCCTACATACACACAAAACACAAAAATGCTAGTCTTGCATGCAATCACACAGAGACTTCAATACCACAACACATAAAAAAATGCATACATTAATCTCTATCTATGGATCAATATATAGATAATTTCTGAACAGGAAAGGAAAGAGAGGCACATAAATATATCCAAATCATGAATATAGAGTGTCTTTAAAACATTACACAGTATTCCACATCTCCAGAATGCAACCTGCCAACCTGACCGGCCAAACATTCCTATCCACACCTAGAAATGGTACAGCATTCTCCAAAAAAATACACTTTGAATACTTCTAGAAACGTCATTCCTAATGAAGAAATTTATAGAATTCAACCATCCATCTACAAATCCACAAACCAATTTGCATGCCTGAGACAAAAAATATCTCAAGAATATCATCTAAAATACACATAAGCTCACTTACAAAATCCAAATTATCACGGGCGAGTAAAACACATTTTGTTTTTACTCAAATGCTAACAAATAGCTGTATCATGTATCCCTAAAACATATATACAAAATTCTCATAATCCCCATATATATGCACAATGTCACCTCTTCATCACATACCAGTTACAAATAACTTTCTACTTGAGGATGTTACAAATAAATTCCTCACCTCCCAGTTACAAATAACTTTCTAATTCATACATATATGGCCCCAGAAAGCAGACATCAACTGCCATGTCCCTTAAGCACACATACTAATTGACACCTAAATATTCTCCTTCTCACAACTATTACTGATACATGCAACACAAATACACTCACACACACCTGAGCTGTGGTAGTTAATACAAACTGAAGACACAAATAACTCTCCATAAGCATCTAATTTCTATATAGTTACCCATTACATAAAAATATGCAAATATATCAAATTATACACAAAATATTATACTGTCTTCATATACAAGTTCATACACTCCCAAATATGAATAACTCCTTGTCTATAAAAATGCAGAACCCTACCAACTCCACACCACACTTAAACATATTCATCCTACTACTCCACAAAATTAGTAACTGACCAGCCTTCAAGCACGCAAGTACATATACATGAATAAAGAAAAGAAAAATTTTTATAAAACCACACATAACCAAGTATATCCCATATCTCAAGTACACAAATACCACTCCTCCATTTCCCAACAATATCAATCACATGACAAACCCATAGATATATACCCAAACACATTCATTAACATAGCCCATATGCAAACAAACATATTACACCCAAACATCCCAAGGTGCATTCATGAGCCTAAACAAATAAACAACAGCCCTCTAAATACTCCAAACCCTGCACAGTCTCACAAGACACCATGACTTTTCCTTGTTCTCAAACAGCCACGCAGACACCATCACACACACCGGTGAATATATATCAGATTCTTATGGGTAATTTGAAAACAAAACAAACCCTAAACTTTGAATGCATATCAACATTTTAGGGAAACCAGCAACCCACAAAAAAAGAGTAAAAACACTGAAGCCCTCTGAATTCTTACCATCCTTCCAGGAAAAGCACAGCATCTCATTTTCTCATACAAATAACCACCCCATGATTTTCATGCCCATCAAAATGAAAGTAAATCTTCCTAGCATCCAGAAATACATACAAGGGCTGCCCAACAGCCCACCAATACCACATAAGAGCATATCACCAATTTCACTGCACAATACATGAGAACCACAAAAATTGATAAGAAATTTTTATTGCAAAATGCCTTTTGGTCAAATGGCTCTCTTATAATAATTATAATCAAAGAAACATCTTGAAAGAACATATAAGCCCTTCACCCAATGAAAATCCAATTATCTTAGCTTATACCTGCCCTGTCTGTCACAGATTATCTGCACATTATAATCCAAGCTAGAAATGCACAAGACTCTCCCTTCTTGGAAACTCCTAGTCCAAAGTTATGGGAGAAGGTCAGACCTGAAAAGATGCTTGCCAGAAATGTTGACCATGACAGGCATGGTGGTGCACATCTGTAATCCCAGCACTTGCCTAGCTTATGTAAGGCACTGGGTTCTATTCTTAGCATCACACAAAAATAAACAAATAAAGGAATTGTGTGCATCTACAACTGAAAATTTTATATATTAAAATTATATACATGCTAGCTTTTAACCCTTTTGTACACAGTTCTCACAGCCCCTAAATTCATACATATAAACCTAAACATATAAGCCTAAAGCACTCTGAACATACATGAAAAACTCCCACAATCCTGAACGCAAACACACATTTGTTTTCTCCTTCCTCAGAATGGAAATGAAAGTAATGAATTTGAGCTGAACAGAAGTAGACTATGTTGGATACTGACTTCTGCAACCTGGATCTGTTCTCAATGAAAGGACTCTTTTACCAATTTCTGGGAATGCTGCTAGAAACAGCTTTGGCTGTCAGCTCCCTTGACATCTGCATCAGCTATAGAGAACACCCACAAGAGCTCTTACAACTTTCTAGGGTGGTTTCATGGATAAATGGGTAATAAAAAGCTGAGCACACCCCTAATGACAATATTAATCCTCCACTGACACATAAGGCTAGATGAGACTGGTTGGGGGTCTGGGTCATATTTCAACTTCTCCTCAGCCTGATTATGCTCTCTTTGAATATTACTTTAAACAAAAAAATGAACAAACAAACAAAAAACCTGCTTACAAAACTGTCTCAGGGACTGAACTGTAAGGAACTCAACATAAGACAGCATTCTTTGATTCCTTCAATGATTACTTATTAAGCACCAAGAGAAACTGAAAGACCATCCCTCTTATGGATATTTCATCACACAGAAGAAAATAGACAATAAACAAATATATGTATTATGGATTCACACATGGAATTTCTGGAGAGAATCAGTAAGCAATTAAAGGACAGGGTCTCTACAGAAAGAAGGGAAGAGCTACAAATATAGGCTTGAGGAAAAGTGCAAATGGAAGAATACATTGCCTGGTACAAAATGATTTCAATTTCTGTGGTTTTTCTCTTTACTTGATACCTGAAATCTGAGTTTATGGTGTGTATTGATTTTGGGGAGTCCTAGTTACCTAGTGAACCAATATTGTAGACTAACAAACACTGGAAAATTCAGCAATTCAAAGTGATAGGCATTTATCCTCTCAGGCACGGCATCTGAGGGTCAGTATTAGGGATGGCTCTGCCAGACAGCACTCCTTCCCCAGTCTGGCCTCACTCAAGTGATAGGGACATGCAGCTCTCCCAAGGCCATATCCTCCAGCAATCAGCCTCATGATGTCCTCTTGTCAATGATAGAAAAAAAAAAAAAGAGGACTCCAAGCAAGGTAGGTCACACAGCAAGCCCAGAGCCAGTATTCTACCTAACTACAAAGTGACTACAATCTTGAGAAAGCTCAGGTTGGTTCCTCATGCAGATGCTCCAGAGACATTCCTAACCCTAATTTTCACCTTTTTATTTATTGAGTCTGTTTAACACATGTACGTATACACCCGTCGGTTGCATAAATAGATGCTAATGAAACTGAGCAGGGTTCCACAAAAGACCTTCAAAATCAAGAGAATCCCCTTCATATTCAACCCCTGCTTATAAATATTACTTCCCCTGAACATTATAAGCCACCAACCATCTGACTGGGAGGCTACTCGGCCTCTAAGTATGCCCACACTCAGCCTTTCAAGTGTGTACTTTTGTTTTGCAAACAAGCTCTTTCACTTTCCCTAAAATATGGGCCTTAAATTCTTCTCTGCCAAGAAACCTGAAGGTTTGAGTAGATGATCCTACATTTTTGAAGACATTCTCAAACCCTTCACTGGTGACACATGCACCATCAACACATAGACAAATTACCCGTTTCTACCTAAAATAGAAAACCCTAGTACCCTGAATGTTCACATCATTCCTATAACTATATACACACATACACATGCACTAGATACAAACATATAATAGACACACTGTCCATATGCACACTGTGAAAATACTATGGGCACAGACTCCAGAAAACCACCTAGCATACACAAGTTGTCTCACACACCACCCCCAGCCAAGACTGAAGCATAAGCCTAAAGCTCTAAAATTCCTTCAATCTGCTATTCCAAATGCACAACCAGTCTACATGGCTTCTCTATTTCTAAACACACACAAGGAACGTCCCACGACCCCAGAATACTCACCAAAAACCCATGAGTTAAAATACTCACATGACCACCAATAGCCTATAGGTTTCAAATACATAAGACCAAACACAAACATCAGGACCACTCTTTCAAGCAACATCACCAAGCTCTCTAAACATTACATTCCAGAATAAACAGAAACAGGACCCTTGAGCCCAAACATACCCAAACACTCTTATGCCTACATACAAAAACACTAATTACACAAGTGTGAGGCCCTGGGCTCAAATCACAGTACCAAAACAATACAGTCAGAAGAGCAAACACATGTACAAAGGTACAATGACTAATACACACATAACTCCCACACACTAACACATATACACAAACATTCCCAATACCTGAAATATAGAGACCTCTCTCAAACACTGCCACATTCCACATCTTCAGAACACAACATAAACCTTATCCCCAAATATTTTCACACACATGTAGACACCCCAGCATTCTCCAAACAAATACACTTTGATATAACAACCACATTTCTGAAAATAAACTTACGTGATTCATCCACCCCATAGATCAATATACATAAAGTAGTACACATGCCAAAGACCCAAAATATTCTCTAGCATGCCACTTAAAAATATACATCAAACCACTTATAAATTTTAAAAAATTTTAATTTTTAAAAATGGAAACCAGTTTCTACATCCCCCAAATATTAAGAAATACTTGTAGCATATTACATTCCTGTAATATGTAAAAACATAATTCCCACTTTTTGGCATAAATGCACAAGCCCAGCATTCCATCAGATACAGACAGCCTTACTTCCCAGTTACATACTAGTAAGTCCTCACTTAAAATGCATTCCCCCAGAAGATATTCATCAAAACTGCCAGACCCCTGGAATACTTGTACCCATGTCCCCTGAACAATCTTACTTCACACAACTCTGTTCCTAAAACACCCTACAGACACCCAAGGAATGCTAGTAACTACAAATTCAACACACATGTAAATCTCCACAAGCATCAAATAGCTACATATAAATATGCAAATATCCTATTATCTAACACTATTCCAGATAGTCACAAAGATATAAATTATCCATCTCCCAAAATGGAGAATAACATACACTTCACAATCACACATATTCAATTGCCACTCAAGATTAGTCATAGACCTGACCTCACACAAGGAAATACAAAAATCCATAAAGCAACAACAAGCAAACCCACAACTATTCATGATATCCTGAATAGGCAAACATTCCCACTGCATTTCCCAAAATATACCCACCAAAAATACACCCAATGATGTTACTTAACATTGCCCATATGCACATGCACATACACATATCTTTTCCAAATAACCCATGATACAAACAAAAATTGCAGCGTTGGGGGGAGGGGGGACTGCAGAGAACCACAGGTGAAATACTCCAAAGCCAAAATACAAACACCTACACCAAACTCCCTGAGTTTATATGTATTATTTCCCACACCCTCCAAACGTAACCAGTCCTACTTTCTCATTAGAGATACAACTTTCTTTCAATAATCCATCCAGACACATACAAATCTCATATTCTCACAAGCCAACTTGAAACATAACTAACCCAAAATTATGAATGCAAATAACACATTAGGAATACCATCTTCAAAATGGACATGCAACCAAAAATTCATGGCCTCTAAATTTCCACAATCCCCAAGAAGGAAAAAAGTCTGCAACATAGTCAGATGCAACCATGCACCCCACAATTCTTACACAGTAGGCAAAGGCAAAATCAAAAAGTATTAGCATCCCCAAAAACAAACTCTGACACCCCAGTGCCAATGAACATTTACAAAAAAGAACACATAACTTTACTCATGTAAAAGATGAGTACCACAAAATTTAATAATAATAAAACATGACTCTATTTATTGCACACTACTTGTGGTCACACAGTTCTCCAATCATCATTCAGGTGCTCTGTCCAGAGGCTCGCACCAACAGCCAATCTACCACAGCACGTCAGTCACTCAGCAAAGTCGGCTCCGTGTATTTCCTTGTGCAAAGTCGCTAAGATCACAGGAAAAGAGCCTCCTTCAGCTACCAACCCAGATGCCAGCTGACAGTGTCCCCAACATTCACAGATTTCACAGGGAACAAGAAGATGATCATCACCACTTCGTCTGACATCGACAGGAGCCAAGTCGAGGACCTGCTGACTGGGACCCTGCTTCTCAAGCACCGCACAGGTGCCCTGGAGCCCAGGGGCCGCACAGGCTGCAAAGGACATGGATGGACGACGCCTCAACGTCGCACTGGACAACACACCCCTCACTTCTGGGTCTGGTGCTGATGGTCCGCGTCCTAGGGGAGGCAAGGCAGGCTCCTGGGCTGCCCTGGGAACACAGGACCAGGCAGGAACACACTGGGGACAGGAGAGGTTCGCGGGGCCAGTACCTCTGGGCCTATGGGACTAAGTCTGGACGCCGCCATGGGAGCCCGGCCGGCCGTTGGGAACCTGCTGTCCGCGCTCACGCCTGTGCCTTGCCGTGCTGGAGCCCTAACAGACACCAGAGCCCCAACTGACACTGGAGCCCTTGGCTGGCAGCCTGCGAGCGCCAAAGTGCCTCCAGCCAAGGGCGTGCGCATGCGCAAACGGTGCAGGGCAGACTGGAAGCCCAGAGCTGCCTGCAAGAAGAAGACCAAGGGAGTCTGAAGGCTTCTGGGTATCTCAAGAAAGGCTCCCTCTGGCCCCTTTATGCCTGGCTCTGCTCCCCCTGGCCCTGCTCCCCATGGGCCCTGCTCTTCCTGGCCCTAATCCCCTGGCCCTGCTCCCCCTGGCCCTGCTCACTTGGGCCATGCTCCTCCTGGGCCCTGCTCCCCTGTTCTCTACTACCCCCTGGGCCCATCTCTTCCTGGGCCCTGCTCCCCCTGGTCTTGCTCCCCATGGGCCCTGTTCCCCGGGCCCTTCTCCCCCTGTTAACTGCTCCCTGGCCCTGCTCCCTCTTACCCTGTTTCCTCTGGGCCTGCTCCCCATGGTACTGCTCTTCCTGGGCCATTCTGCCTCTGGCACTGCTCCCCCTGGCACTCTTCTGCCTGGCTCTGCTCCCCCTGGCTCTGCTCCCCTGGGCCCTGCTCTTCTGGGACCTGCTCCCCTGGGCCATGCTCCCCAGGCCGTGTTTCCCATATGTCCTGCTGCACCTGGCCATGCTCCCCTGGCCCTGCACCCCATGTGTCCTGCTCCCCCTTGCCCTGCTCCCCTGGGCCCTGTACCCCAAGTGTCCTGCTCCCCCTTGCCCTGCTCCCATGGGCCATGCTCCCTCTGGTCCTGCTCCCCCTGGGCCCTGCTCCCCTAGGCCCTGCTCCACCCTGGGCTCCAATTTCCCTGCGCCCTGCTTCCCCTTGACCTTACTCCTCCTAGTCCTGCTTCCCTGTGCCCTGCTCTCTGTGGAATTGCTCCCCCTGGCCCTGCTCCCCTGGGCCCTGCTTCCCTGGGCCCTGCTCCCCCTGGATCTTCTCCTCCTGGTATTGCTGTCACTGAGCCCTTCTCCCCTTGGCCCTTTTCACCCTATCCCCAATCCCCCTGGCCCTGCTCCCCATGGGCCCTGCTCCCCTGGTCCTACTCCCTGTTGGCTCTGCTCCCCCTAGCCCTGCTCATTTGGGCCCTGCTCCCCTTGATCCTCCTATTCCTTGGTCCTGCTCCACCTTGTCCTGCTCCCCCCAGGGCCCTGCTCCACTGGTCCTGCTCCCCTGGGCCCTACTCCCTCAAGTCTTGCTCCCCTGGGCCCTGCTACCCTTGGTTCTGCTCCGCCTGGGCCCTGGTCCCCCTAGACCTCACTCTCCCTGAGTCCTGGTCCCCACTGGCCCTGCTCCCCCTGGCCGTGTTCCCTCTAAGCCTGCTCCCCTGGGACCAGCTCCCCTGCGCCCTGCTCCCTCTGGTCCTGATTTCTTGGTCCCTGATCCCCCTGTCACTGCTTCCCATGGGTCCTGATCCTCCTGGCCCTGATCCCATGGTCCTGCTCTCCTTGGGCCCTGCTCCACCTGGTCCTGCTCCCCATGGCCCTGCTCCTTCTGGCCCTAATCCCTTGGCCCTGCTCCCCCTGGCCCTGCTCCCCAGTCCCTGCTCTCCTGGTCCCTGCTTCCCCTGGTCCTGCACCCCTGGGCCCTGCTCCCCCTGGGACCTCCTCCCCATGGGCCCTGCTCCCCATGGGCTTGCTCCACATGGGTGGTGCTACCCTGGGTCCTGCTACCCCTGATCCCTGCTTCTCATGTGCCCTGCTCCTCATGGCCCTGCTCTCTTGGGCCCTGCTCCAACCTGGGCTCTGCTCCCCCATGGGCTCTGCTCCCCTGAGTCCTGCTCCCCATTGGCCCTGCTCTCCATGGTCCTGGTTTTCCAGGACCCGCTCCCTCTGGCCCTGCTCCCCATGGCCCTCTTCCCCCTGACCCTGCTCCCTATGATCCTGTTCCCCTAGGCCTTGCTCCTCCTGGCCTTGCTTCCCTGGGCCCTGCTTCTCTAGTCCTGCTCCACCTGGCCCTACTCACTGTGGGCTCTGCTCCCCCTAGCCCTGATCTCCTGGGCCCTGCTCCCCCTGATCCTCCTCTCTCTGGGCCCTGCTCCCCCCGGTCCTGATCTCCCTGGACCCTGTTCAACCTGGCCCTGCTCTCCTTGGTTCTGCTCCCCCTGGGCCCTGATTTCCCTGGGCCCCACTCCCCCTGGGCCCTGCTCCACCTGGGTCCTGCTCCACCTGGTCTTGCTTCCCTGGGCCTGCTTCCCCTAGACCTCTTCCCCTGGCACAGCTCCCCTGGCCCTGATTCCCTGGACCCTCTCATCCAGGCCCTGCTCCCTCTCATCGTCCTCCCCCCTGGTCCTCCTCCCACAGGACTTCCTCCCCCTGGTTCTGCTCCCTCTGGGCTCCCCCCCACTGGGCCCAGCTCCCCCTCAGCCCTGCTCCCCCTGGTCCTGCTTCCCTTTGCCTTGCTCTCCTTGGCCTTGCTCCCCCTGGCACTGTTCCCCCTGGCCCTGTATTCCTGGGCCCTATTCACACTGGGCCCTTCTTTCCCTGAGCCCTGATCCCCATGGACTTGCTCCCCATGGGCCCTGTTCCCCCAGGCCCTTCTCCCCCTGTCCCTCTTTCTCCTGGGCCCTGCTCTCCCTGGCCCTTCATCCCCTTGCCCTGCTTCCCCTGGGCCAGCTCCCCCGGGCACTGCACCCCCTGGTTCCACTCTCCTTGGGCCCTTCTCCACCTAGCCCTGCTCCCCCTAGCCCTTTTCTCCCTGGCTCAGCTCCCACTGGCTCTGCTCCCCTGGGCCCTGCTCCTCTAGGACCTGCTTCCCCTGGCCCTTCATCCCCTTGCTCTGCTTCGCCTGTGTCCTTCTACTCTTGGCCCTGCTCCCCTGGGCCATGCTCCCACTGATCCTGATCCCTCTGGGCTCTGCTCCTCCTTGCCATGCTTCCACGGGCCCTGCTTCACCCTGGGTTCTGCTCCCACTGGGCTCTGCTCCCCCTGTGCCCTGCTCCCCCTTGGCCCTGTTCCCCCTGGTCCTGATCCCCTGAGTCCTGCTTCCCTGGACCCTGCTCCCCCAACCCCTGCTCCCCTGGGCCATACTCCCAATGGCCATGGTCCCCCTGGCCCCACTCACCCTGGATTTGCTCCCCTGGGCCCTACTCCCTCCAGTCCTGCTCCCCTGGGCCCTCTCCCCCTGGTTCTGCTCCTCCTGGGCCCTGCTTCCATAGACCCCACTCCCCCTGGGCCCTACTCCCCCCCGCCTTGCTCCTCTGCACCTTACTCCCTCTGGTCCTGCGTCCCTTGGGCCCTGCTCCTCCTGGTGCTATTTCCCTCGGCCTTGCTCCTCCCTGGGCTCAGCTCTCCCTGGACCCTGATCCCCATTGGCCCTGTCCCCCTGGTCCTGCTTCCCCAGGCCCTGTTCACTGTGGCCCTGCTCCCTCTGACCCTGCTCCCCCTGGCCGTGTTCCCCCTGGCCCTGCTCCCCTGGGCCCGGTTCCCATGGGCCCTGCTCCCTCTGGTCCTGCTTTCCTGGCACTGCTCCCCTGGGACCTGCTCCCCTGGGACCTTCTTTCCCTGGCCCTGCTCCCCTGGGCCCTGCTCCCTCTGGTCCTGCTTTCCTGGGCACTGCTCCCCCTGGCCCTAATCCCCTGGTCCTGCTCTCCTTGGGCCCTACTACACCTGGTCCTGCTCCCCATGGCCCTGCTCCCCATGGTCCTGCTTTCCTGCGCACTGCTCCCCCGGCCCTGCTCCCCTGGGCCATGCTCCTCCTGGCCTTGCTCCCGTGAGCCCTGCTCCTCCCTGGGCTAAGCTCTCCCTGGGCCCTGCTCCACCTTGGCTCTGCTCCCCCTGGTTTTGCTTCCGCGGTCCCCGCTCCCTCTGGCCCTACTCCCCCTGGCCATGTTCTCCCCAGGGCTGTGCTCCCTCTGGTCCTGCTTTCCTGGGCACTGCTCCCCATGGCATTGCTCCCCATTGGCTCTGTTCCTCTGGCCCTAATCCCCTGGTCCTGCTATCCTTGGGCCCTGCTCCACCTTTTCCTGCTACCCATGGCCCTGCATTCCAAGGTCCCAGCTTCCCTGGGCCCTGCTCCCTCTGGTCCTGCTTTCCTGGCCACTGCTCCCCATAGCTCTGCTCCTCTGGGACCTGCTCCCCCTGGCCCTGCTCCCCTGGGCCCTGCAACCCCTGTGTCCTGCTCCCCCTGGCCCTACTCCCATGGGCTCTGCTCCCCTGGGCCATGCTCCCCCTGGTCCTGCTTCACCAGACCCCACTCCCTCTGGCCCTGCTCCCCTAGGCCCTACTCCCTCTAGCACTGCTCCCCTGGCCCCTGTTCCTCCTTGTGCTCCACTCCCCCTGGGCCCTGCACACCCTGGGTCCTGCTCCCCCTGGTCCTGCTTTATAGCACCCTGCTCCCTCTGGCCCTGTTCCCCCTGGCCCTGCTCCCCTGGGCCCTGTTCCTCCCTGGGTCCTGCTCCCTCTGGTCCTGCTTCCCTGAGCGCTGCTCCCCCTGGCATAGCTCCCATGGGCCCTGCTCTCCCTGGCCCCTGCTCCCTCTAGTTCTGCTTTCCTAGGCACTGCTCCCCCTAGCTCTGCTCCCCTGGGCCCTGCTCCCCTGGGACCTTCTCTCCCTGGCCCTGCTCCCTGGGACTTGCTACTCCTGTGTCTGGCTCCCCCTGGCCCTGCTGCCCTGGGCCCTGCTCCCCTGGGCCATGCTATACCCTGGCCCAGCTCCCCTAGGCCATGCTCCCTCTGGTCCTGCTCCCCCTAGGCCCTGATACACCTGGCTCTGCTCCCCTTGGCCCTGCTTCCCCCTAGGCTCTGCCCCATCTGTGCCCTGCTCTACTTTGACACTGCTCCTTCTGGTCCTGCTTCACTGGACCCTGCTCCATTTGGCCCTGCTCCCTCTGGCTGTGTTCCCCCGAGCCCTGCTCCCCTGGGCCCTGTTCTCCGAGGCCCTGCTCCCTCTGGTCCTGCTTTCCTGGGCCTTGCTCCCTCAGGCCCTTCTCCCTTGGGCCCTGCTCTCCTGGGCCTGCTTCTCCTGGACCTGTTCTGCTGGGCCCTGCTCCTGCTGAGCCCTGCTCTTCTGAGCCCTGCTCCCCCTGGTCCCTTCTCTCCCTGGGCCCTGCTCCCCCAGGCCCTTAACCCCTTACTCTGCTTCTCCAGGGCCCTGTTCCCCCTGGCCCTGCTCCCCCTTTCCCTACTTCTCCTGGGCCTGTTTTCCCAGGCCCTGCTCCCCTTGGTATTGCTCTCTCTGGGCCCTTCTCCCCTGACCCTGCTCCCCCTGGCCCTTGTATCCCTGGCTCTACTCCCTCTGGTTCTGCTCCCCTGGACCCTGCTCCTCTGTGACCTGCTCGCCCTGTCCCTGCTATCCTGGGCCCTGCTCCCCCTGAGTATTTCTCCCCCTGACCTGCAACCCTGTTCCCAGCAACCCCTGTGTCCTGCTTCCCCTGGCCCTGCTCGCCCTGGCCCTGCTCTCCTGGGCCCTGCTTCCCCTGTCCCTGCTCCCCTGGGTCATGCTCCTCCTGGGCCCTGCTTCCCTGTGCCCTACTCCCCATGGATCCTTCTTCCCTTGGGCCCTGCTCCCCTGGTCTTGCTCCTCATGGGCCCTGCTCACCGGGCCCTATTCCCCTTGGCCCTGGTCCCCCTGGCCCTGGTCCCTGGGCCTTAATCCCCTGTGCCATGCTCCCCACCGCCCCCCCCCCGCCCTATACCTCTGGGCCATGTTCCCTCTTATCCTGCTCCCCCCTGGGCCCTGCTCCTCTGGGCCCTGCTCCCGTCTGTGCTCCACTCCCTCTCAGTGCTGCTCCCCCTTGATCCTATTTCCCCTGGCTCTGCTCCCCTGGGCCATGATTCCTCTGGTCTTTCTTTCCTGGGCCCTGCTCCCCCTGGCCCTGCTCCCTGTGGGCCCTGCTCTTCCTGGCCCTAATCCTCTGGCCATTCTCCCCTGGGCCTTGCTCCCCTGGGTCCTTGTCTACTGATCCCTGCTTCCCCTGGGCCTGTTCTGCTGGGCCCTGCTCCCCATCGGTTCTGTTCTTCTGCGCCCTGATCCCCCTAGGCCCTTATCCCCCTGGGCCCTGTTACCGCTGGTCTTGCTCCCCATGGGCCCTGCTCCCGTGGGCCCTTCTCCCCATGTTCCCTGTTTCTCCTTTACCTGATACCACTGTCCCTGCTCCCCCTTTCCCTGAATCTATGGGCCTGCTCCTTGGGACCTGCTCTCCCTGGTACTGCTCTCACTGGGCCCTTGTCCCCTGGCCTGCTCCCCCTGGCCCTTTCCTCCATGACTCTGCTCACACTGGCTCTGATTCTCTGGACACTGCTCCTCTGTGACCTGCTTTCGCTGGCCCTACTCCCTGTGGGCCCTGCTACCCCTAGCCCACCTATCCTGGGCCCTGCTCCCCCCTGGTTTTCCTTCCCCTGGGCCCTGCTCCACCTGGTCCTTCTCCTCTCCAGCACTGCTCCCCCTGTCCCTGTTCCTCTGGGCCCAACTCCCCCCAGTCCTGCTTGCCTGGGCCCTGCACGCCTGACCCTGCTCCCTTGTGCCCTGCTCTCCTGGACCCTGCTCTCCTGGGCCCTGCTCCCCTGGCCCTTCTCCCCTGGGCTCTGCTCCCACTGGCCCTGCTTCCCCTGGTCCTTTTCTCCTGGCACTGCTACCCCTGGCTCTGCTGCCTTGGGCCCTGCTCCCCTGGGACCTGCTCTCCCTGGCCCTGATCCCTTGGGCCCTGTTCCCCCTATCCTGCTCACCCTGGCCTTGCTCCCCTGGGCCCTGCTCCCACTGTGTCCTGCTCCCCCTGGCCCTGCTGCCCTGGGTTGTTCTCCTTCTGGTCCTGCTCCCCATGGGCACTGCACCTGCTGGCCCTGCTACCCTGAGCCAAGCTCCCCTTGGGCCCTGCTCCCACTGATCCTGCTCCCCATGGGCCCAGCTCCCCCTGGGCCTAATCCCTATGAGGTCTGCTCCCCCTAGCCCTGCTTCCCTGGGCCCTGCCCCACCTGGTCCTGCTTCTCCCGGTCCCTGCTCCCCCTGGCCTTACTCTCCTGGGCCCTACTCCCCCAAGTCCTGCTCCACTGGAACCTGCTCCCCCTGTCCCTGCTCCCCTGGGCCCTGCTCTCCTGGGCCCTCTTTCCCCTGGCCCTGTTCCCCTTGGCTCTGCTCCTTCTGTCCCTGCTACCCTGGCGTTTATCTCCTGGCACTGCTCCCCCTGGCTCTGATTCATGAGTCCAGTACACATAAAGAATCTATCCCTGGCAGGCAGGAGGCCTCGAATCTGAGAAGCAGAGCAGTATTAATTAACTACAGACCCATTTTACCTATCCTGTTTCTCAGGAAGGGTGTCCAGGCCACCATAACCTTTGGCATATGATGGGCATGAGAGCTTACTTTGCACACCATCTTAGACTGCTCCCCCTATGGAAACCCCCAGCCAGAATGTTATGATGAGTGTCTGTATGGAAGAAGATGAGGGCCATGTGGGGGTGATTTTGTTAGAATAGTGGTCTTTTTTGTGGTGGTTGGAAAAGATGACTGGGTCCACCTCAGCTTGAACTCTGGTGTGATGCCATTAGAGACTTAGTTCTGGAACTGATCTCAGAGAACTGTTGCCATGAATTGTGTTGAGATTTTACAAGGCCAGGCATTAGAGGAGCCTTTAGAAACTGAGATCTTGGCCTAGGGTGGCTTTCTCCACAACACTGGGAATCTCAGCCAGGATTTCACATGATTTTGCTGTTAAAGCCTTTTCAGCTATAGTTGAGAGCCAAAATTCACATGAACCTCATATTTCAGACCCCAATGGGCCTGGATTCCTGTGACCTTTTGCCACTCCTTGAAAAGCCATGCCTGCATGCAATCTCCAGAGCTTTTACTGAAAGGAGATTCCTCAACCCTTAATGGCTCCTGAATGAATCAAAACCCACAGTGCCAACTTCTTAATTATTGAAATATGGCTAGGCCAATAACATGAAGGTTTTGAGAATCCCATGACCAGAAATCCCTGGAGAACCTTGAGATCTCCTGTTGCTCATCATGACTGAACCAGCCAGTGCCATTTTTGACTTAGTCGAATTCATGACCATGGTGAAGAACAGAGATGTCAGTGAGTAGGAGCCAACAGGGAACTGGGCCTGGAGCAATGGAGTGCAGGTGTGTTACCAACATCTGTGGTGAGCCCCTGTGGTTCTGTCATTGGCTTCCAAATGACATGTGACTGACAAGGTGCAGCCAGCAGACCCTAAAATATAAAGGCATGTTGTTGAGGGGAGAGGATCTGGTGCGATGCTCAGAATCAAGTTGCTATGCTCAAGTAGGAAAGATATATGGGGTAGCAGCCCAGTTTGTGTTTTTTCCTTCAGACCCTGACTCACCCCACGTGACAGAGCTCCCTCCAGCACTGTGTCCCGGTTGACCTTTATGGATTTCAAAAACAAACACCAAATTTCCAGGGAAGCTGCAAGAAATGCCATTAAAACTGGAGGGTGAGCCAAAGGCTTCACAATCCACCCAGGGAGACACTCATACCCCAATGGCCATAGTTACCTACAAAGAGAGGATTCAGCTCTGCTGCCTCCTGTTCATATTGGAAAATATGAAACCATGTCCTCCTGTTCACATAGACTGAGACCAAGCTTCCATGGTCTCACTGCAAGGGAAGCTAAAGCACAAAGCTGTATTTCTAGTGCACAAATGTCAGAGGCAGATAGTCAAGAAGTCATTAGGCCAGCAAAGTTCCATGTTCATGGAATGTGTACCCTGTCCCCTACTTTTGGGATCTCTTCTGCCACACCCAAGTTTGTGAGCTCCTCAGAATTTCCAATTCCAGATATGTATTCACAGATTTTTTTCCCTCTTCTCCTCTCATTGTGTCTTCTTTGGGGTGATAGTAATGTCAAGGCATTGTGGTGGGTGACTGTGGAAGATTTTTATGTGGCACGTGTTCACATATATATTAGACTCATTTTCCGTTTTGCCATTTGAAATATTGAATCTCTGACACTAACCCATAACCTACTGGACTCTGACTACTTATCGTAACATCGATAAAAATAATCCTAAAGGAATAGAAGTAGAGGCATTTGATAGGAGGCATGGTGTATACTTGGACTTTCCTTTTGCTTCATCAGAGATACATGTTATAAAACCTGTCACACATTTTTCTCCTTTTATTTCTCCATGAATTTTCAAAATTAACAAATATGTAACTTCCTGACTCCCTGCCTCTGTCTGTGGGTCACAATGTATAAAATATTTTTTAGTTGTAGGTGAACACAATACCTTTATTTTTATTTATTCATATGTGGTGCTGAGAATCAAACCCAGCACCTTACACACACTAGGCAGTACTGCTGAGCCACAACCTCAGTCCCTGAAGGATAATTCTTTATAAGGCTTAAAAGAAGGGTTAAATTGCAAAGATTATTAGAAGAAAGACTGATTAGAAATTTATTTCAATTTTCCAGATAAGAGATGGATAGGGTATGACTGGATCACCCAACTCACAAGTGATAGGGTCTGATTTCAATGTAGAATAACTCTAGCGTCCATGCTCTCCAGCACCTATAAACCCTCTTACAAGTGAGTCCCCTACTATTCAGAAACTACATGATTTGCATATGTAAATATTTTCTTAGTTTCAATGAGAATATTTCCCCCCACAATCTAATTCCAAGTTGCTTAGATCAAGAACTCTCTTCTATTACTTTGTGCTTTCTACAACTGCAAGAAATATAGTAACCAAAGTAATAGTGATGTTATGCAAACATGAATCTCTTCTTTGTAGTTGTAGTTAAAATATTACAAAAAATATTAAAAGAACATCTCTTAAATCTGCCCCACTGTATTTATACAGTTTTGTCTTTGTTCTCCTTTAATGTTGTCTATGTTTATTTTACATCTACATTTGTTATGTATAATTTTAATTTATATGTAGATATCTTTGATGTTCATAGTTAATGTAACTATTTTTGGATGCTTAACTTTTGCAATCTTCAAGAAAATGAATATATTTTCTTGTGAAACTCAGATAATATTTTTCTTATCTTATGGAACATAAATGGTAGGTATATGACTTATTTCCAAACAGGATAGTTCATATGATATTGTACAAATATCTGGAAAAAATCCTCTATAAATCTTTTTTTAGAGTGAGAGAGGAGAGAGCGAGAGAGAGAGAGAGAGAGAGAAAGAGAGAATTTTTAATATTTATTGTTTAGTTCTCGGCGGACACAACATCTTTGTTGGTATGTGGTGCTGAGGATCGAACCTGGGCCGCACACATGCCAGGCGAGCACGCTACCGCTAGAGCCACATCCCCAGCCCCTCTTTAAATCTTAATGCATGCCATCAAGCCATTTTTTATGCCAGGCTCATGGATGTGTTCCAACACACAGCATACAGTCCAATGGTCACAGCCATAGAGAATATGCAAGTGTTGGTGTCCAACATCAAAGAGTAGGAAAAGAATATCTGCTGACTGAGGAAAGATGGAAATCATGGTTAGGGTGTGGTTCCAGTGAAGGCAAGATAGATGTAAAGACAAAGACAACTGACGAGGTGAAGAGATATACCCTGGGCTCAATGAAGCATGAAAGAGAGCATTAGGGAAAGCATGTGATAAGTGGAACTAAAACCAGATGAATGTAGAAAAAAAACACCAAGGGAAAAATTTTTAACCAAGGGAAATTTTATTTCATTCGATGGGTCTTCAAACAGATATAGTCAAGCAATGAAAAAGGAAAACTGCCGCAGTCTGGCCAGGCACAAAATAACCAAGCCTATAGGAGGCACTTGTAGGTTCAAACAGGAACTCCTTTATTGCCCTAACTCCCGTGAACGCCACCCACGCGGCCCTTCCAGGAACCCCACACACCAACTGGAACTTCCTCCACCGGAACTTCCAACCAACGTGAACTCTCCAGGAATCCCCCCCCCAAGAGCTCAACCGGAAATCTACAGGAACTCAGCAAGAGAACTCAAAAGTAGGGCGCCCAAGGCAGCAGCAGCCGCCCTGTTGTTGGACAGCAGGGGTCTATCTACAACTGAATACACAGCCTGCTTCAATCCAGCATCTTAATTATCATCATCTTAATGGCTCACTTGTGTTATCTCTCAACCATTCCTTCTGGCAAAATACCAGGAGCCATTCCGACTCTGTTCTCTTCTGTTATGGCTCTCAACAGAAAACCAAACCAGTGTCTTGAATTTCTCCTCCTAAGCTTCATGAGTTCTCCAGAGAAACATGCACTCCTCTTTGCACTTTTTCCTGTGTCTCTATTTAACAGGGCTGTTTGGAAATATATTCATCCTACTGGTCATTGCCTCAAACTGTCACCTTCACACACCCATGTATTTCTTCCTTGTCAATTGTTCTTGGTAGACCTTTGCCTTCCTTAAACTACAGATCCCAAGATACTATTGAACACCCAAACTCATACTCAATACGTCTCCTATCCTGGATGCCTAGCTCAGATGTATTTCTATATGATGTTTTCCAACATGAATAGTTTTGTTCTCACAGTGATGGCATATGACCATTATATGGCCATCTGTTATCCTTTGCATTATAAGCATTATGACTTGGTTCCTCTGTGCCTCTTTGTTGGCTGTACATTGGGTCATTGCCACTTTGAACCCTCTTTACATACTCTTTTTATAGCACCCCTGCACTTTGGTGCTGACAATATCATAAGTCATTTCATCTGTGATATCAACTCTCTCTTCCCTCTGTCTTGTTATGACACCACTCTTAATCAGTTGGCAGTTCTGGCTGTGGTGGGGCTGCTCTTTGTGGTACCTTTGGTGTATCTGCCATCCTACAGCTGTATTACCTCCACTGTGATGAACATTACTTCACTCTCAGAAGAAAAGGTTTTCCCCACCTGTGTATCTCACCTTCTCTTGGTTATGATTTTCTATGGATCAATCACGGAGGTATATATGAGCCCTTCATTCAACCATTCAACTGATAAAGACTCAGCAGCATCAGTAATTCTCATGGTTGTAGCCTTGTACTGAATCCCTTCAATTACATGAAGGGAATTTTGAAAAAGACGCTAGAGCAGAGAAAAAATATTTTTCCCATGATTTATAATGGCTAAAAGGAGTTCAAGAGGAGAAAAAAATAATCCAAAGTTTTTATTGATTTAGACAGATATTTATTTCTCAAGTTCCTGAACATTCACAACACAGTATAATATCAAAATTTGATGTGTTATAAGACATCACATAAAGCCCAGATTAACATGCAAATATACCATAAGAAGTACAAAATGGAGCATTTCCCCAGGAGTCTTCTATTCCTAGAGTGGATAGGAGAAGATAACTATATTGTCATGCATGAAAATCACTAAAGAATGAAATCACTCTTACCATATTTGCTAATCCATAACTGCAATGTGAGATCAAAAAAAGAAGATATTGATGAGGACTTAAAAAGTAAATGAGGCTTCAAGAGATGGAGAGCACTTAATCTGGGTGTTGAACATGAATGAGTTTCACACAGGAATAGTCAGAATACTCAAAACATACAAGGCTGACTTCTAAGAAGTGGAATGGAGTGTATGAGTAAACAAATGATAAACTAATCTGAATGCAATAAAGAGTCCATATTAGTAACTGAGAAAATCATGAGGAGGATGGTCATTTCTTACACTAATGTCTTATTCTTATCCATCGTTTAGGATTATGTTTTATGCATTTCCTGTAACCTGTCTTTATTCTCTTATGTATAAACCAGGATGTCTGTATAAATATTTATGCTGATCTACAAGAAATGTCTTAAAGTCTTATTAACTATCATTTCAATATTTAAAATATGTACTTTTGATTTACCCTAGAACATGAATAGAGTTGCCTACATGAGAAAATTATCACACCTCTTTTGAAAGCATATGATCTTGAGACTTGATTTGGAACCCATATTTGAACTGGGTACACAATGTCCCCCCAAACCCTAAAGATGTGCTTTTTTCTATATATGATATACATAATATTTTATGTCACAATATCAAGAATGTCTGTTAACTTTGCAAAGTACATTCAATTATTTTCATGTGATATTAGTTGAAAGGCAGACACAAAGGTAAAAAGAAATGGAACTGGAAGTTTCATAAAAATGTTTCTAGGGCTTAGAAGCAGGTTCAAAGTCCTACAACCAGATCATAGCTAAAATTGCATTCAGAAACATTCGTGAGTTCACTGAAGTCACTGTCACAGAAAATTGGGTGCTGTAGCTCACACCATTGATGCTGGCTACCCTGGACACTGGATGCCCATGCTAGCCTGCTGCAACTGCTGATCCACAACTTGACATTTCTGCTACTGCCACCACCACCAGAGAGATCTTCCACTACCTGTGTTTCTTTGCACCACTTACCCTTTATTCAAATGGTGGGCAGGCTGTCTGATGTCAAGCATCACATACCTCTACTCTAAAAACAAAGAAGACTAATAACAAGTATATCTCAGTTTTTCATGTCTATCAAATTCCATGTTTTGCCTCTGAGATTCCTTCTCAGGATTGAAAGACTAATTTGCATACTTGTTTCTATGTCACTGATAGTCCTCTTTGAAAATATGCACTAATTTTAGTTGTAAAAAAAATATTGACCATTCAAATTAACTTAGATTCCTCAAAATAACCCATTAGGAAAGCAAAAAAAAAAAAAGAGAGAGAAAGTGCTATAAATTGGCAGAAGGTGTTTGCAACACACAACAGCAACAAAAAATATTATCTAGAATGCATACTCATACATATCATTAAGAAAAGTTTAAAGATCTCAATAGAACGATTGGAAAAAGCGCTGGGGTTGTGTATCAGCTGAAGAGCACTCACCTAGCATGTGAGAGTCCCTGGGTTTGATCTTCAGTACCACATAAAATAATTAAATAAGGGTATTGTGTCCAACTACAATTTTAAAAAGTTTAAAAAAAGAAAAAGTGGGCAAAAGGTATGAACCTTTATTTCATAGTAAAGAAAACATGACAAAAATAAATATTAAAAGATGTCCAGTCACATAAGTAAACAGAGGAATATGAAGACCATGTTTTATAATCATTCAACTGGCCAAATTTAAGAACTCCATCAAATTAATTATTAAATAGAATATGCATAAACAAACCTGCGGAAGTCTGGGTCATGGTGTATAGACAAACACTTTGGAAATAGTACAGAATTTTTCATGCTTTAGGGCCATACATAGACCAAGCATTATACATTATGATTAATCCTTTTTTGTATATCTGAGTTCACCCAGGTTATAGAGCTGAATTGAGGGCTAAAACAAAGGCTGCATGAGAGTGCACAAAGGTTTTACAGAACACAGAGTTTGTTTGCTTCCCTGTTGCATGGGCTTCAGTGCCATTGCTCCACATAGAAGTCAAGGCTGGAACTGCATGGAAACAGTACTGCCAAGTTTACTACCACAATGGATAAAACTCAATGCCTCTTCCTTCAATCCCAGAGAACTTCAGGACTTTGGTGAAGGAACCTGGGAAATAGAGTATGAATGTCTGAAGGATCCATGATCGCTTCTAGAATCATAGTCCTAATCCAGTCTCTCTTTTGTGGAGGCTCGCAATTTCCAGTGAGTCAGTAGTAAAGCCCATCTGTGTTCAATTCCTCATACAAAAATATTATATTTTAAAAAGAACAAAACTTTCATGTTCACAAGTAAATTGATAAAGAATAAAGCCTTCTGCTGGCATTTTGAAGGATGTAGAGAAAAAAAAAGTGTGTATATATATATATATATATATATATATATATATATATATATATATATATAATCTTCTTTATATCTATCAAAATGTAAACCCCAATTTATTTTAGCACAAGAGATCCTTTGCTATGATCCAGACATCGGTCCTGAGTGTCTGGATTGGGCTTCAGAGTGCAGTCAACTGGAACCCTTGAGGTGGGTATGGGGATAAAATTGTTGGTAACCCACTCCCCAAAGAAGAATCTGCAGAGAATCCAAGAGCACATGATCTGGGATTTCTTCGAGTGGGTGAAAAAATCAATCTACAAGGAGGAGGAAACAAGAAGGAGGGTCCTCTTATCCCTACCCCAGGCTGAGAGAGGTGGGTTGGAGTGGGTGGGGGTGCAGGAAGGAAAGTTCCAGGCTTGCCAGATTGTTGAACAAAGCAAGAAGGGAACTAGGCTCAGCAACTTTGCAAGGCTCTAAGTAACTTAGACACCATGTCTCCAAGTAAAAATTTAAAAAGTGCTGAGGATGTGGCTCACTGGTTACACACACCTGGGTTCAATCCCCAGTACCAAAAAAAAAAAAAAAAACAGGTAGAGGGAATAGGGGAGATGAATTGAAAATAAGGGAAGCAGAAGAAAGTATTCCAGGAGTGGGCAGCAGGCACTCATCCAGCCCAGATGGACCTCTGATCCCCACACATCACATCAGTTTACAGTTATTCTATGTGTGTGTGTGTGTGTGTGTGTGTGTGAGAGAGAGAGAGAGAGAGAGAGAGAGAGAGAGAGAGAGAGAGAGAGAGAGAGAGAGAGAGAGAATATCCAAAGGCACTTACCACTGGCCACATCCCCAACCCTTTTTATTTTTATTTATTTTTTTTAATTTTGGGACAGGGACTCACTAGGTTACTGAAAGCCTTGCTGAGTTGCTTAGGCTGTCTTCCATTTTGTGGTCTTCTTGCCTCAGCCTCCTGAGCCCTGGGATTACAGGCATATTTCATCATGCCTGGCCAGGTTACAGTCATTATTTATTGTGACTTACCCACTTGGTTTTCCTATGATGGTCTTTCTTTCCAATGAAGCCCTTAGAATGCTTGAGGCTCCGGAAAAGTTCACTGAAAAACTCTCTTAAGATGGTTTGGGTTCCCAAAATATCTCTGCAATTGCAGGACAGGCCCCACGTGCTCTAAGATGTACTAAAGACCTTTTACAGGATGCGTCCAGCCACCAACCATGAGAAGTTTCAGACTCAGTGCTCCAGCTGTGTTTGCACTTTTAAAGAAAATTGCAAGGCATGTATAGGGCTTGTACTCCAGGAGATCCAATTAGGAGAACTCCTAATTCAATAAGAGAAACCACCTTTGGTTTCACTGGGTTATCTGCTGATCCAGAAATGAAGGTGTGACAAGTTATATTCATAGAAACTAGAGGGTATAAGTGTGAAAAAGACCTCATGCCTCATAGGGGTCAGGAAAGATTCCTGGAGGCTGTGTCTTTTAGCTGAATCTGAACTTGGTAACCCTTACACCTGTTGAGGACAGGGGAGTCACACAGAGAGGGTACAGAGGGCCCACAAGTCCAGAAGAGATGCCAGTAATGCTGCAGCAGAGAGGATGATTGGGGACAAGGAGCCAGCCAGCCAGATATATGTGCCTCTGATGGTCTTGAGGATGTTGACTTAATGCATGAGCAAAGTTAAAGCTGTTTGGCAGATAAGAAGCTTATATGGTTGGGATGTTCCTTGACAAAACAATTAAAGCTGGGCACTTTGGCTCACACCTGTAATCCCAGCAACTCAGGTGAATGAGGCAGGAGGATTTTAAGTTTGAGGCCAGCATTAGCAATTTCTCAAGGCAATAAACAAATCAGAGATATGCTGTCTCAAAATAAAATAAGATAAAAGAGAGCTGGGAATGTGGCTCAGTGGTGAAGTGCTTCTGGGTTCAGTCTCCAGTATGAAAAAATACAACAATACAAATCTAAATTTATGTGTGCTCTGACACCTGCAATCATTTAGGGTTGGCCTCTATGGTGCATGCTTCTAATCCCACTGACTTGGAAGACTGAGGCAGGAGGATCACGTTTGGAGGCCAGCACTGGCAATTTAGACAGACCATGCCTCAAAATAAAAATAATAATAATAAATAAATAAATAAATAAATAAATAAATAAATAAATCAAACAAGGGGTAGAATGAATTACAGTAGATGGGGTAGAGAGAGAAGATGGGAGGGGAGGGGAGGGGAGGGGAGGGGGATAGTAGAGGATAGGAAAGGCAACAGAACACAACAGACACTAGTATGGCAATATGTAAAACAGCGGATGTGTAACTGATGTGATTCTGCAATTTGTATATGGGGTAAAAATGGGAGTTCTTAACCCACTTGAATCAAATATATGAAATATGATATATCAAGAACTATGTAATGCTTTAAACAGCTAATAATAAAAATTTAAAAATAAAAAATAAACCTTTTTATTATCTTTTTCCCTGTGCTATGAATTGGCTGAGCTCAGCTGGTCAGTTCTATCTCTAGGTACCTCTTAAAAATAAATAAATAAATAAATAAATAGGTACATGAATGTAGTTCTGTGATAAAGCAAACTTGAGTTAAACCACTAGTACTACCAAATGAAGCTTTAAAAATTATTTAGGTATATGCATTTTCTAATGCTTAAGTAGACTCACCCCCACCGCAGAATTTACCCACTCTAATTTGAGCATGAGAGTCGAGCAGAGTACCCTCATTGTACTCTAGTTAGATTCTTGCTAACACTGGGGCTTTATGTATATATTACCATCCCCAAACTGTAAATGAGGATATCTACCCAAGGCCACAAGGAGAACAGGGGCATAGAATGTGAATTGAGGTCTACTTGCTCTAATTTACATGCCCCTAGTCACATTATACGTCTTGTATGTGCAAAAACATATAAGGGCAAGATTCTACATGTCTCATTCAAATCATCTATCTCCTCTGATACATGATGGAAACCTTACCAGAGAGCAATCTCTCAGACCCTTGGCACACTCTGGGTACTGACATCATCCCCTTCTTCCCTGTCCTTTCATATCTGAAGATGATCATGATTCCCTTTAGCCCTAGTCCCCTCTGCCCCTGGGCCACCCCTCCTTGGTTTTCTTACCTCTTCCCAGACCTCTAAAAATTAAACATTAAATTAAACATTAAATGTGTTTCAATTAGTCATTCAAATGAATCACACCAGTCTTAATGAAGTCACCTATCTTAATCCTTCCCTGTGGTTTTTGCCTTGAGTTATATTTTGTCTGGGACCATCATTAACATACATGTTTTTGCTAGGTACATTATCATATGCCTGTAATCCCAAGCAGCTCAGGAGGCTGAAGCAGGAGGACCAGGATTTGGAGGCTGGCCTGCAGAAATTTAGCAAGGCCATAATCAATGTAGCAAAACTTAATCTCTAAATTAAAAAAAAATAAAAATGGCTTGTGGATGTGGCTCAGAGGTTAAGTACCCCTGTAGAAAACAAACAACAACAAAACAACACATGCTTTTTGTTCAGTTCTCAGCATTACCAGCACTATTTTTATTTGCTTCTTTAATTTATATCCTCTAAAATGAGTCATTTTTTTAATAGGGAAAAATGATTAATTTTAGTTTTCCATTTGTTCTAACTTTAATGAGTTCTAGTGATACAACTTAAATATGGAATGTCATCTAGAGATTTTAAAAATTACTTATTTGTATACATATTATAAAAGAAGACATGAGTTTTACCTTGATAGTTTATAAACCTTTATTTTATTTTATTTTTATGTGGTGCTGAGGATAAAACTCAGGACCTCACACATGCTAGGCAAGTGCTCCACCACTAAGCCATATCCCCATCTGTAATTTAGCATTTTTTATTTATAAACTTGCTTTTGTAATATTATAAAATAAAATAGAACTACTATTGATGTGAATTCTATAATTTGAGTAATTATAAGTTTTTTAAATTTTAGAAGGAAATGATATTCTATGTTAAAAACTTCATTTCATAGAGGGCAATATCACAATGCCATAAACTACTTATATTTATCATAAAGTCTTTGGATCCAATTTAACTCAAAAGATTAAAAATTTCCACACCCTTTACTCTTTAAGTTAGGAAATGACAAATGAGAGGATCATGATAAAAGGGTTTGGAAGCACACTGAATATTTTTGAAAATCAATGAATGTACTAGTAATTTCCCATTCCTGGATTAAAAATACACAGGAATATAATTTCCAAGTTTAGAGGAGGAATATTTGTGTTCTTTCGTTCTTATGTATTAGTTTCATGTGTGTATATATATGTGACTGTATACATACATATATGCCCTTTCCCATTTCTGTCACAACGGAAATGTCTGATTCTAATTTTTCTTAAAGGAACATTTAGGTCAGTGGAATCTCATCCTATCCTGATCACTGTACTTAAATTTCTGATGTTTTCACAAACTCAGCTGTTTTTTAGTTCTTTTTTCACTTGTTGCTTTGTTTGGTTTTTGTCTTTAGCATGAACAAACAATTGTGAACCTATCTCATTCTTTGGTCACTGAAACACAAAGAACAAGATGACACAGGAAAGCCAAAGTTTTGGGGAAGAAAAGCAGGACTTGAATTTTACATAACTACCTCAATCAGAGGGACAGAATGCCCTCTAGGACTTCTTGGGTTTCCAAGTAATGACAGCTTGATATCTGTGAAGAAGCACCTCTCTGGCTTCCTGTTTATTTACTTTAAGATTAAACAGATCTTAACTTTATGAAACATAAAAATTTATTGATCATCAACAATGTGAAAACTCTAAGGCTGGACTCTGGGATGAGGAGTTCTTTAAGCCACTTTGCATTTTCTAGCTTGCATAGTAATTGCTCTCTAATTTAGAAACTGTATGATTACCAAGAGTTTCTAAAAATATATTCTATAATTAGAAAGAGGCATATAACTCATATAAGCACATATTACATTAATACATCTGAATAAATGAAGCACATGAGATCACAAAACAAAAACATAGACCTAAAACTCCTCACACAGGTTTAAAAATGCTACAATTACAAAGCAAAATAACTGTTTTTTAGGTCCAAAGCATGTGTTTTCAAAGTCCTGTAGCTAATAAATATATATACCTTCTTTATTCCAAATTTATTGCTGTGCAAGCATTATCATAATTTGTTTGAAGGATCATGTGTTGATATAGTATTTCATTTCAAAAAATTCTCTTAAAAGAACTAAGAAATTTTCTTGTAACATCCATCACTAATGCATTAGTACCATAGTTATATGGCGAATTTTGAGCCTATAGGAGAAGTTTACTTAAAATTTAAAAATTCTGTGTCACTGAAAAGGTAGGAGATATATTATATTAAAGCTGACCTTATTGTCTAGGAAATAGAAATCTGTCAAAGAAAATATATCCAGGTATTTGGTCATTTTTGAGGTACTGATCTGTGTATAATAAGTAAAATTTAATTGTATTTGCATATTTATGGAACTGTGCTTCAGAATAAATGTGCCTTGAGAAATAATATTAGTGTATTTAACTTCTACATCTATGTCTAGAAAATTTACATAATATCATAAAAGTTGTATGATTTGTGTAGAAATGCTATTCACTGTATAGTATTTTGAGGAGATTCATGGATTTGGTATTTTTGCTTCAAATATGTTTTGTCAAAAATAAACATAACTTGGTTATAAAGCTTTTTGTTTTATATTATATCATCAATTTATGGTGACATAATTATTCTCTTTCAAGCACAACTATATATAAAAAAAAATAGTGATTCTTTTTTAAGTTGTCATGTTATCTTCCAAAATTCTTATCCTTTGTGAAAAGCAATGAAATTTTGTAGTGCAGAATTGCATCCTAATGAAGCCTATTTTATTTCCTCAAATTTTACTCATGGATCTAAATTCATATTAAAATGGATTGAACATTTTTGATTGTGTATTATAAGCCCATAAACTAAGCTAACCATTTTATTTAGAGATCTGGATCTTCAAATATACAAGTCTGGGGCTGGGAATGTGGCTCAAGTGGTAGTGCGCTCACCTGGCATGTGTGTGGCCCGGGTTGGATCCTCAGCACCACATACAAAGATGTTATGTCCGCCAATAACTAAAAAATAAATATTAAAAATTTTCTCTCTCTCTCTCTCTCTCTCTCTCTCTCTCTTCTCTCTTTAAAAAATATATACAAGTCTATTTTACTGACAATGAATTAAAGCAACAGAAAAAGAGAAGCATAAAATGAGATAAACATCCACAATGAAAAGAGGAGGTAATCTCCAGTGACAAAAGACTTCCAAGAACTTCTGGAAAACAGAAAGTCTGGAAGTAGATGAAGGATGCATTTGAGTTCTAATTAGGGCTTCCCAGGAGGTGGATTAAGACCATGACTAGGCATCTTGGAAGTCCATAAATTAGTGTGCTTCAGATCAGCACAATGGAAATAAAGGGAAGAAAGCACAATTGGACACACAGAATCTGGGGTTGCAGTCTAATCTCAAAGGAGGCTTCTGCTTACTCAAAGTGAAATTATGGATCTGTATTGCACTCTTATATATTTCCTTCTTGAGATATGGAGTGTGATTTACATGAGTCTCAAACGGTCTTGAGTTTAGGAAGCCTTAAATGGTAATAGCCAGAAAAACGATATTCTACTAATGAAAATATTTTGAAAAGACCACTTTCAGCAATTGTCTGGGAAATGAATCCTCCAGTCCTAATGGTGCCATAAAGCATAGTTCCCTATAGTGACATCACAAAAATCTCATTTTTCAGTCTAAGTTCTTTACTTAGTTTATGGTACTGGTGAGACTCTATTCCTGAAGAAAATTTATAAGAATGGAAAACAGTGCAATTAATTACAGTTTTGACAGCTGTGTAGACTGAATGTCAAATTAATAGTCATCTTGTTTCTCTTCTGCTGTTCATTTTAGATCCACTAAACATACTTCTTTTGGTCTCTATACTCAACCCCAAATCATTTGAGGCTCCTTACTATAATTTTCTCAAGACACAACTCCTGCACTGATCCTTTTACAATTCCTGTATGGAAAGTGAATACTAAAAAGTAGAGAATTGGATCATCTGTTTTTAAATTGAATCATCTGATTTTTATCTTCAAATATACAATAGACTTTTATATTTGGATACAGTGGATACTATGGTCATAGACCAATAGTAATATTTTTATTTTTGTTAAGTGTGGTCTGATTTAATTTTAGGCATGATGTATTGGCACTTTATTAGTGGTACTTGCTTAGCATTGCCACATGGAATCAATGTCCTTCTGGTGAGAAGAGTGAATTGACCTAGTTAGGATTGTAATTTCTCCTCTTGCTTTCTGTTTTCTTAGTACATAGAATTTAGAGTCCTCAAGTGCAGTTTAAATTTTAGTTGGAATTTTGTTAGACATCCTGTTGGAAAAGTGTTCTCTTAAATAATTATGATTTCTAAGAGTGGAGAATGCAGAGGCATGGCGTAAGAAAATATAATTGCCAAGAGCATTAGTAGGAGTGATGGTGAGTTAAGACTCTTAAAATTTGACACTCTGTTTCCTGGATCTATATAGTGTGTCTCTTGGTAGCAATATAATGATGTGAAATTGAAGAAGTGTTAGCAACACCATCACCTGTTCCAGAATTCTTCCAGGCCAGCAGCTTTTTGTTTCTTTTTTAGATGATAATACAGTGGATCTCATGGTCATAGACCAATAGTAATATCATTATTTTTGTTAAATGTAGTCTGATTCAATTTTAGGCATGATGTATTGACACTTTATTAGTGTTACTTACTTAGCATTTATTGTCTGTAAAAGCAAAATTAAAAAAAAAATGTTTGGGTTTTTCTGGTTAAAATTATTTCTGGGTTAAAAGATGTCCACTTGTTAATTTATTATGAAAGAATGATGAAAAGAATGATGCTGTAACAAGAACCTAGAGATAGACCTCTCCTCCTAGCTGGCTAGTTATTTGGAAGAAGCATTTGATAGATAAAATACAGTGACTGGAAAACACTATGGTACTCAGTCCTCATTCATCCTGTGCAGCATCAGAGGCAGAACTAACATCATCAAAATGGCGATATTACCAAAAGTCCTATATAAGTTCAATGCAATGCCAATCAAAATCCCAACAGCATATCTTGTAGAAATCGATAAAAGAATCATGAAATTCATATGGAATAATAAAAGACCCAGAATAGCAAAAACAATACTAAGCAGGAAGTGTGAATCAGGCGGTATAGCGATACCAGACTTCAAACTATACTACAGAGCAATAGTAACAAAAACAGCATGGTACTGGTACCAAAACAGGCGGGTGGACCAATGGTACAGAATAGAGGACACAATAACCAATCCACAAAACTACAACTATCTTATTTCTAGTAATATTTTGATAGAGGTTGGCCAATTTCCTCTTCTATCTGATTCACAAAAGGGACCTTTTCCCAAAGAAGGAAATGAATAGGTGCTGTATCACACCTTTGTTCTGAAGTTGATTGGGGTTTTCTGAAAAAGGGTGTAACTTAAGTGACTATCTTCTTGGTTAGTTATTTGCTTAGTTATTGGTCACTCTGTGACCTCAGGTGAAATGCCAAGGAAGATAGAGAGTAAAATAAGTAGAATTTATCAATTGATTATACTTTTGTAACCGAAGTAAAGTTTGTGAAGTACTAAATGACTTCTATATCTCTCTGCCTTCCATTTAAAATCAAAACATAAAATTCATCTTTATTTTTTATGTATCACCAATAAGCTTCTAAAAATAAAATTTACACCTATTATTTTTCTAATCCTGTTCATGATTTCTCTATTTTCTTGATTATATGAATTTTTTATAATTGATACTAAATTGATAATCTGTGTCATTTCCTGGTTTACACATATTGATTTTTGTCTCTTTTTAGTTATATTTGGCCTCCAGTGACTAAGGGAAATCTGCTCCTTAGTCAGACTTCCGGTCTGCTCCTCCCAGCCCTGCTTCAGCCTCTCAGCTTCCCAGTCCCTCATGCAGTTGGTTGTAAATTCTTCCAGAAGCTGTTTTACTGTCTACTTTTCGGGATTAAAAATAAAAATCAAAACTTAGAAAAGATACTTTAGGGCTTGGGATATGGCTCAAGTAGTAGCCTGCTTGCCTAGCATGCGTGAAGCACTGAGTTCCATTCTCAACACCATGTAAAAAAATAAATAAATAAAGATATTTTGTCCACCTAAAACGAAAAAAGGAATATTTTTTAAAAGATACTTTAAAAAGCAAAATGTAGAGGGAGAAAGTAGCAACATTTTTTTTTTTTGGTAATTAGGCTTTTTAAATTTTTTTTAACATTTTTTTTAATGTGGGTCACCCACTAACACTTCATCAAAATAACAGTTTCTTTGCTGAGTTCAGGTGAGCAAGGAATAGCCACATCCTTGGAACAAAACAAAACACACACACAAAAAAATAAATAAATAAAATAAAATAAAATAAAAAACAGAATTATTTTTAACCTAACTTTTTATATGATGTCTCAGATCCCCTTAACTTTGCACATTAGCTTCTTTGTTCAGTTGAATTGTAACTGCTTTTTGTAGTTGGAAAGAGTGTGACTATTAAACTTGAGAACTTTTATTCTGGGCGTCTTGGTGGTTTCTGGTGGTTAAGTGGGTGAGAGGGTGAAGAGAAAGTTTCCCCCACAGTCTGCTCTCAGGTGCCAGACCTCAAGTATTTCTTACAGTGGTATACTTTGATTATTTTTACTTCTCCTTTACCCATAATTTTTAACAGCGTTTTATCAAAATGCACTTATTAAGAACCATTTTTAAAAGAAAGTTATAGTTCGCCTAACCAGTCTGCACTTATTGCTTATGGTTTCACTCACCTGCTATGCCTGTTTTCGGTGTCTGAAAAACAGATATATTGTTTTCCATATTTTTTCCATTTCCTACATGTATATACTGAAAAGAAAATTAGGTCTGGAAATATTTTATTTCTATTTAATGCTAAAATCAAGAAAATAAAATTTAAATATGCTAAATATATCTCCATATTTTCTCAAGTAGCTATGCTTAAAACAAAGAAAATATCCTGAAATGAAAAACAATGGTCAGCTTCAAGAAAGCAAGAATAAAACCCAAGTATTTATCCTTAATGATGGATTATAGATGATAAATACAGAATAACCTCAAGATTTAAAGGAAAAATAGTATTCAACCTGGTATTCTAAAATGAAGCAGATTGTCCATCAATGATGAATACAAATAGATTTTCATAAATAATAAAAACCTAAAAAGCTATTTTCCATGCTTCATTTCAAAGAGGGTTACTAAATATAGAAGAAAAATTTTTAAAAAAGGGAGCAGAGTTTTTGGACAGAAGCAATGGTTTTAACTGCAGAGCTCAAGAAAGTTATGCTGATTCTGCAGTAGACCTTGAAAACATTTTTGTTAGCATACCTCAGTCCTACCTTTAAAATGATCATTTAATAGAAATATTAGCTAGTGAATAGTCAATGATTGAATGTAGCAAAAGTTAAAAGATTCTAGTAATCTATTTTTCTCACCACAAAAAAACTGAATAGTAGAAAATACAGGAAAAACAAAGTGATGAAAAAAAAAGTTAAAACGCACTAAACACAAATAATGGAAAGCCAAGTTCTGTATATGAAATACAGTAAAATGTGCACTTTTTGTAAAATTTAATGGGATTGAAGAAAGTAGTATTGATTGTTCTTGATGGTAAGAACATCCATCCATGTGCAGCATTCATGTCCTGATATTGGATGTCAGAAAGGCTAATAAATTAGAGAAAAAAAATCATTCTTACTTCTGGTGTGTGTTTTGTGATGAAAACTATCTTAAAGTCAAACTTGTGAAAATGCTTAAGGGTTTTTAACCTTCATAAATTTTCTGTTGACAAACAATGCAACACATAATTATTTTTAAAAGAGAATAACTAACTGAGGAAGCATGAACACAGGGACATGTAACTATTAAAAAATAGAGTGGGGTGAGGTGGCCTGTACAGATGCTGATACTCAGAAATAATAAATTGTCCAATGTAGATTAAGCAAGAAATCACAGAACACATATCATAAATGATAATCAATTAAATGATAAATCCTTTTAATATTTGATTCATTAGGCCTGAGGAAAAAGAAGTGGCCCCATAAGTTAAATTGGTTTTCCTCCCTTTCTCATTGCAATTAGAAAAAATAATGGGAACACATAAAACATTGTGAAGGGTCTCTATGTATATATTTCAAGATTATGATCAATATAATCAGACAACTAGTAGTAGGTATGGCTAAATTTAGTTTCCTTTTAAAACATTACATACTTGCAGATAGAGTGTAGGCTGCTGATTTGAGTGTAAATTTTGAAAACTACTGTTTTATATGGCACTGGGGATTTAACTCAGGGTGCTTTATCACTCATATATATACAAAATTCTTTAATATTTTATTTTGAGACCTGGTCTCACTTAGTTACCAAGGCTGCCTTGAAGTTGTGATCCTTCTGCTTCAGCCTCTATGATATTTGGGATTACAGGAATGTACCACCACATCAGGCTTGGACACTACTTTTTTTTACATGCATCTAATAATCAATATTATTTTAAATATTTCTGTAGTTTCTTTCATATAAAATATTCAATACTATCTTACCAAATTGGTTTTCACCCTAATATTCTTTTCTTGAAAAGGCCAATATTCATGTTGAGTAGTTATATTTTTTTCTCACCATAACAAGATTTACTCATTAGATTCTATCCTGAGTTAGTACGTTAATTTTATCCATGTTTTAGAAAAACAAATTGCTATAAGTTTTTCTGGTCATGGTTTTAATAGAAGTACCTTCCTCTTAGTCATAATAAAAAAATGATAGAAGAAAATTTAGTGAAGTCAAACGCTAATATCCAACAGTTTGCCAGTTCTTGTTTTAACCAGATGTTTATGATTTGATTGTTTCTCTTTTAAATTTCTTCTTCTGGTTACTCTGATGGCCTTTTCTATGATATTTAATAGTCAGGTTCATTTAAAAGCACAAGTTTATGTGAAAAGTGGATACTAAGGGAAATAAATATCTGGAACAAATTCATAATACTCAATATGTTTCTCATGATTATATACAGTTTCCTCCCAGCATTCTGGGATTACAATTCATAGAGCTTTAAATGACTTCCATTCCTCACTATATTTCACTATCATCCCATGCATAAATAATTTATCAACAAATTTATATTAAATAAGTAGCAATTTAGAGGTATCCAGATATAATTTACACCTGTGAAATTAAAACAATATATGTGGAAGTTTGCCAAAGAATACTTGGCATATTCAAAGAATAAAATGAAGAAGTTTACCAGAATTGTTGCTTTCCTTTATGTGATAGGGCACAGTTTCTTGTCATGTTGTTTCAAAAGACATTAGCATTTTCCTTATGAAAAAATAGTTGCTATTCTTTAACATAAATTTTACTTGATTTTTTAAATTTTTACCCATTTATCTTGCACACTGAGAAGGTATTTGCTGGGGTCAGTGAGATACTGATCAATCAATTGTATTTTCAACTAATGTTGTAAAATGCCTCTCTGACACAATTGTTTGTTTTCATTTTATATAATAGCATCATGCACCATCAGCATGAGAAGAGTTTGCTCATTAATTTTGCTATCAATAGTGGGTTAGGTACATTAAAAAGATGTTGAGAAAATTACATCTATAATGGTGGAATCTCCCAATTCTTTGTTTTTATCTTTCCTATGGTGCTTCTGCTCTTGATATTAGAATGTTAACTTTAATTTGCATTGTCCACACAGTTTTTTTAAAACGTAAGACACTTTGAATTGAGGAAATCACATATAGTAAGTTGATTTCATAAACTGATATTAAACTCAATGAAAGACTTTAGCATTATTAATGTAAATTTTATCAAAATTCCATTATATCACAATGGTACATACAGTATTAAAATTTTATATAGCTAAAGGTTTTTTAACAATGAATGATAGTCACCCTAAGCAAGTATGTAGTTACAATTATTCATTTACTGAGCTTCATTCATTCATAATATAAGAGTTGACAAAAACCACACATCAGAGTGTCTGTTTTTGAAAAAAAAAATATTTGGAGAATTACTAACAATGCAGCATGCAATTTTTATTTATCTTTGAGTCTAAGGCATCTTACTATGAGAGTGAGTAGAACATCTAAGTTTACATGTTAAAAGCTCTGGTATAGTTTAGATGGTAATGGCTTAGCATTTCTGATCCTTATTTGTTTTTATATTTCAAAGGTGAGATCTTGTGTTTCTTATATTCCTCATGGTGCTTAGGTTAATGTATTACCATTTACTTTGGGACTCAAATAGGTAGAATTTATTTTGTTTAGTAAAGCAAAAACAAGAGTGGTTCCTTAGAATATAGCAAAGGTTTTATGAGAATGTTTTTATTTTTAATGGGAAGAATTGTCTCATTGCTAATGATTATATAGGGAATTTACATCTTGATGACACCCAATAATCAGAAATGGTCTGAACTGACTAAATCAAAACCATTAGAAAACCATGAATAAAGAGGAAGATTAAAAAATAGTTTTTTCTAGCACCATTTTGAGTCTCCTATTAGAGTACTAATTATAGTATTTTTTACCAGGGAAAGGACTCAAACACACATTTACAGCCTCCTGTAATCACACAAGTCACCATCAATCATAATATCATTGTAGGAAAATAAATGTAGATCTTCACAGGCAGAAAAATCCAATACAAAAAGTGCAATTTGCCTTATGCAAAAAAGATCTCTTCATTTAGGTCATACTTTTTTTAGCTCCAAGGTAACATATTGTTTAGCTCAAGATATTCAACCAGAAGAAAGTGGATTTGTTTTATGCTAGATGAGTTAAGAACTGATATAATTAGAATGTAGAGTAAACATATTTTGATTTGGGTTTCAGTTGTTTCAAGTATGATGGCTTGCTCAGGAGTACAATGCAGGAGATTTTGTCCTCAGTTCACCCAAATTGCGTGGAAAAATCATAATTTTTTTAAATTAAAAGTGGAAGCCACAGGCAATCTACAGCAGGTATTGAAATGTTATGATGAGACAACAAACTGCAGTTGTTTTTCTCATGTTTTTGTGTTATTGGTTGCTGTGGAATTTGAATATTTAAAATATAAAAACTATATTTAAAAATAAACATTAATTTTTTTTTGTATTTTAAGGTAATTTTAAGGCTCATAGCCTAAGGTCATAATACACAGTATAATTACCTCATATTTTTTCTAATGTAATCCAAAGACAAAGGAGTTGGGATATATTTTTCATCAAAAAAATTATTTTTACTAAGTAAAATTATGTTGTTCCATGTATCATACTTTTCTATGCATTATATGTTTGGCCTTAAAATTAGCAGAAGTGAATTCCTTGATGGGGCTGACAAAAGGTTTAGATTATCTTGTCCTGGTGAATATTGTGGCATAATATAGGGAGGATGAACAAGAAGATTTCTGAAATTTTGTATTTTTGTGGCTGGAAACTGTTGAAAGGTACATCACTGTTATTAATGAAAAAGACTGACTAAAAACAGCAATGTTTTTTAAGCATACATACGTGAACAAATTCTTTGTTAAGCAAAAATGCCCTGTGCAGCCAGGGATGGCTGAAATACATTATACTTAGACTCTAGTAATCTCAGTTATTTTTTTTTAACTGTAACTAGTAAAATTTTCTACCTCAATAAATCTCACTCTATTCCTTTTCTTGCTTTTAAAACCAGAAGAGAAATACTTGTCTTTTTTAACTTTCTGGATTGTTTCCCAATTTGACTGCAATAAAATAAGCAGAATACCTTTGGAAAATATTACAAAGCATACAAATGGAAGTGAATAATCTTTGCTTACTTTGTGACACTTTTTTTTTTCAAATGATGTTTTGGCTCCAAGTGGGTAACTTATCTTTCTTAAATTACCTTTAACTGATTATATGTCCATTTTTCCCTAGCATTGGAAAACACACTTCATCCACTATTGGTCTCTTGCTTAAGTATTTACAAGTTTTTATTTCTATATCATTGCGTGTTGATCTAATTGGTTTTTCTTCTCATTTAGTGTAGTTTCATGTATAATTAAATTGGTATAAATATGTCTATATTGGAGAGTGTACAATTTCTTCAGACCTTGTTCTTAAGCATATGTTGCTGTAAACTCTGTTCTTCATGAATTATATGTAATGTTTATAAAATTGTGAATTATATTCAATATGATTTTTGTATGGATTCTGTGTATAAGAAGCTTTTACCCAGTGTAGCTGAAAAGTCAACATTTTATGATAAGAAACGTAATCTTTACATACAACCTTCTCAGTTTACATCTTACTACTTGGTCCTCGGAAAATGAGACTATAAAACATAGCTCATTGATTATTTTGTCATAAGTATAAGGACTCACTCAACCTTGACTCCACATCCATTTCTCTAATTCCTGCCCTGAAATAACACTACCTATAGAATAACAAGAATGTCAGAATTTACTAATGTACATGAAAACACTGATCATTGACCTCATTCACAGAGAAATGAAAAGTCTCCAATGAGGATGAAGTCTAGAAGCCCATTATGCACACAAGAAAGATAAAGCTCTTCTCTCCTGTAAGAGCTACCTTTAAGTTTGTGGAAATTCAGTCTATTAAAATCACTAGGAAATGCTAAAATGTTAAAAAGTTAAAATTTTAAAATTTATAATCCAAGATATGAAAATCTGGGGCTAATTTTCCTATATCTGTATACTTCTTATAACTCTTAATTTCACCATAAATACAAACAGAAAAAAATAATGATCTGACTTATGCAAATTGTATTCCACATTAAGTTTATTTAAAATGTGTAAAAGTATTAACAGATGCCAGAGTATTATTTACTCAACAGTATGTTTTACTGTTACATAGAACATTTAGTCAAGTGGAACACTATTATATCTGTCATTTAACAACAGGATGCAATACATGAGTGTTAACATATAAACAAATATTCAGTTATAAAGACATATTGCATACATAAGGTAAATATAGGTAAAAAAAATGCACTATAAACCTGGCATGATGGTCCATGCTTGTAATCCAAGCAAATTGGGAAGCTGAGTAGTTTCAGAAGTTTAAATTTAGCCTCAGCAACCTAGTGTGGTTTCAAGCAACTTAGCGATACAGTCTCAACATTTGAAAAAGTGGAGAGATGGCTTAAGAATGTGGCTCAGTGTATAAAAATACCTAAACGTAAACTGAAATACAACAAAAAAATTAAAGTTTAAAATATTATACTTCAGTGTTAAACATCAAAAATAGATTTCATATAATTCTTTTCTCAGTATTCAAAAGTGAAAATAGTAATTTTGATTTAGAAAAACATTTATATTCTTTCAAACATGACATTTCTTCACTATGCATGTATGATATCTATGACTGATATTTCTACAAAATAACTTGATAATGCTTAATAAATTTAAGCAAAAGCTAAAGACAACTACTTGTTTTCTAAACTTAAATGAGTTCTGTATTTTACTGATCCTCATATACATCAAGGTGTAATATATAGATAATAACATTACTATACTCTCACGTTTATTATAAATGTTACACTGTTATATAAGGCATATATTTTGGACAAAATCTGTTCAATATTCACTACTAGTATAAGTTTTCAAATGTTCAATGAATTTAAAATTTAAATACATTTTGGATATATTATTTAACTTTTTAGGGTTTCTGGGCACAATGAATTTTCCAAAAATAAGCAGTGTTTAAGAAACATGTAGCTACATTTTTTTCCATTTGTATTTTCTCTAACCAGTATATATCTACAGGTTCTGAATATTGGTGAATAAATTTTGGAGGCATTGTCACATTGTCAATTTTCACATTTCGAAACATTCTCTATGCTATGGTTATTGTGGTGAGGATTAAATGTTGTCCCTTTCTTAGAGTAATGATCTCATTTGTATAGCTTCTCTCCAATGTGTTTTCTCTGATGTCTAGTAATATATTGATATATAATTGAAAATGTTTCTACATTCTCTACATTTATATGTCTTCTTTCCAGAATAAGTAGCCTAGTGGTGAAAATAATTGATTTCTTATTAAAAGCTTTGCTGCATTTTTTTTTCAATTTGTAGAGGTTCTTTTCTGTATAAATTCTGCTGTTAATAAGGTTTACTCTCTTTTTTATGTTTATTTTTTAGTTTTAGTTGGACACAATACCGTTATTTCACTTATTTATTTTAATGTGGTGCTGAGGATCAAAGCCAAGATCTCACATATGTGAGGCTAGCACTCTACTACTGAACCACAACCCCAGCCCCACATTCTTTACATTTGTAGGACTTCTCTCTAGTGAGATCTGCTGTGATGAATAAGGTCTATTTTTGACCAAAAGCTTTGCCACATTCTTTACATTTGTAGGGCTTCTCGCCAGTGTGAGTTTTGCTGTGACAAATAAGGCTTGATTTTTGACCAAAAGCTTTGCCACATTCTGCACATTTGTAGGGCTTCTCTCCAGTGTGAGTTCTTTGTGGCGAATAAGGTCTGAGTTTTGACTAAAAGCTTTGCCACAGTCTATACATTTGTAGGGCTTCTCTCCAGTGTGAGATCTGCTGTGGTAAATTAGGTCTGATTTTCGAACAAAAGCTTTGCCACAATCTTTACATTTGTAGGGCTTCTCTCCAGTGTGATATCTGCTGTGGCGAATAAGGTCTGATTTTCGAACAAAAGCTTTGCCACAGTCTTTACATTTGTAGGGCTTCTCTCCAGTTTGAGTTCTCCTGTGGCAAGTAAGGTCTGATTTTTGACCAAAAGCTTTGCCACAATTTTTACATTTGTAGGGCTTCTCTCCAGTGTGAGATCTTCTGTGGTAAATTACGTATGATTTTTGACCAAAAGCTTTGCCACAATCTTTACATTTGTAGGGCTTCTCTCCAGTGTGAGTTCTCCTGTGGTAAAAAAAAAAATGTTTGATTTCGAACAAAGGCTTTGCCACAGTCTTTACATTTGTAGGGCTTCTCTCCAGTGTGATATCTGCTATGGTAAATAAGGTCTGATTTTCGAACAAAAGCTTTGACACAGTCTTTACATTTGTAGGGCTTCTCTCCAGTGTGATATCTGCTGTGATAAATAAGGTCTGATTTTTTACCAAAAGCTTTGCCACAATCTTTACATTTGTAGGGCTACTCTCCAGTGTGAGTTCTGCGGTGGCGAATAAGGGATGATTTTCGACCAAAAGCTTTGTCACATTCTGTACATTTGTAGGGCTTCTCTCCAGTGTGAGTTCTCCTGTGGCAAATAAGGTCTGATTTTTGAACAAAAGCTTTGCCACAATCTTTACATTTGTAGGGCTTCTCTCCAGTGTGAGTTCTGTGGTGGCGAATAAGGTCTGATTTTTGAACAAAAGCTTTGCCACAGTCTTTACATTTGTAGGGCTTCTCTCCAGTGTGAGTTCTCCTGTGGTAAAAAATGTTTGATTTTCGACCAAAGGCTTTGCCACAGTCTTTACATTTGTAGGGCTTCTCTCCAGTGTGATATCTGCTATGGTAAATAAGGTCTGATTTTCGAACAAAAGCTTTGCCACAGTCTTTACATTTGTAGGGCTTCTCTCCAGTGTGATATCTGCTGTGATAAATAAGGTCTGATTTTTTAACAAAAGCTTTGCCACAATCTTTACATTTGTAGGGCTTCTCTCCAGTGTGAGTTCTGCGGTGGCGAATAAGGTGTGATTTTTGACCAAAAGCTTTGTCACATTCTGTACATTTGTAGGGCTTCTCTCCAGTGTGAGTTCTCCTGTGGCAAATAAGGTCTGATTTCTGATGGAAAGCTTTGCCACATTCTGTACATTTGTGGGGCTTCTTTCCAGTGTGAGTTCTCCTGTGGCAAATAAGGTGTAATTTTTGACCAAAAGCTTTGGCACATACTTTACATTTGTAGGGCTTTTCTCCATTGTGGTTTCCTCTGTGGTAAATAAGACCATTTTTTCTACTAAAAGCTTTGCCACATTCTTTATATTTGTAGGGATTCTCTCCAGTATAAATTCTCTGGTGGAGAAAAAGGCCTGATTTTTTATATGATTTGTGGTGTTCACTCTCACTTGGAGTTTTCCCTATTTTCTTTTGTGGTAAATATTCAGGATTACAACTTCTATATTTTGCACTTATCACTTCTTGAAACATATGTTTTAGGCCCTTTTCTGGTGAATATACGTGGGTATGTTTAGGAGTCATGGCTGAAATAGACAAAAATAAAACAATACCTATTAGACTGGGATAAATATATTTTGCATATGTAACATGAAATTAAGGTAAAATAAGTACATTAGGAGTGTAGCATATTAGTAAGTCCAAAGTCACCATAATTCCAAATTATATATTAGTTGAATAAAAAATGTACAGACAAAATTACCTTGAGAATATTACCAAAATTATTGTAGATACCACAGTATCCAAGAGGAGTACATAATTAAGAAGAGTAATGTAATAAAATGTAGAAAAGTATCATTAGCAGCTTTTTTTCCTTCATAAGATAGTATTGTGTATTTAGGAAATATTTACCAGCTACCTTCACTGTCAATAGAACAAGAGAAATGTAAAACATATACAAACATTTCTGGCTTTTTTAAAGAATGTCCAAAAAATGTTTTTTGTCTACCATGACATAGAGACATGAAAATAACTAGTAGATTTTGAGTGATAATACCATAAATACTCAACAAGTGTAAAGAGGCAATGGACTCTTAAAAAAGAAGTATGAACAAAAAATTTACTAAGAAATATACACATATATGTCTATAAAATTTATCATAAAAACATTTTTAAAGGACTATGAAAACCTTGCATAGCCTATGGCCATAATACTTGAATGAATTCACCACATGACAGTCAAGTATATTAAATTTATTTTTATAATTTTACATTCATGTGTTATGAGAATTTCCTTTATTGACAAATACAACTTTGTTTATCTATAAATATATCATGGTATTTTATACTATATATACACAAGTTAAAATGACTAAATAGAATGAATTAACACAAGCATTATTTCATATAATTATCAATTTTGTTCTTACAAGGTATTATATTCCTTCTACTAGTATTTATGAAGAACATAATATACTCACTATGTGGTAAAATAAAATTCTTGACCCTATTATGCTCAATAAATAAAAATATGGAGACTTTCACTATAATATCAACCCTACACGAAACACAGTACCTGGTGAGCAAAATTTTGCTCACTAAATTTCTGAGTTCCACATGTGAATCAAATGCTCCTACAACTTAATATCTGCCTGCCACCTTTCACTTAATTCAAAATCCTGCATATATTTCTTATAACACTTTAAGAGACAAAAATATTTTATAACTAAATAAAAATAGTATATATGTACATATTTTTACACATTTGACATTGATGGGCACACACATTCAGACCCTAGCTTTAATACTGAGAAAAATGTTTGCACTAAACACAAAAGCAGAGGCATCTCTTCATTTTTCTGATTTAATTGTTCATGGATACATATTTAGTATTGGCAATTCTGGATCTTTAGGTCATCCAACTTTTAATGTTTCATGTGTTTTCATGTGTTTTAATGCTTGAGATTACCCCAAAAATTCTATATCACAAACTACAACACAAGTCTTTTTTAAAATTGTTTGAGCCATGTTGTTTCTAAATTTCTGTGCCTTCTCTCAAAGTACTTTTTCATGGCCTCCCAATTAGCAAATATTACAAGGATGCAGCACTGTTCTTGCCTATTTTTATTTATTTAAAAGTTTTTATACTTTTTTTTCCAAAAATGGACTATATAATCTACTGATGACTCCTTTAATGAACAAATAAAAAAACAGTACAGCAAATATAAACAAAGAGAAGCATGGCTAAATCCAAGTGACAAAAAAGAAAAAAAAAATCAAGAATTTAACATAAGGAGACTGACAGTTATAAATTACTCAAAGAACACTAAATAAGTTTTTAAAAAATGTTTAGGGAGTGAAATTGAAAAATATTAACATCAATGAGCACAATGTTTATGTTAATAATTCTTTAAGAAAAAATGAGAGGGGCATTACTAGTGTGCAAATCTGAAATTCTACCAATATGGGAGAGGCTTATCAAGCAGTACCAAGTTTAAGAAAAGTCTAAGCAACTTATACAATATTGTAAAAATTAAAAATCTATAGGATACATAAAGAGAAGTGTTATGTAAGTATATATACTGTGTTTTGTGTAGGGTTAATATTATAGTCAAAAACTCCATATATATTTTCACATTTCCTAATTATATAGAAAGTGTGAAAAGAATCCAAGCATACCACAGTAAAAAAACAATGATCCAGAAATTAAATCACTAATCAAAATTTAAAAAAATATATTAAAAAATCACAAAATAAAATTATAATGATTCATTCACTTCAAAATATTTATGATTACTAATGCATTATTTCAAAACACAAAACAAAAGAAAAAATACTAACAGAATTGAATCTAAAAAAAGAAAATGTCAAGTCAGTTCCAGCAGAGAGCATGGAAAGAAACCAAGCATGATCTGCTCCTAGAGGCCCTATTTGTCTAGAGATGGATAATGTTCCTGCCTTTTTATCTTATCCTTTTGAACAATTTTTAATCAATGAGATATAGTTTTAAATCATGAAATTTCTCATAATTCTTTTGAACAAGCTTTTGTTGAGTGAGCAAATTGTATCCTAATATGTTCCTTTTAAAAGAGAAACAAACAAAGATCTAGCCTCTCTTATATTTATATGCTTTAAATATTGTTTTATTTACAGGTAATGTGCTCAATATACAACATAAAGTTAATACACAAAATTGGTCATCTGCATTGAGTAGACATTTTATTCTTAAACAGCCATTACTAAAAAAATTATGTAATATATGAGATTCCATCTGACCATCAAGACAAGATCCTATGCCTTTGATCATGTGGGGAAAAGCATAGACTGCTACTCTTATGCCAACATGTCCTGTTTGGACTCTACCTTCATGCATGAAAAATAGCAATTATAAATGTACATCAGGGACTTCACAAGCTGATTTCTAAGTTTCATTTAACCCTGGAAGATAAGAGTTCATCCAAACAAGAGAATAATCATTCTTCTCAAAAGAGGAGAATCATTAAAATAGGACCCCAAGATACATGAATTCTAGTTAATTCTAGTTACTGGGCGGGGGATATAAAACTATTAACAGCCTCAGCTCAACAGGTGTTGGCTAAAATGGGGTTAGAATGTATTCTAGATAACTTTGTTACTGCTTTGATTAATAAACTCACACAAAATTCTGTAAATGCTTTTGTCTTAATAAAAATTTTGCTCTGTTTCTGTACACCAGCTCTGGGAAAATCAGTACTGTCAGATCCTGGACTACTAGAAACCATTACAATATATTGACTCACTTGCATAAAATTGTTATATACCTTCAAAAATGTCTCTTTGTTGTCTTAGCAGAATAACGTGTCCTTACCATCCACATAGTATTTAATAGGTCACCATCCTGTGCAATTTATACATATAAGATCTATTCCTCTTGATAAAAACAATGATGATTCAGTGAAGCTTCTCTCTAAGGCAGAATTTAATAGGTCGACATTCTCCTTAGTGGGTTTACCTGGACTAGCTCTACGAGCTTATAAAACTTCTATGAAACTCACCTATGCTATCATGAACAGTATTATTCACGCCTCCACGGATTTAAATATGCTTAATGAAGAACAAGAACAACATTGTCAAGCCATACTTGACAATCATGCTAAAATTGATTGTCTGTTATTGTTACATCATAAAGGATATCAGTAGTTTAATAACATGTGTTCCTTCAATTTAAGTTATAATAGTAATTTTATGTCAAAAGACTTACATTACCTTAAAGATATCATTAATAAGGTTGAACAAGATGATGGATTTTGGACTTGTTGGTTTGGTTAACTTTATGTTTACTCAATTTCATCTGGGTCAAAAATATTCATAGGTGGATGTTTACTGATGTTGGAACTTGCTGTTGTCTATGTCTGCCCTATTTTTTGCCCCCACCAGCATTATGGATATAAGTAATATTATTTATTGAAAAGGCCTTTAAAAAGAGGGGAGGTATTAGGTATTCTGACCTTGGAATAGACAGGAAAGTGTTGGAGTGATTGTAACTGGCACCCTGAGTCCCAAAATTGTAATACTCAACAGTTTCTCCCTGAAGCTATTAAGACAACTCTACAGGTGCACTATCTAGTCTCTGTGGTAATGTCCTTAGGGATAAGGGGCTCTATATTTGTATTAACTGTTCCTAATCTTGGATAGCTAGCACTTGGGCTTAAAGAAAAACTGGGTTAGAATGTATTTATGGTATCAGAAGGTATGTAATTTTGGAGTATTATATGTGCACTGTGCGTGTGTGTCTCTATCTTCTCTTTGCTTCTTTAAAAGTTTCCTTTCAAGAAGATTTGAAACAGATCATGCTGGCCCTCAAAACAAAAGGTAAGTTTTGATGGCTAATTTGAATAAACTGGGACATCACTAAAGAAGAAAACAGAGAACAACAAGAAATTTGAAAATGTGATAAATATAGGGCAGTATGTGTTCAATGATTACAATCAAAATACATAAACCTAAGCTTCTGAAAATTTCTTCTGCTGGATAACTACTCTTTAAACACTTTTTTTTTTAATATTTATTTTTTAGTTCTCGGTGGACACAACATCTTTGTTGGTATGTGGTGCTGAGGATTGAACCTGGGCCACACGCATGCCAGGCGAGCGCGCTACCACTTGAGCCACATCTCCAGCCCCTCTTTCAACATTTTTCAGTTTGGTTTTTTCCTTGACATTTGAATGACTCAAATGTGTCCCCTGCAATGTGTAGTCTACAATAGTTTACATCACTAAACTATACTAGGTACTACTTATCTAAAGTGAAGAATATCTGTACTAAAAATGCACTTATGCCCTTTTTCTTTGAAACACAAATCTGAAACTCATTCTTATAGAAAAGTTCCCAGAAGATACTCTGCAACAGAAGTAAATTAAATAATAATTAGCAGTTAATAATTTTAAAGGGAAATTAAACTTACCCAGGAATGCAAAGTTTCTATAATTCTCTAGCATCACATCTCTATATAAATTTTTCTGAGCAGGCTGAAGGCATTCCCACTCCTCTTCAGTAAAATCAATGGCTATATCCGTAAATGATAACAGTTCCTAAAATAAAAAACACATTGACCACATGAACATTTGCACAGTCTGTAATGTAATTAAAGTTGAAATGAGAGTTAGTAGAGTCTCATGTAGGTAGTGTACTTCTGCAGAAAAAATGATTGAAGTTCAAAAAAGTATACATACACCACATTTATGAAACACAATATAAAACTCAGGCATTATCACAAAAATATTTTTTTTCATTTTTTATGTCTTGATCTAAATTATACATATTTTTCAGATGAGAAAATCATGGTAATTAAGAACGGGAACCCTCAAATTTTAATTGTACAACCACTAATCAGAGATTTACTAATGTGTAGAATCTTATTTGTTATTTCTCTAATAGAGTTAGCTATTCTGAATGTGTAGTGAGATCTCTAGTAACTCCAACATCAGTGGCATAAGAGAAATTTTGAAATGCAACAAGATAGACAAACCACTTAATGAAAATATTTAACAGTTTATTTAAGTTCAACCATTTTATGTGTTATTAATATAAAAAATAGCAACAACGATCCTGTTTGAATTATCCTTTCTATATTTTGTATTAACATACAAAATTATATATATACACACAAACTTTGATCGATGTTTATATTGTATGATATTTATAATAGAATATACGTATAGCTCTTAAAACAAATATAATTTGTTTTTTTTATTTTTTCTTTCTAGTTCTACCTGACAGTAAAATAGATTTTTATGATATTATGAAAGCATGGGATATATCTTAACCTAATTAAAATCCTGTTCTTGTTGATGGTTACAATGGTAGGATTCACTTACAGATATATATCTTTTATATTTTTATCCTTTTCCCTTTTATTTATTTATTTATTCATTTATTTATTTTTTGTTTACCATTGTGCAATCTACTGATCTTCTTTTCTTACCTGTCCCCACTTTATGAGCTTTAGATTTCACATATCAGCAATAACTTTCAATTTTTGGTCTTAAAGAAATGGCTTGTTTTACTTAACATAAAATATCCAGATTCATCCATTTCCTGGCAAATGTCATAAAGTCATTCTTATTTATGGCCAATTCATAGTTTATTGTGTACATAAGCAACAGTTTTTTGTCCTGTCATCATTGAATGGACCCATTTCATCATTGAATGATTGGTTTTATAGCTTAGCTATTGTGAATTGTGCTGCTATAAACATAAATGTGGCTGTGTCAATGTAGTATGCTGATTTTAAGTCCTTTGGGCATATACAGTGCAGTCAAAAAACTGGGTAAAATTGAGGTTCCATTTTCTTTAACAATATTCATACAGGTTATTATGTTTCACTTAGACCTCCATACAGCTGGAAAAAAATGGAATTAATCTATACCTGAGGTAAAAATAAAACATACACAAAAAAATTATAAGACATAAAATGACTAGAATTTATTATCAAATCATCCATCCCAATAAAAAGTCTTTTTTTTTAATATTTATTTTTTCGTTATTGGTGGACACAATGTCTTTGTTTGTATGTGGTGCTAAGGATCAAACCCAGGCCACACACATGCTACGAAAGCGAGCTACCGCTTGAGCCACATCCCCAACCCCGAAAAAGTAAAATTTAAAAACTAAAAGTAAAGAAAGTCTAAGCAAAAGAGAAAAATTGGAAGCTATTAAAGATAAACATAACACAGAGTTACCAGTATCAATGTTGGTGCTTTTAAAATGCAAATGCGCCCAGTCTAGTGATGGACAACAGTATTTCCAGTTACTAAGGAGGATAAGAAAAATGGATCATAAATTCTAATACAATATTATATATAATATTGTCTTATATATGTTGTATTGAGCAACTTAGTGAGGCACTTAGCAACTCAGCAATACTCTGTCTCTAAATAAAATATAAAAAAAAGGACTGAGGATGTGGCTTTATTGTTAAGCACCCCTGGGTTCAAACTTCAATACAAATTTTTTTTTATTGGTTGTTCAAAACATTACAAAGCATTACAAAGCTCATGACATATCATCTTCCATACATTTGATTCAAGTGGGTTATGAACTCCCATTTTTTACCCCAAATACGAGTTGCAGAATCACATCGGTTACACATTCACATTTTTACATAATACCATATTAATGACTGTTGTATTCTGCTACCTTTCCTATCCCCTACTATCCCCCCTCCCCTTCCCTCTCATTTTCCCTCTCTACCCCATCTGCTGTTGTTTAATTCTCTCCCTTGTTTTTTCCCCTTTCCCCTCACAAACTCTTATATGTAATTTTGTGTATCAATGAGGGTCTCCTTCCATTTCCATACAGTTTCCCTTCTCTCTCCCTTTCTCCCACCCCACTCGTCTCTGTTTAATGTTAATCTTTTTCTCATGCTCTTCTTCCCTGTTCTGATCTTAGTTGCTCTCTTTATATCAAAGAAGACATTTGGCATTTGTTTTTTAAGGATTGGCTAGCTTCACTTAGCATTATCTGCTCTAATGCCATCCATTTCCCTGCAAAATCCATGATTTTGTCGTTTTATAGTGCTGCGTAATACTCCATTGTGTATAAATGCCACAGTTTTTTTAATCCATTCATCTATTGAAGGGCATTTAGGTTGATTCCAAAGTCTAGCTATTGTGAATTGTGCTGCTATGATCATTGATGTGGCTGTATCCCTATAGTATGCTCTTTTAAGGTCCTCAGGGAATAGACGGAGAAGGGCGATAGCTGAGTCAAATGGTGGTTCCATTCCCAGCTTTCCTAGAAATCTCCATACTGCTTTCCATATTGGCCACACCAATTTTCAGTCCCACCAGCAATGTACAAGTGTACGCTTTTCCCCACATCCTCGCCAGCACTTATTGTTACTTGACTTCATAATGGCTGCCAATCTTCTGGAGTGAGATGGTATCTTAGGGTGGTTTTGATTTGCATTTCTCTGACTGCTAGAGATGGTGAGCATTTTTTCATATACTTATTGATTGATTGTATGTCCTCCTCTGAGAAGTGTCTGTTCAGGTCCTTGGCCCATTTATTGATAGGGTTGTTTGTTATCTTATTGTTTAATTTTTTGAGTTCTTTGTTTATTCTGGATATTAGGGCTCTATCTGAAGTGTGAGGAGTAAAAATTTGTTCCCAGGATGTAGGTTCCCTGTTTACCTCTCTTATTGTTTCTCTTGCTGAGAAAAAACTTTTTAGTTTAAGTAAGTCCCATTTGTTTATTCTTGTATATAACTCTTGGGCTATGGGCATCCTATTAAGGAATTTGGAGCCCGACCCCACAATATGTAGATCGGAGCCAACTTTTTCTTCTATCAGGTGCAGAGTCTCTGATTTGATATCTAGCTCCTTGATCCATTTTTAATTAACTTTTGTGCATGGCAAGAGAAAGGGGTTCAGCTTCATTTTGTTGCATATGGATTTCCAGTTTTCCCAGCACCATTTGTTGAAGAGGCTATCCTTTCTCCATTGCATGCTTTTAGCGCCTTTATCAAATATAAGAAAGTTGTAATTTTGTGGATTGGCCTCTGTGTCCTCTATTCTGTATCATTGGTCCACCTGCCTGTTTTGGTACCAGTACCATGCTGTTTTTGTTACTATTGCTCTGTAATATAGTTTGAAATCTGGTATTGCTATACCGCCTGATTCACACTTCCTGCTTAGAATTGCTTTTGCTATTCTGGGTCTTTTGTTTTTCCATATGAATTTCATGATAGCTTTATCTATTTCTACAAGAAATGCAGTTGGGATTTTGATTGGCATTGCGTAGAACCTGTAGAGAACTTTGGGTAATATTGCCATTTTGATGATGTTGGTTCTGCCTATCCATGAACAGGGTACATTTATCCATCTTCTAAGATCTTCTTCTATCTCTCTCTTTAGGGTTAAAGCAGATACAATTAAAAAAGCATTAGCAAATTTGAAAATTCAAAAAATAAAAAAATATATATCAATTATACAGTATGTAATTGCAAATATAGGCATATATAATGATTTCTCACTTTATGAAAATATACTCTGGAACATTTACCCTAAAAATCTTCTGCAATTTTCCAATTCTCTGAGTGCAATGTCAGAATCTAGATGGTATAGACTAGTACATGGCTAAGATATTTGCTAGATCCATGGTTGTACATAAAGTCAACTGCTGACCAAAATACCATGATGCCACATGATTGATGTTATGAAGTAAAATCAATCAGGGTAAACCTCATAATAATATAGATGGTGGAACTACAGAAAACACTGACAACAAAACTCTTAAAACATGCTAGGATATTGGGAAAATAGTGTGATAATAAAATGCTATTTTATCCCTTCACTCATAAAGCATAACAACATATTTTGACACATTAAATGCAGAATATAAGTTATTAATAAATAATACTGAAATATATAAGAAAGTACAAACCTCAAAAGTTTATATACAAAGGATAGGGTTCGTATGGTGGTGTACACCTGAAATATCTACTATTCTGTAGTCTAAGGCATGAAGTTCAAAATTTATGGCCAACTGAAGTAACTGAGCAAACCCCATCTGGAAATAAAATTTAAAACAGAGCTGAGAATATGCTCAGCATTAAGACACTTTGGTTGAATTCCTAATATCATAAAAGAAAAAAAATAGTTTTTTTTGTTTTCAAAATTATATAAGACTTAAACTTATGAATTACAAAATATTAATACAAAATGTATTCATCAAATGATTACATTAAAAGCTGCAAAACTGACAAGGGAAAAAAACCCTAATTTCCTCACATATAACCAAATGCTTATAAGAAGAACAAATACAACAGTTTGCAAAAGAAAAGCAAAAAATTCTTGAAGAGTCACATTAAAAAGGATATATCTAAGTGTTCAGTAATCATAAAAACTCAAAATCTTTAGAAATTAGATAACATTGAATAAAATCACATCATATAGATGAATTAAATAGTATTGATGAATATGTGGAATAAATGCATTCACAAAAAAGGGAAAATAATAATTTAAGCTTTTATTATCCATTTGTAGAAACTATTTTATAAATCATATGTATATGATACACCCACACAGTAATCAAAGACTAAAATTACAGCAACTGTACATGAGAATACAACCACATTCTTCCAGAGTTGAAACCAAGGGACATGGCTAAAGAGGAAGAAATAATTATTAAATTTTGTAAAATGTAAATTCTAGGAGCTAGAATATTTGTTGTTGTATTATATCGAGTTTGACAAATACAATAAAATACCATGTATGTTTTATGCTGATGTCACATGAATGTTGCATTTCATATGCAAGTATGTTTACAAAAGAATATGCAGTATTTGAGAAAATAAAATACAGAAAAGAACATAAAAGACTCAAATATTCAACATATTTACAAAGGATAAAACTATTATACAAATGATCACTTTTCTCAAGGCACCCTTTAATAAACACTGGTCATAATTTTACCATTCTTTACTTTTTGTTAAAGAATAAATCAAAGCAACAACTTCTAAAATTTTCCTGGAAAATTGAATGTATATAAAATTAGACAAGAACTCTCTCATATATAAGAGCAAATGTACTAGTGATCATTAACTGACACTAATGCATGTTAAAATATTACAACAGTGTAGTAATTTGAAGATAAAGAAATCACAATAAAGAAAACTACTTAGGGCAATTCATATGTATACAAATATCTTTTTACTGATAATTATTATAAGTGTATAAATCAAAACATATCAATAAAATATTTAATGTGAGTGAATGCTACAATCCAACCTCAAGGTAGATGTTAGAATAAAAGGCATAGATTACAAAAGCGACTTGTATGCAGAATGTGTGTGACACTGGAATTATACATAATCATCCACCAAACATCAGATATAAAGAGAGATAATTTTAAAAAATAAAATAAAAATAAATAAAAGCAGAATATAAGCCTCCCTCCATTTATGGATACACCAAAGAAATACATACTCCTGTTTTGAGTCCATCTAAAAACTGTAAAGGAATTAGAGGCACACAAATTAGAAAACTGAAAAAAAAATATCGAGCAAGACATAAGTAGAGAGGCTGTGGATGTGGCTCAAGTGGTAGCATGCTCGCCTGGCATGCGTGCAGCCCGGGTTCAATCCTCAGCACCAAATACAAACAAAGATGTTGTGTCTGCCGAAAACTAAAAAATAAATATTAAAAACGCTCTCTCTCTATTTCTCTCTCTCTCTCTCTTTAAAAAAAAGACATAAGTAGAATGCACTTGAAGATTTTCCTAATTTGAGCAATATGCAAAATTACTGGAACAAAATGCCCAAATCCAGTGTTAATATAAATAAAGGAAGATTTATTTGGGTTTGAAATATATTATTTAACTCTAAATTGCCTGTAGTTTAAATGCTAATTTATCTATACACACAGAGGAAGGAATAAAATATACATGAGTATTTACTCCAGGAAGGAAAAAAATAAGTGGTTTTCTATGGCCATGCAAGATACAGTGGCTTTATTCCATTAGACCAGAGTGAAAGAGGTGTTAAATCTTAAGGGAACCCCTTAATCCCTTAGAGGGATTTGCCAACATTTTCTAAAAATGCAAATAGCTGTTGCTGACAGTTGAACATTTTATCTAGACAGTACCAAAATATTAACAGAGAAATACAGACCACCACTGAAAGCCAAAGTGGCAGTTTAGCACTTCTTGAGCTCTCTCACCCAGTTTACTTTACTAATAACATCAGACCTAACCCATTCTTTCTGTAAGTAATTTGTCCTGATATTAACTTTTTCCATTCAATGGACTACACCTGAAACCTCAAAGCATTGAAAGCACTGGTAACTGTGTAGGTGCAAATCTCCAGTTTTCACATTGGTGTGCAAACATTGTAATGGGCTAAAATCTTGAATATTAGTGAAGAAAAATGGTTACAATCACAGATCCCTCCTTATTTCTAAAATAGGTGCATATCAATTTTTTTCCAGTGAGCATAAGGCACCCTGGAATCTAAAAAGCTTGCATCAGAATTTTAGTTCACCATCCAACTATAAGATCTTCTGCATGAGCACAGCTGTTAGAATGGCTACTCTCAAAAAGTGGAAAAGTAAGTAGTACTCCAATTATATGAATATGGAAGAAAGAAACACTGTGCTAGACTATAAAATTAGTGAAGACTTTTTTAATAAAATGGAAGATGAGAGTTCTATAAGTTATTTCTTTGAGAAACTAAGCTCTCTACATTTATACTGCTCCTGAACAAGAAAATCCCCAAGTACTTGTCTGGACTGATGAGAGGCATTAGATGTGCCAGCTGTGCCATCCTCATATTACATAGTTCTGAAACTTAGTTCCAGGAAAATACCAGAGTATGGAATGAGAATGCTCTCATACACATTTGACAAATGAGCATAAAGACACTCTGACAGGTTGTCTGCCTTTGGAGACACAAAGAAAGAATAGAAATACATGATTTTTCCAAGATCAAATGATTCTTCTTTACTTTTCAATTATGTAAAATGCTTATAAACAACAACAACAAAAATTTTTGCTTTTGATTTTTTTCTACGGTACTGGGGATTTGAAAGAGGAGCATGTTAATTCTGGGCTACATACCCAGCCATGTTTTAAAATTATGAGACAGGTTTTTCTAATTGTCTAATTAGTCTACCTAAGTTCCTGATGTTTACCTTGAAATTGCAATCTTACTGACTAAGCCCACTTGAGTCTCTGGAATTAATATGCATGTATAATTGCACCCAGAGAGATAAAAATACTTTAAAGTCTCATCCAGTTTTTGGTATAACAATGGAAAATACCATGTTCATTTCAAATATAATATGGGTAAAATAACTGATAATACTACAAAAATGTAACTGATAATACTGGAAAAGGGGGAAGTTGTCATTGAACAGAAAGCTAAAATTTTATATATAAATGCAACTCACAATACAGGGGCATTAATTTAAAATCACACTCAGCAACTGTCTGAAGATAAAAAAAAATTAAATGTACCAGGTATGTAGCAAAGTGGTACAGTACCTTTGGCTAAATCCACAATACCACAATCTCCAAAAAGAAGGAGAATGAATTAAGGAGGAAAAAAACACTGAGATACCTATAGAGTATCTCACCCTGATCCTGGAGGAAAAAACACATGGATTTGTGATTATGATGATCTCCTCACTCCAGAAATCCACAACACAATCTGAGAAGATTCGGAAATATTGCCACAAATGTTCTCACATAGAATTTAAGATAGGGGCTCAAGATATTCTATAGGATACTATAGGACTTCCAGTGTCTACTGTTAATATATGATCCAGTTGACTGGCCAGTGGAAATTCATGGCTGACCTTTCTCAGAAGAAGACACAGGAATGCAGAAACCAAAGATTACACCAGGGATTCTAGCAAACCATTGCCAGTTCCCACCATAGTCAGTGCAGCCAGTTTCAACCAGACTCACCATCCAGCCTTAGGATTTCACTGCATACTCATCATTTACTCTATTTTGAGGAACCACATGTCCTCTCTATAAATCACAAAGTACCTATACAGGAGAAAAAAAAATCAGGTTCACTGAACATAAGTGATGAAGCCTAGAAATGGATACCCACTCTGGCAGACTTGACACCAGATGGTCAAAACTTGCTTCTCTTTACTGAATATGTGTAGATTGGACAATGCTTATATAAGGGGTCCTGATTGGACACAACTTATGTTTTCATATGCTCAATCTGAACCTAGTGAGTTTTTTGAGAGTCAGGAGATAACCTCAAATTCAGAAATAAATGATGTCACAATTGTAGGGTCTTGTCTGTACATTTATTTATTTATTTATTTAGAGGATCTGGGAATTGAAATCCAGATCATCAGGCTGCATCGAATTTATGGCAAGGTATCCTTGGAGAAGTAAAATCCAGCTAACTCAGAAAAGCATTTGCATTTAAACTTGCATATGTGGCCTTTTGAATGTGTAGATTATATATGTAAATATATTATTTATGGATGGAAATAATACAGTTACAATCCTGTAAAATTTCAGTTAACTTCTCTTGTATGGAAACAGATTGAACATTAAAATTATATGAGGTGGAAAGATAATTATTTTTTTAGAATTCATATAAAAATAGTAAAATTGAATTTTATAGTATAACCCATAATTTCCACTATGTGAAAATTACCATTATGTATTTAAAATATTACTAATAAAGTATATGTATTTTTGGAACAGCACCCTCAAAACTATGTCAAGACTCCAGAAAATCTCAGTTCACAGAACCATATTTGAGAGTTATTCTTGTCCTGAGTTCAGGAAGATGAAGAACATGATCACTTCTTTTTAATCTATAGGTGAATGATACATTTATTTTTTTACCAATATTTCTCCTGAGATAAAAAAAAAAAAAAAAAAAACTAGAGAGAAACTGCCCTGAGTCAGGGCAAGGAGATTTCACCAGAAAGTGTATGGTGTGTGTGTGTGTGTGTGTGTGTGTGTGTGTGTGTGTGTGTATGATATATATATATATTATTTCCCCAGATCCAAAGATTTTAGTCTATTATTTAAATTGACTAATGGAATATTCTTATTTTTATGACATGGCCTTAGACCCAATGGCCTGTCTATAACACTTTCTAGGATGAAATCCCCTTAAGAAAGTGAGCTTGAAATGAAGATGAATTGTATTGCTATCATGATGTCAAACACCTGTAATCCCAGGTAGGGGATTTGAAATTTTGCTTCTTTAAGAATACTACTAAAACACAAGAAATAGAAACAAGAGTCACTAGGTGGGATGAATTCAAACTGAAAAGATTCTTTTCAGCAAAAAAAGGTGAGGCAAAAAGTGATACCAGAGATAGGAGGAAATTTTTACCACATGCACATCAAGTAGAAACCTAATTTCCAGGGCATATAAAGAATTTAAAAAACTTAATATAAAAAAACAAATTTCCCAATCATTAAATGAAATGGACTAAGGAACTGAAGAGACACACTTTTTAGAAGATAAACAATCAATAAATCAATAAAAAAATGTTCAACATCTCTAGCAATTAAAGAATTGCAAATCAAAACTACTCCAAAATTTAATCTTACTCCAATCAGAATGGCAGTTATTAAAAATACAAGCAAAAATATATGTTGGTGAGGATGTGAGGAAAAAGCCCCATTGTAACAATGTTGGTCGGACCCTAAATTTGTGACACCAATCTGGAAAAGAATAAGGAGATTCCTTAGAAAACTTGGAAAGAAACCAAAATTTACCCAGCTATCCAACTCCTCAGTTTAGACCAACCAGAGCCAAAAACCGCATAATACAGAGGCATATCCACATCAATGTTCATAGCAAAACAATTCACAATAGGTAAACTACAGAACCAATCTATATGTTCTTCAATAGATGAATGGATACAGAAAATATGGTCTATTTACACAGTGGAATAATACTGAACATTAATAGAGAATAAAATTATGGAATTGGAAAATAAATGGATGGAGTTGGGGAATATAATGTTAAGGCAAGTAAGCCAACCCTCCTAAACCAAAGACCTAAGGTTTTCTCTGCTAAGTGGATGGTGATCCACAACCACAACAAGGGAAGTGGGAGGTAGCATGGAAGAAATGAAGAAACTTTGAATAAGACAAAGGGGAGGGAGATGATGGTAGATGGTATAGATGGCGGAATGAGATGAAAATCTTGTTGTACACAAAGTAGAGTTACATGGGTTTTGTAACTATACTTTCTGTACAACAAGAGAAATAAAAGTCTGTGCTCCATTTGTGTACTATGAAGTGAAATGTATTCTGCTCTATTAGCAGTTTAGAACAAATTAATAAAATTAATTGATTTTTAAAAATTCAGGAAAGAGACTTGCATTTCCCTAGATCTATATATAAACATATATATATATATATTTAGTGTATATAATTTATGAACAATTTTTTTTCATATTTCTATCAATTTTTTTAAAGAAATGACAACAGAAGGATTACAATTCTTATTTCTTATATAGAACACAATTTTTCATATCTCTGGTTGTATATAAAGTATGGTGATACAAATTTGTGTCTTCATACATGTACTTTTGATTATGGTTTCTATCATCTTCCACCATTCTTGCAAATCCCATGTCCCCTTTCTTTTCCTCCCATCCCTCTTCTTTATTGAGAATCCATCTATTTCTCTCATGCTCCCCCTCCCTACCCCATTATGAGTCAGCCTCCTTATATTTGGCATTCTTCTTTGAATTGGCTAACATCACTTAGCATTATCTTCTCCAATGCTATCCATTTACCTGCAAATGCCAGACATGATTATATACCTAGAAGACTCAAATATCTCCACCAGAAAACTTCTAGATCTCGTAAATAAATTTAGCAAAGTAGCAGGATATAAAATCATCATTCATAAACCAAAGGAATTTCTGTATATCAGTGAAAACTCTTATGAGAAAGAAATGAAGAAAACTACCCCATTTACGATAACTTCAAAAAAAGATACTTGGGAATCAAGTTAATGAAAGAGGTGAAGGGTCTATACAAGAAAAACTACAGAAACCTAAAGAAGAAAAATCAAAAAAAGACCTTAAAAGATGGAAAGATCTACTTTGATCATCAATAGGCACAATTAATATTATCAAAATGACAGTACTACCAAAGCACTATACAGATTTACTGCAATTCTGATCAAAATCCTAATGGCATTCCTTATAGAAATAGAAAAAGCAACAATGAAATTTATCTGGAAAAATAAAAGAGACCAAGAATAGCTAAAGTAACCCTTAGCAGAAAGAGTGAAGCAGCTGGCATCACTATACCAGACCTTAAACCATACTACAGAGCAATGGTAACAAAAACAGCATTGCATTTGAAAAAAAAATACTGCAGACGAATGGTACAGAATAGAGGTCACAGAGACTAACCCACAAAATTATAATTATTATATATTAGACAAAGGTGTCAAAACATGCACTGGAGAAAAGATAGCCTCTTCAACAAACCACCATCTGTCACCATGCACAAAACTCAACTCCAAGTGTATCAAGAACCTAGGAATTCACCCAGATACTCTGTGTCTAATGGAATAAAACACAGGCTCTAATCTTCATCATGTGGTATTAGGCCCCAATTTCTTTAATAAGACACTGATAGAACAAGAATTAAAACAAATAATCAATAAATGGGATAGAATCATACTAAAAAGTTTATTCTCAGCAAAAGAAACAATCTGTGAGGTGAAGACAAAGCCTATATTTTAGGAGGAATATTTTACCCCTCACATATCAGACAAAGCACTAATCTCCAGGGTACATAAAGAACTCAAAAGACTAAGCAAATAATACTAATAGTGATGATGATGATGATGATGATGACAATGATGATAATAATAATAACCCAATCAAGAAATGGGCCAAGGATCTGAACAGAGAGTTTTTAGAAGAGAATATACAATTAATCAACATTTTTAAAATATATATGATTAGTTATGGTCCTCCCTTTTCAGTACCAAGAACACTTCTGGTTCAGTTTCTAAGAAGGGGAAACACAAGCAAGAATTATTCTCAACTCTCCTTTATAAATTATCAAATACAATTATCCATGTCATTTTCTAAACATAGCTGGACATGGGAAATATAGGTTTAGAGCAGAGAACATTTTTATTAGAAACACAGTGTAAAAGAAAGAAAAAAAAACATAGTTATTTGTACCACATTGAACCACAAGAGAAATGGAACCTGGAATTCAGAAAAGAAAGATTCAAATTTTATACTTTGGAATGTGGATGACATGGATGCCTAAAGTGAAAAGGTTATTACAAGCTTTTGAAAGAAAATTTATGTGAGTGGCAGATAATGGTTAACCAAATAGAATCTGCACAGTGTATTCCAGGGGCTTTGTCAGCTGTGCACTACAGAATGTACAGAATTCATAGCCTCATGAAGAGCATTATTCATCTGTGCCCTCTAAAATTATTCCCATAGTACAGATGAAAAAACATGGGTATCTGGATACTAAATGGCAATTCAGCATCCCACAGAAAACTACCCAGAGACAGAACTGTATAAAATTTCTTCAAAGACCATCAATGTATTGTAAGCTCCTGACACAGGGATGTCAGTATGGGGAAATATTATTTTCTCTGCATTTTGAAGAGAGTGCATTGAGAATACATTTCAGGGGCAACATAAATACTTTTTTCTCTTTCATATTAAGAAACTCTTCAGAAACAGAGCTCACAAGACAGATTTCTTAGAAGGGTAAATGCCTCCAGATTACCAAAAAAAAAAAAAAAAAAAAAAAAATCAGTGGCCCTGAGTGACTCAGTAAGGAAATAAATCTAAAAGGCTTATAAGAAACTGAAAAGCAAAAAAGTAACTATTTCTAAAAATAAATATGTTCATTAGTTGCTATCTCCACAACATTTCATTAGGTAAACAACAAATTATGTATGAATATTTCTAGGATTGGCCAAATTTGTTCCATATGATTTTATATTAAATTCCAAAGTCCACATAATAGAATTCATGATTCACTGCCAAAAATATTACAGAAAAAAAATTTTTAAGGAGTGGATGTTTAATAAATATGTCATTTAACAATTTTATTACCATATGATTTTAAAGAAATTTATTCATTTTCCTGCAGCCATAGTGTAGAGAAATTTCTTATTTATTTTTCCTGTAGTAATTAACAAAGATAATCCCTAGAATCCACTTTAAATAATCTACCCTTACAATTATACAAGAAACCTATAATAAATGATGAGTAAAAAAAAAAAGTCAATTTTAAAAAATAATTTAAACATTTTTATTTATTTGAAATCAATCTCTAGCTGCATTTTGGATCATTTTCTCATCTTTTAAGCCAAAATTATATAAAAGACAGAAGTATGAACTTCAAGTTTATACATGAGATATGTTTCTTAACTATAAAAATTCAAAATCTTTAGAAATTTAAGAAACAAAAAATAAAAACCCATCATGAGAAAAATTAAGTAATATTGATGAACATTTAAAACAAATTAATAATCATTAACTCAAAAGGAGTTTAAATTAGTATCTATTTGTGGAAACTATTTTGCTATTGAATATACATGATACTCCCCATCACAAAGACTTACTGAAATTAGAGCATATGTGATCATGATAACATGTAAGTATGCAATGGTACTCATCCAAACACTTGAAGCCCAAGGGCATGGCTCAATACAATATACATCTTGGAAGATATAAATAGTAATCTGTAGGAAAAATGGTCCCTTGGGCCAGTCACATGTCATAATAAATGCAGTTTCAAAAAGAGCATAAAACACTATGTATTAATTTTACATAGGTGCCTTATGCAAGTGGTATTTCACATGTGTGCATTTTTAGAAACAAAATATGTAGAACTTATGAGAAAATAAAAGTCACAAAAAGCACATAAAATACTGAATTATACATCCCATGTAAATAATAAAACTCATCATTACAAAGGTGATAATTTTCCCCCAAATTAACCGACAATATGAAGCCAGATATAAAGTTAGGCAGTCAGTGTAGTTAGGTAAATCAGGTCTAATACCGAGTGAAATCTAAAATGGAGGCCATGCTGGGAATGACTCAGGGAAAACACTACAACTCATGGAATGTTAATGAAGTCCGAAAAGGCCCTAGGCCAAAGTCCACCTCAAAGAAGTGTTAACCAACAGCCCCAACAGATTTGGAAATAGCCCATCCCAGAGAAGTGATAATCCCATCCCAAAAGGTGATAATTAGGCCCACCTGTGTCCCACCCCTCGGGCCTTCCAACCTACATTCCATCACCAAAACTACAAAAAGGGGAGACAACCGCACTTCCACGGATTCCACCTCTCGGGTCCCCTTCTTCCTCTGGGAGAAGTCTTTTCTCTTGTCCTTTAATAAACTTCTAATCTCTACTCTGACCTTGCCTTGGAGTGCTTCTTTGGTGTTATTCTTCAACATTGGGGAAGCAAGAACTCGTCACCGGTCAACAGCGGTAACATATATATCTCACCAAAACTTCTAGGTACAAATATGAATATATCACAGTGAAGTCTACTTTTATGTGTATTCTATAAAGCAATAATTCAAAAAACTATATATAAATATATGATAGAATAAAATAGGAGAATAGGGAAAGGGGACCTACTGGATACTGAAGGAGAGCAAATTATATTTCATGTTTTATGGTTATGTCAAAATAAACCTTACTATTAAATACAAGAATAATGCAATAATAAAAAAATCATCAAACTTTACTTTAAATGAAGTAAGAAACCAAAGCATAAATTTTTAAAATTCATCTACAAAGTTATATGTAACTTTAGCCAAAAACCTTTTCAATTATAAGAGCAAAACAGGAACTTATCATGGCCTACTATTCATATATATTGTGAAATTATAATATTGCAATAATAAAAAATCACAATATAAATAAGATCCCCATATGAATACATATGTTTGTAAAAACAGTATGCTTTATTGCAATAGCAAATTCTAGATAAATCAAACCATAACAAAAATAATCTCAGCAACTTAGCTAGGGCCTTTCTCAAAATAAATGTAAACCTGTTAGGGCTGTTTACTGATGAAGAGTCCTTGCTTCCCCAATCCTGAAGTATAACCCCAGAGAAGTGCACCAAGGCACATTTAGAGTGGAAAGTAGAAGCTTTATTAAAGAACAGTAGAAAAGACTTCTCCCCAGAAGAAAAAGGGGACCAAAGAGGTAAAATCCATGAAAGGGATTTTTTTTAAACTAAGGTCTTTTTAGCTTTTTTATAGCTAAGGTTTTCTTCAGCTATCCCACATTCCTGTCACATTCCTGTCCTTTGTTCTGTTATCTTGCAGTGTTGGAATGTAGGTGGGAAGACCCAAAGTGTGGAGGACAGGTGGGCTTAAGGAGTAATCTGGGCTGGAAGGGCTTTTGGATTAGCATCTCCATGATAGCTGTGAGCTGCTTCATTAAAATTTCCTAGGGGTGGGCTTAGGGCCTTGGGGACATTTTCAATTCCTGTTATCCTGGACTCCATTCTCAATATGGTGTTCATTCTTGATTTTATTGGATATTAGACCCAATTTGCCTAACTACACTAACTACCTATCTATAAATCTGGCTTCACTACCAAGGATATGGCTAAGTAGTACAGTATCCCTGAGTTCACCAAACTTTAACAAAATTATAATAATGAACAAATTAAAAATAAAAGAATGTCAAAATGAAAATTAGCTAGCTCAAAAGGAAATTAGGTACCTCAAAATGACAGTTCTTCTCCTGCAGGAAAATGGACCTTGGAGATTTGATTTTGATAATTATTCCACCTGTCAATCTCCAGCATCTGGTAAGACACTGGGCTGCAGGAACACACCTGCCACATAGTATTTTATGCAGATTCTGAGGATTCCCTTTGAGCATAAGGAAGACAGCAAAGAGTCTCTGCCACTGACATGTTCCCCATCTGGTTGGTGAGTAGGGCTGAAGAAATAGTGGCCCAGTGGAGGAGTTAAGCCTGCAGACTCCAGAGAATTCCCAGAGTCCCAATCTGCTAGCTCCTGTTTTCAACACAGCCAGTCTTGTGGTTCCAATAGTCTTTCTCCACCAGCCTCCCTTGCTAGGCCAATGCACACTCACCATTTCCTGGTTCTCAGAAGTAGGACTACTTGGGATCCTCAGTTTCTGCAAAGCAGAACAACATGTGACTCTGAAGTGTGAGACTAAAGATGGAAAAAATGGAGGACTCAGGAGATAAGAAGTGAAAAGCCCACCCTCCCTGATGACACACGATTGGATAATTCCTACAAAATGCTCTTGATTGGAAAGGGCTTCAGATCATGAACACTGAATCTGAGAGAAGTGAACAATTTTTTGAGAGACAGGGACTATTATCCAATCCAGGCATGAATAAAGGCTAGAATCTCAGGTCTTTGAGTGCTGTTTTTTTTTTTTTTTTAATCTGAGAAATGTACCCCAGAGTCTCAGGCTGCTGTTATTTTAAGGCAAGGTTGTTTCCCATAAGTGGGAACTAACCCAACCAACAGAACATTTTCACTTAAACTTACATATAAAGTAATTTGAGTTTATGGATTATATATGCTTGTATATTATTCAGGATTTAATATAAAATAATGACAATAATTATCAAATTTTATATATTTATTTTTTGATCTGTTCTTTTTTAGGTGACAGGTTGAACTTTGAACTGGGAAGAAAACCCCTAAAGAAAAAGTGCCCAATAAAAACAACACATAAGGGGCTGGGATTGTGGCTGAGCAGCAGAGTGCTCACCTCCCATGTGCAAGATCCTGGGTTCAATCCTCAGTATCACATAAAAATAAATAAATGAAATAAAGGTATTGTGTCCAGCTATAACTACAAAAACATAAAAAAAACATAAGATAAAGGTGAGAAACCAGCCTCTACCTCAGAGCAAAGACTGTCCAAAGAAGGGGATCCATAGCAACCCCCTAGCATCCACCAATCAGCATGAGACAGGGAAAATTCCTGGGATTCCAAATGACACTTCCAGTAGTTTACGGTGGTTGATAACATTTTGGGAAATCATATAGTGCAGAATATACTCCCCTCATGGCCTAAGCCAATCTGTTCAAATGAATCCCCATCTTGTACTAACCAATCATGCTTACCCAACTTGTTCCCACCAGTGAATGTAATAATCATGTTTTAGAGTTGTTTATGATTTTCCCAAGGTGTGTGATGATTTGCTAAGAGACACTATGATGTATGTGGGGTACCTGCCTTCCCCAAAGAGTTATAAAACTGCTGAAAACCCCAGGCTCAGGTCCTCTAAGCCACCAGTTGCTGTGTGTGTGGAGGACTGACCTAGATTGCAATAAAAACCTCTTTGGTTCTTACATTGATCTTGGTCTCTGGTGGTCTTTTGGGGGTCCCGCATTTGAGCATAACAATCTCTCCTGAAACCCATGGGAAAAGAATTCAGCACTCCAGTTCTCTAGGACTGTAGGTTTATTGCACAAAAAGTTACAAAAGGGGGGTGACTTGAGAACTTACATGAACAGGATTTTCACAAGCATAATACAAAGACACGTAGTAGGTTAAGGGTCTAAATGATTTAGCACTTAGGGAGCAAATTTAGATCACAACATCAGAATTTATGATGCACCACTAAAGTTTCAGAGTGAGTTGTTATTTGGTCAGGGAAAGCCAGAATTTATGAGTCATCGCTAAAGTTTCAGGAAGAGTTGTTATCTCATCAGGGAAAACCAGACACGGGTGAGTTCAAGGCACTGGTAGGGATTTCAAGCAAGTTTACAAATCACAGTAATTTATAATGAAGCAAAGATTAACCTTTTATGCCTTTATGGTGAGATGGCTCCAAATCTTTTTTTTTTTTTTTTTTTTAAAGAGAGAGTGAGAGAGGAGAGAGAGAGACAGAGAGTTTTTTTTTTTATATTTATTTTCTAGTTTTCGGCGGACACAACATCTTTGTTGGTATGTGCTGCTGAGGATCGAACCCGGGCAGCACGCATGCGAGGCGAGCGTGCTACCACTTGAGCCCCATCCCCAGCCCCGGCTCCAAATCTTAAAAGGATATTAGGCTGGATTTTTTACTTGCTATGGCCATAGCTTTTAAAATATATGTTGCATACTTTAACAAGTATGAGAATTAAATTATTAATATTAATTACTACTAATTTTTTAAAAGACTGAATAAAATAGGAAATTAGATATTTGTTATTAAATGCATAAAAATTTTGATTAATATATTGATAATATAAACATGGAAAATTTTGACAATGATAAAAAGATGTTTAATATAAGGGATTCAATATTATAAGTCCCTCATGTTCAGTGTGTCAGTCCTTCAATATTTTTTTTTTTTCATTTTTTTAGGTCACTTTGAATTACACTTCTGCAAATGTTTGTTAAGTATACAAATTTAAGATTTTGTATTTTGTAAAGTAGAAAAATGGCAGATTTGAGCTCCTGTCAGGATTTTAAAACTTATAAGCCATGTAGGGCATCTTAGCACTTTTTTTTCATATTTGCACACAGTCCAATTCTAGAGAAGAATGAGATGGAGACATAGTCAACTCTTCTGAGTAAAATATAAATTGCCTTAGGATATTTCTAAAGCTTTTAACTTTTCTAACATTTTAGAATTTTTGGTGATTTAAAAAAATATTTATTTTAAGAAATGAATTGTTTAAAATTAATTATTTTTCTTTCCTGCATTATTTTTTGCTTTCATTGATTTTGTAGAAGAACTAACAGAACAGAATTCCAAAAGTTTTCCATGTAAATTTAAAGTAATGTTTCTAACAATCAAGACAGAAAGCAGAAACATCATCTAGTTTGGTGGTTCTGCATCAAACTAGATAGTTACTTATTTATTTCTGCTATTATTCACTAGGTTCCTAAAGTTGCAGAAATCACCAACCAACGCAGAGAAAAGTCTTTTTAGTTTGTTTCTCACAATCAATTTAAGCTAAAATACATTAGTATCACAGTAGTTTCATACCAAAGTGTGTTTCTAAATAATAAAAATATGTATACATAAACATATAAATAAATATAAAATAAAATATAATATTAGATAGATTTTTTTTTCCTGGATAATCATTTTGTACATATTTCCCTTTAGACACAGTTCTGGGAACAAAGTGTCACAAATAAGACATAAATCCTACATTGCTACACAGAGAAATTAAAGAACATACTAAGAGCTTGGTATAAAATTTGGCTTAGAGACATATATAACTAGAGAACATTATAGATAATTATACCTAAGTGCTAAGCAGCAAATTCATAGTCTTTAAGTATATGAAGAGACAAGTTATCATAGCAAATTTTATAACTCAGTTGCTGCTAATATAGAGAGTTAGAGATATTTATTAAGAGATGGTTTTATGCAGATTTTTGGTTTAAAAAGGGAAAGATCAGATAATATAGGTGATTTAAACATGAGCAATAATATTTTTCTGCATTCAGTACCTTTTTTGCAGATATATGAATTATAATTAATTCCAACCAGTAAAATGCAGAAATAGTGTAAAGATTATTCACTAGGAGTAAAATTACTTAAAAAGAGAACCAAAACTTCCATTCCTGTCCAAATGTTTATTCCTGACAAAAAGACTGCTTTTTTGAACCATTTCTGTAGATAAGATTTTTTGTAATAAATATTTTGGTGATTTTTTCACATATCATTTAATAAATTTATGCTTCACATTTTCTCTTTTGTCCTATTTTACTACCTATATACTGAAAGAAAAAAATTCTAAATCCTAAACTCCCTTGATATTTGAGATATCTTTTAATTTTTAAGCTTATATCATTTCTATAATGAATACTGTGCTTTCAGTAAAGAATGACTATTTGTATGCACCTGGCTCATTTACAGGAGTTTTGTTTTGTTCTTTGGTTTTATTTACAGTGAAGTTTAAAAAAAGGGTTAATGTTAAACCAAAACACAAAGAAAAGACCACCAACTCAAATTTTAAATCAAATTAAATCAAGATTGTATTGTGTGCTCAAAAGCTGGCCAGGACTGTCCCTTACAAGATGCTATGCTAGAGATCATCCCCCTGATCTTCAGAAAAAGTTTTTACAGCACAAAAAGTTACAAAGGAGGTGGGTGTCTAAGGTATGTACAGGTAGCAAGATTTTGACAATTATAGTATAAAGGCAAATAGCAGGTTAAGGATCTACATGGCTAACATTTCAAGGTAGAAAATAAATTCAGCTCCAGACATTAGAATTTATGAGCTGCCACTGAGATTTAGAGAGAATTGTTATTTGGTCAGTGGGAGCCAGAATTTATGAGGCACCAGTAAGGTTTTAGAGAGGGTTGTTATCTGGTAAGGGATAGCCAGGCATAGGTGAATTCAAAACACAGGTAGAAATTGCAAGTTTAAAATATCAAAATATTGTCAGCCCAAAGAGAAATTTTAGTTTTCTTGCACAAAACAGAAATAAACTTTTTACCTCTAAAAGCTCTATGAGAAGATTTTATTTTTTTGTATTTTCTCCTATCTAATGGCTTCTGGCATTCCTTTGTTTGTAACCATACATGCTTCTCTTCTGTTTTTATGGGGCTTCCAAAACAAAAAATATAGTTAAGCCATGCTGTGCCCCTCCCCTGACTCAGGCAATGGCAAGGCCCTACTGAGGATGGCGCAAGATGTCCATCCTCTGGAGGAGCACAGTATGTTTCTGGGAATGGGCTGATTTGTTTTTGTATTCCTTTAATAAGTATAGTTGCAACTTCTCATATGACCATTAAGTATGAAGGAAAAAAAATGACTTTCCCAATTAATGCAACTACTTCTAAATAATGGATCTGTTTGCTCTAAATGCAATGATTCAGCTGTGGAGTGTAAATTGTTAATGTCTAAAAAAAACACTCCCTGTATTCCTGTCAAGGAAGTTTTTGAGAAATTCAATTAAAATCTAGAGAAGAAAAATTAATGTTAAGAAGACAGATTAGTGCTTAGTACTGGGCAACTTGTTCTTGTTCCTGTGCACAATGGTTTGTGCTCTTACTTTTGTTTGATTAAAAGTAATAACAAGTCAACAACTTGCCATAACCATGGCACCAGTTCCAGTCAGTAAGTCAAGAAAGAATAGTCAAGGTATAGGCCAATAGTTTGAGACATTTGTAACTATTATTAAAAGTTAACTAAGCAGAAACAGCTCAAAGCAAAACTCGAACTGAAAGTACAAATGCTTGCTTATGCATAAGCCAAGATACATTCTTCTATTCTAATTGTAACTACGTAATATTTTGTTTCTTTGAATAATGATTCCTGTTTTGTAACCACAAAGTACTGTGAGCCTGCCAAAATGAAAAGTATATATGATCAACTTCACAAGTAAAAATTTGGATCAACACCTTCACTTTGGTGTCTGTGTTGTTTCTCCACCCCCCTTTTCGCAGATTCCTCACCATCCTGAGACGCTATGTTGGAGCTGGTCTCCGACAAAGTCCTTCTCATAGGGAAGATGTTTCTAATATAGCAAGTAACTACTCTTTAACCCACAGGGTCTGACAACCATATTTTAGGATATGAAAGACCCTCCAATATGCTTGTTCTTCCAATCATTGTTTGCAAAGATTGACAAAGTCAATTCATTGCACAGAATGAGTGAGGTGAGTCTCTGCTCTGCAGTCCAAAACAGGAGGTAAAAGGGCCCCCAAAGTGAGTTTAAGACATGACTGACCTGACATAATCCTAAAAACAAAAGAAAACATATATTCAGAGAGAACCATACCCACATAATCTCATTTGACAGAATCAAATTCATAAGAGGAACAGAGGACATAGACAAATCTAAAGGGATTTGACTATATTTTCTTTTTCTAAATTGCTATTAATGTCTCCCACAATTATAGAGTTCTGTATCTCCTCAGTTACTACTTTATCATTACCTTCAACCTACAATGCATGAGGCACAATGAATTTACCCTCATACTCATGTACTCATCACTTATTTTTTTCTATACAAATGCATATATATGAATATATTTTTCCCACATTTCCAAGATTCTACCATGAAAATTTCTGTGATATCACTTCCCTGAAATGCATTTTCATTATTTCATGTCAGTTCATCTCAGGATTCCATATCATGTCTTGCAAAAGATGAGACAACTCTAAGGCCGTTCTTATTTGACTATTTATAAACCATAATTAAAGGTCAACCTCAGTACCTCCATAGAACTTAAGTCTCATTGACCTTTCTCATTCATAGTGCTTTATTTTATAAGTAGGTAACAGAAATTTTATTTTGAAGAATAAGTGATTTAAAGCCATTCAGTGTACTTTAGAGGATCTCAAAAACCTATGATTGTGGTTCTTAAACAACCTTACCACTGAAAGATCTGGATTACACTCCAGGATGGACACTGATACTATGCTTCCATGGGAAATGGTTTCTTGGCTGTGAATGTTGTCTTTCCCTTTCCCCTATAGTCTTGGAAATGTGTAGATTGTGTGAACTTTTAGAATCACTATTTTCAACACACTTAGCATGGACCCATTTGATAATAGAAGACATCAATATTGTGAAAAAAAAAAAGACCCTTCACCAAGCCCTAAAGAAGTGATAAATTAATCTCTGGAAAAAAATGACAGTCATCCATTAGATTATTTTTAAAAATCCTAAGAATAATTTTAGTTAGTAATACATTACTGTACTAGGAAAAGTGATATAAATGCAATTTTAATTTTTAAAGTTGTTTCTGATTACTACAAAGAGAGTATAAAAAGCTGGGTACATGGGCTAGAGTTGTGTCTGAGTTGTAGACTACTTTGCTAGCATGTGCAAAGCACTGAGTTTGATTCTCAGAAAAACATATAAAGCGTTTTTTTGTTGTTGTTGTTTTATTTTTTAAACACAAGATAGTGGAATGCATCACAATTTTTATTAGACATAGAGAACAATTTTTTATACCTGTTTGTATATAAACTATGTTCATATCGATTCCTGTCTGCATATATGTACTTTATCTTTTTTAAAGAGAGAGAGAGAAAAATATTTTTTAATATTTTTCTTTTTTAGTGTTCGGCGGACACAACATCTTTGTTTGTATGTGGTGTGAGAATCGAACCCCGGCCTCATGCATGCCAGGCGCGTGCACTACCACATAAGCCACATCCCCATCCCAATATATGCACTTTAGATAATAATGTCTATCACATTCCACAATCCTTGCTAATCTTTACACAACACTCCTACACTGGCTACTTCACATAAACTTGCCTCAGGGATTTAATGCATTAATCAAATAGATTTTATTCAGCCTATGCAGTGCTGTTGGAATGGCTATTATAAAAATCTAAAATTGTCATGTATGGTGGCATATGCCTGAAATTCTATAATCTATGGAAAATGACACAGGAAAATTGTTAGTACAAAGACAGCCTCAGTAACATAACAAGGGTACAATCAACTTAATGAGAGCCTGTCTCAAAATATAACATGAAAAAGAATGTGGATGTATCTCAGTGGTATGCACCTCTGGGTTCAATACTCAGCACCAAACCATACAAACCAAGCAAATATCTAATAATTAATAGGGATTCCAGGGTACACAAATATGTAAAAATGTTGGTGACAATATAAATTTAATAAATATATTTTTATAAAAGTGTTAAGGTTCTTTAAAAGCCCAAAATAAAAATGCCACATAATCCACTAGTAATAATTTGGGGTAGCAGTGCAAAATCGTACATACCTGTACTCCCAGTGGCTTAGGAGAATAAGAGGTAGAAAACTAGGCATTCATTCTCAAGTTAAAGTCCAACCTCAAGAACTTGGCAAGGTCCTAAGAAAATCAGTAAAACCCTCTCTCAAAAATAAATAAATAAATAAAAGTGTTGGAGACTGGGTATGTAGCACACTGGTAAATTGCCCTGGGGTTAATCTCCAGTATTTAAATAAATAAAAAATATAAATAATAATTCTCGGTAAAAAAAAAGCCATACAATCTAGTAATAATAACTCTGGGTGTATATGTAAAAAATTAGGAATCCTTTTGCTAAATATATTGCCACACATCTATTTTTATTGTACCTTTATTCACAGTATCTAATAAAAGAAAACAAATAAAATATCTTTTAGATACAAAGTATATCAGAAAATGTCTTCCCGCTGCAAAACATCCAATTAGTCCATCCCTTCAAAAGCTACACACTTAAAATTAAAACTGGTCCCTGGAAGGCAAGACTCAGAGAGTGGGGTTTTATAAATACTCCAAAAAAATTGGAATCTCTGGGAACCTTGTTTCAGATATTCTAAAACTCAGAACTATGTCCTATGGGAGGTCAGAATGAGAACACAAGACATAATAAATTCTTTAATGGAGAATCTTAACTCAGACACTGACATAACCAAAAGCAGTGTTGGAGATAAAAAATAGATTCTGTTTCACTGATTTCTGGGTTATGTATTCAAATCAAATATATATTAGAAAAAAAGTTAAGCCTACTGGTTAAATTCTACATAAAACAGGTATTATAAATGTATCAGGGGCTGGGTGTGTTGGTGCAAGCCTGTAATCCCAGTTGCTGAAGAGGCTGAGGAAGAATTATCAAAAGTTCAAAGCCAGCCTTAGCAGAAGCGAGGTGCTAACAAACTCAGTGAGATCCTGTCTCTAAATTTAAAAAAAAAAATCCTGGGGATTTGTCTTAGTAGTCAAGTGTTCCTGAGTTCAATCTCCAATATCCCCCATAAAAATGTACCAGGGGGCTGGGGCTGGGGCTTAGTGGAGCTCACTTGTCTGGCACATGTGAGCCACTGGAATCAATTCTCAGCTCCATATATAAGTATATAAAATAGAAGGTCTATCAACAACTTTATATATATAGTACCAAGAAATTGACATGGACTTTGATCTAATTTGTGTGTACTTTAGCCCTTAAGATTGATGTTGGTTGGGGCTGGGGATGTAGCTCAAACAGTGGCATGCTCTCGTGGCATGCGTGCGGCCCGGATTCAGTCCTCAGCACCACATACAAACAAAGATATTGCGTCTGCCGAAAAATGAAAAAATAAATATTAAAAAAAATTGTCTCTCTCTCCCTCTCTCTCTCTCTTACACACACTCTCTCTTAAAAAAAAGTTGAAGTTTGCCAGGCATGGTGATGCATTCCTGTAATATCAGCTGTTTACAAGACTGAGACATAAGGATCAAGAATTCAAAACCAGTCTCATCAATGGTGAGGCACTAAGCAACTCAGTGAAACCCTGTCTCTAAGTAAAATACAAAATAGGGGTAGAAATGTGGCTCAGTGGTCGAGTGCCCCTGACTTCAATCCCCAGTCTCCCCCCCAAAAAAATATGGCTGAGTGAATAGATCAGCTTGTAGAGTGCTTGCCTTCTAAGCATGAGGCCCTGGGGTCAATCCCCAGTACAGAGAGAGAGAGAGAAAGAGAGAGAGAGAGATTGAAATTGCATGTAATTTAAATCTAAGTTAGTCCCATTTTTATTTTTTCCTGCCACACCAGAAGAAAAGAGTTTCCTGAAATGTTTGGAATGTTTCTGTGGGTTATTTATTTATTTTATTTACTTATTTTTATGTGGTGCTGAGATCGAACCCAGGACCTTGCACATGCTAGGTGGGTGCTTTAACACTGAGCCACAACCCCAGATTGTCTGACCATAAATAAATAAACAAACAAACAAATCAATAAATACATAAACCCTCAATTGATGATCCATTACAGTTTTTAAAAATCCTTAATTGGGACACATAAACCTCATTTAGGAGAGATTCATTCTTTTTAATGTCACCTAATTTTATTCTGCTTTCTTCTCATGAGAAAATCTCAGAATGATAAATTAAAATCTTTAAAAATTGCTCTCCAGTTCTTGAAGAAAAACATTATAAATGATGCATACCTTTGAAATAAAACATGGGAAAATAATGATCAATAATGCTGAAAGTGGAGTTTTGAGATGAACCAAAATTTCTCAGTTTGCCAATTTAATCTGGGTGCTTGTCTCATAAATTTTGAAGAAAAAAATCTATTTAAGCAAGAAGAAATAGAACGCCCACCATGTGGTATGATAACAGAAAAAAAAAACTCATTATTGTGTACCATCTTAGAAGTTTACAGATAGTTTTGGGCAGAAAATGGAGCATAATGCATTTAGAATAGGCTTTGGAAAAGGCATCCTGACTACCATATGGCCTCACTTTCATTCTTTCTGTGAACCATCCTTTTTTCTTCAAATTCAATCAGAAATCACCCCTGGGACAAAGGACTTTGTTGAAGGCTTCAAGGCCTTTTACATTTGAAATAAACCTTAATGGTGCTCATTAACATCTTTCAGTTAGCCACCAGGTGTGTTTGAGTGAGGCCCATTATCCACATTACATGGTCATTATACTACCTATTCTATTTTATACTTATTCCCTGTGATAATTGAACCCTAGATTTGCATATGTGAACAGAGAGCTAGAAAACTAGGGGTTTCTTCTGAGACCTACAGAGAGTTAAACTGAAGTTCTGGATTTCAGATTTTTGTTTTGGATTTGAGATACTACTTTTGCTATATTTAAAAATCTCAGGACTCATGAAGAGAATGAGTTAAAAGCCAGCATCATCAAATTTGTGAGGCCCTAAGAAATTCAAAGGGACCCTGTCTCTAAATAAAAATATTAAAAAGGGGATGGGAATGTGAATCAGTGGATGAACACCTCTGGGTTGAATTTCTGGTACTAAAACAAAACAAAACAAAACAAAAAAACAACACACATACACACAATAATAATAATAATAATAAACAAATAAACAAACAAACAAACCCTCATGAGTAACAAGCCCTAAAATTAACAGCTTCTCTCATGCATGAATACAATAAATGGATTGGGAGTTCTCTCCTGGTAATTATCTCAGTCTTCACTATGCAATCTGGAGACATGCTGGACTCATGGCACATGGAAGCCAACAAAGGACTTTAGAAAGAAGCTGAAAGCACCATACAATTATGGAACAAAATGCCCAGGTTTTCAACTGCTGGTCTGAGCCTCACTAGACTAGTCAGAGGGAGGTGAAGGCTAAGATACCACAGAGAGACTCTCTGGCCACAAGACTCTGGAGAGAACCAGGAGGAGTCCCTAGCCATGACTGCCAGTTTCCACCATTGCCACTCCTGTCAGCTTTAAGCCACCTTCCTAAGCAGTCTCAATATAACAAGGCACACTTACCATTTCCTGGCTCTCAAGGTTCTCAGTGTTCTCCCTGTGGTTTGTTTTCAGATTCTGCACAGCACAGACACATGGGCTCCGGATCCAGGACAGAAGCCTACAAAAAGATTGAAACAATGGCGGGTTCCAGACACCAAGAGAAAAGAAGATTGTGGAAGACCTCCCCCTCATCACTGGCTGCCTGAGGATTGGACAGTTCTCAACTAAGTGACTGATTGGTCAAGGCTTCAGGCACTGCCTCCAACCTGAGCCAAGTGGGCACAGAATCAAAGTCTAAATGACAGGCTGCTCCATTGTCATTGTTAACCGACTACAGATCAGGACTGAGAATATAGCTTAGTCAGTAGAGTGCTTGTTTTGCTGATATAAGGCCATGGATTCAATCCCCTGCACTGCACGCATACACTCTCCCCCCCCCCCAAAAAAAAAAAAAGATTAAGTAAAGGACTTTGTGGACTAGGTGTTAGACCAGGACGCAAGAAAAGACCACTGACTCCAATTAAAATCAAATTAAAGCAAGCTTATTATTTCGACCAGCCGGGCTGCCTTTCCCTCCCAAAACGGCGGGAACAAGACAGCCCTGAGGCTTCTTTGTGGCCCAGTTTTATAGCCCAAAAAGTTACACAAAGGGGGGGTTACAGATAACAACATTCTGAAGAGCATAACACAAGTTTACATTTTTGTTGGCCCCGGCATCAGAATTAATGGAGATCTTAGAGACTCAGAGAGGGTCGTTATCTGGCCAGGGAGGGCCAGAATTTATGAGGCGTCACTAAGGATTAGGAAAGGGTTGTTATCTGGTCAGGGAAAACCGGACCTGGGTGAGTTCAGGGCACGGGCAAGCATTCCAATCAGCTTTACAACATCAACTAATGGCCAGGCCATACAGACATCCTGATATTTTTACAGAAAACAGAAATGAATCCTTCATAACTTGTGACAAGCTGGCTTCTAATCTAATGAGATAACTAGGCTAGGTATATCACTAGGGTTATGGATCAGTGGTAGAGAACTTCCGTAGCATGCATGAGGTCCTGGGTTGAATACGTTGAATACGAAGCACCTATTAAAAAGCCACCCAAGAGGGGGATGTGGCTCAAGCAGTAGCACACTCGCTGGCATGCGGGCGGCCCAGGTTTGATCCTCAGCACCACATACAAACAAAGAAGTTGTGTCCGCCAAAAACTAAAAATAAATATTTAAAAAAGCCAACAAACAAACTACTAATGATACTGTGTCCATCTACAACAAAAAGTATTCAAGAAAAAAAAAAAGACTGTGTATTGGACTTGTGCACCCTCACTACAGAACTCAAACACTTTTTATAAATAATATATACATATATGTCTTCAGACAATGTATAAATTTCTCCTGTGATGTCTTTTCAAGTAACTTATATTATAGGTATGCTTCACAACCTGAAATCCTCTTCACCTCACTTATTATTATTATTATTATTATTATTAGCCTGTTAATTGCATTAAATGCATCTGTATGGGGTTCTTTTAAGGCAAAGTTTTCTTCCAATAATAGCACCTAGCCCAGAGAGAAATGTATTGACACTTATAACTGTTTATAAGGTTAAAGCAATTTGTGAATAAATATGTATATATATTTTTATGAAAATGATATCACAATTACTTTTATATACTTTTTTTAATTTTTCTATTCTTTGTCTCATAAAAAAAAAAAACAGTTTGAACTTTAAACTCTTTAACAATGTTCTTATATCCCTTCCCCCCAAAAAGTGACTCACAAGTATAATTCAAATTATTGAGACTCATAAATTTTTGATCTTTTATTTTAACTAGTGAAGTCTAAAGATTTTCTTTTTTATTTTCACCTTTAAATTAAGCACACTTTATAGCTTTTTTTGTTGTTTAACTGACCTTTAATATTCTGCAATTTTTACCCCCATTCTGATCACTTTGGACTATTGATGTTTTCATGGAGGAGATCTCAAAGTGGTCATGCACAAGGTAGGAAATGGATATAGTAAGATAAGATTTGTGATTGCTGAGTATGTAGATTTTGCTATACAAAATAAGTATTGGTGGATGATATGGGGGTAGGGAGAAAAAGAGCAATGAAAAAAATAAGAAAAACTTGAACAGTAGAGGGGTTCAGATGCTACAAGTCTACAATGATAGCATGAATATAGAGGGTAGTGTTCTTGGAAGCAGCAATACAATTTGAGGAAAAGAAAAAGATAATTTTTTGCATAGTTCCCAAGTGATAGAGTCAGGTGAATGGGTTCTGTGTTCAACTCTTCCCACCTAGGAGTGGAATTTATTGTTCATAGTGTATGTTTCAGTAAGTAGTAAAACAGCATTTCTATGTACCTTTACACTTTTTCATGGCTCCAAGCTGTCTTTGACAATTCCAGTCACATTACATCTTTGCACTTGTTAGCTATTCATTAATTAATTCATTCATTGCATTATTTATTTGTTTTTTATTAATTCACTTTTTCTTTAGTTGTCATTGTTTTTACATTACTGGTGATTACATAATTGCATAAATATTCTGAATGTTGACTTTTGGTTAAATATTGTTTTATGTGTTTATTCATACATTTATTTTTCATTGAAATGTTTTTCCTTTGCCAAGCCTGATTTATATTAGGCCTCAATCTTCATTTATGAAGACTAGATAAAATCACATTATTCCAAAAAACTCAAGGATTTATTATCTTTGCAGAATCCTAATCACCCTCTAAAGTTGACCCAGACTGGGTCAACTAAAAGCTGTGTCAAAACTCCTTTTTTCTTATATGCACTTTGATAAAGGATTTCTCTCTCACTTTTATATTTTGGAGAGTAGACTAACTTCCCAAGCAGTAGTTAATAACCTAGATGAGTTTTCCAACTAGCTCACTATTACTTTTAAATTATTTACATCCTTGACACTAACAGTGTCACTGATTACTTTTTTTAATTTTTGCAAGATCTCTCTCTCTCTCTCTCTCTCTCTCTCTCTCTCTCATATGACAAATTGAAATTAGATATGCTTTTTTACTAAGAAACACTCTCAGCCTTTAATAAAATATTCTAAGAAAAATGGTTTTGCTGATTTTCTTAGAGCCTCTCTAAGTTGCTGAGGCTGGCTGACTTTAATCTAATGAGATATATATATATATATATATATATATATATATATATATATATATATATATATATATATATATATATATAGAGAGAGAGAGAGAGAGAGAGAGAGAAGTGTTCATTTGTTCATTTGTTTATTTGACTCTTACTCATTGGGACTGTGCCAGAGTTACCTTCTTCTTTCACTTCTACCTTATTTCTGCCTCCAAAGAAACTACCCTTTTCTCTCATACTATCATTGATCCACCATTAGACTTTTTAAATCTGAACTCTTGAGCTGGTCATTCTTTCCCCTCTTTTCTTCACAGCACTTTTTTCTCTACCCGTACCTATTCCACCAATACTTATTCATGAATACTCACTACTACATACTCAGTATCCACCAATGTCACATCCTGATCCATCTCTGTTCTGCTTTTTCCATGGATCATTTTGAGATCCCCTCCACCCAGATATTAATAGTCCAGAGTAAGGTCAGGTAAGGGTGTTATATATGCAGGTTTTTAAATTTCATTTACATAACAATAAGCCTATTAAAATTGGGATGTATTTTGTCTTAGGTTAAAAAAGAAAATTTACAGACTGCACTGTTATACTCAATTGTTTAAAATTCATTAATCTCAATAATTTGGAAAAAGTAATTCTATAAAAAGGATAATAAATAAAAGAACATAATACATAAAATTAACAATTGATGGAGTAGAAATTGCTGTTATTTCATCATGAAAACTGTATATATATATATATATATATATATATATATATATATATATATATATGAAATACTCCTCACCAAGCAGCTTAGACCTGTAGAAATTATTGTATGTGTGTACAATGACAGCATACAAGTATGTGATAGCATAAGACTAGAGCTATACTTGTCAATACAGTAGAAATCTGTGGCCTAGGAGGAAAGACGAGGTGATTTAGAAAAATAAAAATAATAAAGTTTGAAAAAAAAAAATGGTTTCTGGAGCCCAGAAAGATTTTTGGTTTAATTAGAGAACAAAATACCACATAAGTATTATACTGAGGTTACATCTGTTAAATACATCATATGTATAATGGATTTCAAGGAAAATATGTGGAACTTATTACAGACTAAATAAAAATTTTCAAAAGCACATAAAATAGCATGTGTGTAAATAAAACTTATCATTATAAAGACAACTATTTTAACTCAATTTAATATATAATATTTTCCTATCAAAATTTTAGCATGTTTTCTTTAAATACAAGAAGAGAGCTGGACCTGTTGGTGCATAATTGTAATCCCAGTACCTTGGGAGGTGTATTTTGAGCTCAAAGCCAGCATCAGAAAAAGTGAGGCCCTAAGTAATTCAGTGAGACACTGTGCCTAATGTCATACAAAATATGTTTGGGGATGTGGCTCAATTCCCCTGAGTTTAATTCCAAGTACCAAATAAAAGAAAAGAAAAGAAGGGACCAAAAAATTATCTTAGAAATAAAATATATGTAAAATACCTCAAAACCTTTAATAAAACAAATATAGTTATTGTTATGAGACACATTTAATGTATATTATGAAACTATATTGCAATAATACAGACCAATATATCATAATATAAATCAAATCTGAAATCATATGTAGATCAATAGTATTGTTAACAGCAATAGAAAGGCATATGTAAAACCAACCATATGAAAAATAACATTAGAAGTGAATGAATGAATCTATCCAACCTAAAGTTAGAATTGGGACATAGAGGCAAAGTTCACTGTTAGAGTGTGTGTGCAGAATGTGCAAGATAGTCAGTTCCAACCTTAGCAACACTGTAAAAAGCAAATATTAATAGGGAATGATGTTGAAAATAAAGCAGAATATTAAATGAGACAGTCTCCCTCCATCTATAGATACATTTAAAGAGAAAACTACTGTGAGTGTCTCTTTGGCAAAATCATGAATGAGTAGAGAGATTTAGATACACTGGATATTAGTCCGGTCTTAAGAAATGTACCATACTTGGGACAAAATTCCCAATTACCATCATCACCTCTAGTGAACAGAAATGTGAGAGAGAGTCTGAGGATGTAGCTCAGTTTTTAGAGTGCTTGCCTTGTATGCACAAGGTCCTGGGTTCAATCTCTAGCACCACACAAAAAAACAAGGAAATATGAAAGAAATGATACAAAAAAATGGTGATATTTAGGAGCCATAAAATTTTTCACAAGTGCTTCATCAGCTGTGACCAAGACACAAAAATACCCAAATATCAAAGCTGTCAATTTATCTAAAAAAAAATCTGCCAGTGTATTTTCCCAATTGCTGTTGCTGACAGATGAAGTTCACTCTAGCTTGTATTATAGGTGAAATAGGGAGGAATCTAGTAAACTACTCTTAGCTTGAGTGAGATTTTAGCACTTCCTGAATCCTGCCCCAGCCCTGATACACTAGTAATAAGGCCAAAACTACCAATTCCTCCTAGAAAAATTTTTTGGTTTTTTTTTGTGGGTGTGTGTATGTGTGTATTGAATGTTTCACATTTAACATATTTTGTTTATGTTACTATGTCCCTGATACACTATTAGTAATGCAAGAACTACCAATTGCTCCCAGAAAGTTTTTTTGTGTGTGTATGTGTGGATGTGTGTGTCGATACGTGTACTGAATATCTCAATTTTAACATATTTTATTTACCTTACTATGTCCTGAGGTTCCAAACTCTAGAACAAAAGGTGATTGAGCTTATGTAAATCTCTGTAGATTTCAAACAAACGAATTTACATTTTTTTCCAGCACTTTTATGAACAATGATACCAAACAGCTGTTCAGAAAGGAGCTTAAAAAACAATGATCCCTGTTTATTCCAACAAATCTGTACAGAATAGTCCTACATTGGCTACTTCATATAAACTTTCCACAGGGATAAAATGCACCAGTCAAAGAGATTTTCTGTAGCCTGGGCAGTGTTGTTGAAAGGGTTATTATAATAATCTGAAAGAGCTAGGTGTGGTGGCCAATATACTAGAGGCTGGAGAGGCAAGTCAGGAGGATTGTTGCCGCAGCCTGGCTGGGCGCAAGATCATGAGCCACTCACAGCTTTGTAGATTCAAACAGCAATTCTTTATTCCCGAACTCACACCGGCCTCTACAAACATGTTCTGGGGAAATTCAGGTTCTGCCACAAAATTCACATACTCCACCAGGTTTGAATCCCAAATACTTTTTGAATTCCACAGAACTCAACGGGAACTCAGGCAGCAGGATATGCCCTATTCCCAGCAGGAATCAACTTAAACCTGGAACCGCCCTAAAACCAGATTGTTCTAAACCAGGAACGCCCTAAACCCAAGGAGCGGGATACTCCCTAAAACCTGAAGGATACACCCTAAACCTGGATCTGCCCCCATCCAGTAGGATCCTCCCTAAACCCAGATCCACCCTGGTCCTTGAGCAGGGTCACCTTTCTCAAACATACATGCAATGTCACAGCGAATGTCCAAGGCAAGTCCATTTCCACGAGTCCTTCCTCTAAGCAACATGGGATATGCTGGCAAGGAAATTTTGATGCGTCATTCCTACTTGGCAATGGCCCTCAGCAGATTGTGACTTGAAAGACAGCCTTAACAACATAGAAAGGCTATAAGCAACTTATTGAGGGATTAGTGATATATCACCTGCCTCAAAAAAAAAAAAAAAGGACTGGAAACATAACTCAGTAATAAGCATCCAAGGAGTTCAATTCCTAGCACCAAACCACACCAAACTAAACAAATATCTGAAAGATAGTAGGGACTCCAGAGTATAGGTGTATATGCATAGATAAAAATTTTGGTTACAATATAAAGTTAATAAAGATTCTTTTGAAAAAATTTTCATGGTTCTTTTTTCTTAAAGAGAAAGTGAGGGGGGGGAGAGAGAGAGAGAGAGAATTTTAATATTTATTTATTCATTTTAGGTTTTGGCAGACACAACATCTTTATTTGTATGTGGGATTCAAAAGTAAAGATAAACATAAGGTATATATATATATATATATATATATAAATTATATATGTCTTAGACCACTTCCATCATAGAAAAAATGTTAATTTCATGGCAAATGAAGAGGAAGAATTTGTCTAAAGATGTAATTATTGAATTAGAAATGATTCCTGTATAATTTAGACAAATAAAACTTGCTAGAGTGCCTAAAGTTACCCTACATTGGAGAGCTCCTTAACAGTTAAATATATTTTCAAAAATTGTTCCCACTCAACTTTGCAAATGTTTTGCTGTACATCACCTACAGTGTCCCTTAAAAAATAACAAGAGGGACAAGGAAAGTGATGACAATTTGAGGTGAGGGCTCCTGAAGTTAGAGGAGGGAGAGCAATATGTGTGGGTATGACAACTCAGGAGTTTTAATAACCAATTTTTTGGTCTGTTCTTCAAAACCTCCTCACACTAAGTTTCTGTTGTGCCCTAGGGCTACAAAACACTGTCTTTAAATATTAAAGTTCTATATAAAGTTAATAAGATATTTATACATTCTTGCTAAAAAGAATAAAGCCTTAGGGAAACTAAAGTATAAATAGATAATCCTTTGAAATAAAAAAAAAAAGTTCTGATTCTTAGTGTAATCCTCTGGGGAAGTTTTTGCACTAGAAAGTGTTGTTTTCTAATTTTTTTGCATCATAAAATCCAAGAGTCAAAATGAAAATTTATAAATATTTCAAATTAAGTCATTTTTTGAGAGGGAAATATTTTCTCATTTTTTTCCATCAGGATGTTAAGTAATTATAAACATTAAAGTTAATATGGAGCTAATCTCCATTAGTCAAATGATACATGAAAATCAAGAGATTCTAACTATACATGGAAGTTTAAACACATTATTGTTGCTGAAAATATACGTATTGGTTGAAGTCTTCCTTTGCACAAAACAGATATAAAAGTATCACAAATGTAACAGTTTTCAAAATCAAATTTATTTGGCCAGGAAACTCACCTTTCCAAAGAAACAAGAAAAAAAAGTAACATTAACACATACTCTAGGGGCTAGGGTTGTGGCTCAGTGGTAATGAGCTTGCCTCACATGTGTGGGGCACTGGGTTCCATCCTTAGCACCACATAAAAGCAAATAAATAAAATAAAAGTATTGTATCCAACTACAACTAACAAAATACTTAAAAAACACATACTCTAGGTATAAATTGTGTCTTAGAGCATCTATGACTCTTATCTCCTCAATATTTATTCTTGAAAATGTTCATATTTCTTTGAAAGTCAAATTGTATTAAATATTCTGTGCAGATGGGCCTAGGGAAAAAGAAAGAAAACTGTGAGGTCAGGATACAATGAACAATTCCAAGAATAAAAGAAAAGCAAAAAGGAACCTTGAAGTTATCAGCAACCCATAGGAATTTCTTATTAGGACTTGCTACAGTTTGGAGTTGGTTTGATCCAAAGCTTCATGTGCTGGAAGATGTGAAAGTATTGAGGTGACTGGCTTGTAAAAGATGATTAGATCATGGGGCACCACCCTTGCAAGGGATTAGTGTAGTTCTTGAAGGACCAGTTTGGTAATAACACATTAATGTATAAGAGCAAGCCCAACTCCTCCTGTTTCACACAAATACTCCCCATGCGATGACATCTACATCGGGGTCTCACCATAAATCAATACCACGGCTGTGCTTTTTGCCCTTCAGAACTGTAAGCTTAATAGACTTCTTTTTCTGTAAAGCACTAAATCTCAAGTATTCTGTTATAGCAACATAAATCAAACTAAGGCATCACTAATCCCAAAAAAGCAGCAAAGAACCAATCATGAAACACTGAGGTTTACAATAAGAAAAGAGATGAATGTCAATTTTCAAAGTTAATATCTTGGGGATGATTAATTAGAAGTGCTTTTCTAACATCTAACAAGTATTTTCTTTTTATCTATAAATAATATTAATATTATATTAGATGATCAAGTACATAATACATTTTCGAGTATTGATTGTTTTTTTTTAAATCTCTGTCACTTCTTTGTCATAGAGTATTTTAATACCATACTGAATATGATATGATATCTACTTTGGAATTGTTATGACTTAACTCTTGGTGAAAATAATATGATCATTATAATGAGAAGACTACAATCATATAGTAATTATAATATAAATTAATATGAATAATACTGATCCACATAATAACATATTGGCTCTAGATTATTATTTTTTCACCTAGTTTAGTGCAGTTGTGTTAATTTTATTGAAATATACATCCAATTCCAAATTTGGGACTTAATGGGTAAAAAAATGTTCAAATATTATTTGTTCCTCTTTATTCACAAAAATCATCTCACTAAATTATACATTGTATGGACTTAGACATGAAATGGTACATCACATTATCAAGCTTATTTCATTCTAGTCATGTCAGGAGATTAATATATTTTCTTTTTAGCATCAGTTATAAATATTCATTCAGCTCTTACTGTATTCACTAATTAGATTTATATTACTTTAAAAATTGTAGGTTTAAAATAAATAGTGTATGAAGTTTATAAATACCCAATTCTTGAAAAGCAATACTAGTTTTACCATTTTTATAAAGCTAATGTAGACAGTGAATTAAGAAGTTGCTATGATTTGGATGGTTAGTCCCTCCAAAACTCACGCTGAATTTTATTCCCTTTTATTCCCATTGTAAGAGTCTTCAGAGGTAGGACATTTAGGAGATGAATAGACCACAAGGACTATTCCCTTATGGATGAGATTAATGGCATCATAAAAGGAAGAGCGCATCTCCCTCTTGTGCGCTAAGCCTCTTACCTTCCACCAACCAAATAATGCAAGGAAAGAACCCCACCAGATGCTGGCCCCTCAATCATAGACTTCTCAGGATCTACAACTGAGCTCCAATAAATTTCTGTTTGTTATAAATTAGTCTGTGGTATTCTGTCATGGTGGCACAAAATGAACCAATACCATAAGTAACACATAAGGACTAAATTTATAGGTTAACCCCTCTCCTTCCTAAATTTTGTGCTGAAATGGTTACATCAACATAAAAAAGACTTTCATCCCAGACCTGGAATATGTGGAGCCATTTACAGATACTTTGAAAACTTCAAGTTAGCATTGTAATCATATTGGTACAAAAACTTGGACAATAATATCATAGTTATCACCTGTCAATAATATCATAATTATCACCACTCTTGTAAAAAACATCACCTATTAATTTCTGATCCAGGATAAAACTCAGTGGCTAACAGCTTCAGGAATATAATTGTATAAGGTCCTGTACAAGAGTCCCTCTACCTATTATATTTAAGGAAGAACCAATCCATAAAAGCCATACACTGACTATTGCACATAAGATTCAGGTAGGAGGTTGTTCCAGATAGGGCAATTCTAAGCCAGGTGCTTGCATCATGAGATGGGACTGCATACTTACCACAATCATGCTTAGGCATGAGAACCCTAGACATAATAATTCTCTCTGAAACACATGTAAGAGAAACCTCCTTGTTGGTACTTGTAGCCTCCTTCCATGTTGGAGAGTAATACCTGCTAATCTACTCAGCAACTGCTATGGTTAGTTGAACTAACCCCTATTTATCACTCATTCCACAACTGAATGTCTCAACTAAAAAAAAATTAAATATTGCAAATTATATAATTGATGCTTTATATTCTCATAAATGCTTATCAATCTGCACTTTCATTAATACAGTTTATTAGAGAATACTCAATGGTAAAAGAAGAAAATGAATACTTATCTCAAAAAGAAGGAAGTCAACCTGAGCAACAATAATGATAATTAACAGCAGCTGAGTCCTTATCTCATGCCAGAGACTCTACTTCGGGCATTTAAATGTATTATTTATTTTTTGCAAGAGTCCAATTTACAAATGAGTTTAAATAACTTGTCCAATGTCACCAGGTTAGTAAGGCATTTAATTGAGATTTGAATTCATGCAATCCAACTAAGGCTCTTAAAGTCTTAACAACAAAGCTAATTGATCTCATCTCTACTGTACATTATAATTAGCAGAGATAGCAGTTTAAAAAAAGTTTTTATTAAAAAAAACCCTGATCCTTATCCTCAGACCACTCTGAGTCAAAACTTTTTTATGCTTCAAAGGAGATTCTACTGGGAAACCAATGTTGAAAACCCCTGCACTCTTGGCTATATTCTGAAGATCAAATGGATTTCATTGAAAAGAAATGGTTTTGAGAAACAAAAGGGAATTAAAGTTTTATTATATTCATATTTCCTTTGAGAGTTGAGAGAATATTGAAGCAGTAAATGTTTGTTGCTTTCCTCTGCCTGAAGGTATTCTTCCTTTGTATAATGGCATTATGATTGTGCTTTGGAGAAATACTTCTGATCTAATCAGTCTGTGACTCTGCAACTATAAAGGACGGTCTTCTATCCCCTGGCCCATAGGCAGACACCCATTCAAAAGAGTGCAATTAGGCATTCTCTCCCTTTCGAACTTCTAATCTTGACTGAATAATACAAGAAGAGAAATAGGTTTGAGATAATTTATCTTAACATTAGGACCCTAAAAGTCTATTCATGAGCATAAATCTGTAGTGATCATTTGTTTTTGTGTCTGATTCAAAGAATTTTAATCACCTCCTCTCACATACACACACTCATATATATGTTTACATGCATACATACACATACACATATGGATGTATATTTTTCTCTTATATATTATTCTGAGTCCATTTCCTTTGTTTGGAAAAAAAGGAACTATAGCTGCAACATATTGATATCAGAGAATAGATTTCTGGCATTAAATCCTTAAATATATTAATAATTTAACAAACCATATCAAAATAAAATAGTAGGGTAAAATATGATGCTGATTTATAAACACAGTATGAATAGAGGATCTGCCTCATGTCAGCCATGTTCCTATTTAAACATTATTATTTGTAGATATTTAAGTGTGACCAGAAGTCTTGAAACATGTATTATGTCACACCTCCATTTATAGCATCATAAAAATCAAAGTAAAAAGAAAAAAAAATAAAATCTTTACAGACTAATCTGAAAGCAAGTAATAGAACTTTGGTGGCCATGTTATATTAATCTTATTACTTTTCCCTTAGGGATGAGATCACTAAAATATAAATGTTACAGTGCTAAAGTCTGCTAAATTATAGAGCTCATGAATTTATAGCCTTACCAAACCTGTTAGGTAAAATCTTCATTTTTAATTTTATGTAACAATGTAGCATTCTAAGAATTGGAAAACGAGTATCTGAGATGATTTACCATGAAGTAGTTGAAATTATTAATAAACATGCAATTTATTTTCCCCAATATTTATTAAGAAACTTCAATGAAACAATGAACATTAAAAATAGAACAACAGCAGGACCACGCCTCCTGACCTTAGGACCCATGCCAGAGCCCAGGCCCAAGCCTAGGACTGCCCTAGTGGACCTGCTGACCCACCCAGGAGCCAAGGCCTAGCCCACCTCCATCTTGGGACACTGCAGTCATCAGCATATCTCTCCACCTTGGGATGACAGGGCCTGGAGCTAGCAGCATACCCGAACAGGCAGTCCAAAGTCATTGTAAGGGACTCCCTTTCAGCCCCATCCTAAAAGTGGTTGCATCTACCTTGGGACACCCTCACAGCTATCTTGAGTTACCTCTGCTATTGCTGCCACCACTTTTAAATACAGTAGCATCCATCACAGGACACTGGTCAGGGACTGTAAGCCCAACACTAAGGTGAGGTATGAATAATCTATAGGAACACTACAAGATTATAGGTAGAAACTGCAATACCTCAGATCTGCACTGCAAGAAAGGAAGACACATAGACAACATGAAAAATAAAGAAAGAAAGTGCCCTAAACAAACCAATATATTACAAAATAGAATCCATGGATATCTCAGTTGATGAAATATCAGAGAAGGAGTTCAGAATGTACATAATTGAAATGATCTGCTAATTAAAGAATGACCTAAATGAGCAAATATAGGCAAAATTGAAATTGATCACTCCATCAAAGAGATAAGAGAGCAAATACAGGCAACCATTGATCACACCAACAAAGAGATAAGGGAGCAAATATAGGCAACAATTGATCACACCAAAAAAGAGATAAGGGAGCAAATATAGGTAACAAAAGATTACTTCAAAAAAGAGATAGAGATTCTGGGAAAAAAACAGTCAGAAATTCTTTGTGATGAGGGAAACAATAAAGCAAACAAAAAACTCAATAGAAAGCATCACCAGCAGACTAGATCACACGGAAGACAAAACATCACATAATGAAAACAAAATATACAATCTTGAAAATAAAGTTGACCACACAGTGAAAATAGTAAGAAATCATGAAGAGAACATCCAAGATTTATAGTATAGCATCAAAAGACAAAACTTAAGATTTATTGGGATACAGGAAGGCACAGAGATTCAAGTTAAAGAAATGCATAATCTCTTCAATGAAATAATATCACAGAATTCCCCAAACATGAAGAATGATTGAGAAAATCAAATATAAGAGGCTTACAGGACAATGTAAAAATGTACATAAATTACCAAATGTAATTAAAGTTGTACATTTTAAATGAGAAAAATATACAAATGTAGAAAATTACAACAGATCTACACCAAGGCATATTATAATGAAAATGCCTAGTGTACAAAATAAGGGTAGAATCTAATGGCTGCAAGAGCGAGGGATCAGATTACATACAGGGGGATAACAATCTGAATCTCAGCTGATTTTCAACCCTGAGCCTCAAAGCCAAGAGACACTGGAACAACATATACCAAGCTCTGAAACAAAATGGGTGCCAACCAAGAATCTTATATCCAGGAAAATTAAGCTTCAGATTTGATCACAAAATAAAACCTTTCATGATAAACAAAAATTAAAAGAATTTACAATGAGAAAGCCTGCACTACTGAGTATTCTCAGCAAATTATTCCAGAAAGAGGAAATGAAAAAAAAAAATGAAAATCAGCAAAGGGAGTAACTACACTAAAGGAAACACCAATTAAAGGAGAAACCAAATTAAGTTAAAAAAACAAAAATAAACCAAAATGACTGGGAATGCAAATCATATTTCAATAATAACCCTGAATGTCAATGGCCTAAACTCATCAATTAAAAAACATAGATTGACAAGTTGAATTTTTTTTAAAAAAGACCCAACAATGAGCTACCTTCAAGAAACTCATCTCACAGGAAAAAGACATCCACAGACTGAAGGTGAAAGGGTGGGGAAAGATGTACCACTCTCCTGGACTGCATAAACAAGCAAGGGTTTCCATCCTCATATCAGATAAAGTAGACTTCAAACAAATGCTAGTGAAAGGATAAAGAAGGAAATTTTATACTGCTTAAGGGATTCATGCATCAACAATACATAGCAATCATAAATATCTATGCACCAAACAATGGGACATCTATGTATATCCAACATACCCTCTCAACTGCAAGGACCAAATAGACCACAACTCAATAATGTTGGGTGACTTTAATATACTTCTCTCACCACGGAATAGATCTTCCAAACAAAAACTAAACAAAGAAACTGTAAAACAATTAATAATATAATATAAAACAATAAATAATTTAAACTTAACACACATATACAGACTATTCCATCCATCAATGAGCAAATACACTTTCTTCTCAGCAGGACATGGATCCTTCTCAAAAATAGACTGTATGTTATGCCACAAAGAAAGCCTTAACAAATACAAAAATGTAGAGATTCTACCCTCCATTCTATCTGACCATAATGGAATGAAATTATAAATCAATAATAGAATAAAAGATTGAAGTTACCCCAACACCTGGAGACTAACTAATACTATATTGAATGGTGCATGGATAACAGAAGACATCAGGGAGGAGATCAAAAAATTCTTAGATGTCAATGAGAACTCCAACACAACTTATCAAAATCTCTGGGACACTATGAAGGTAGTGCTAAGAGGAAAGTTTATTGCATTAAGCTCATTCATTAAAAGAAGAAAAAGTCAACAAATAAACAACCTGACATTACATCACAAAGCCCTGGAAAAAGAAGAACAAACCAACCCCAAAAAGTACTAAAAGACAGGTAACAGTTAAGATTAGGGTGGAAATCAATTAAATTGAAATAAAAAGAAACAATTAAAAAACAAAAAGCTGGTTGTTTGAAAACCAAAATTGACAAACCTTTAGCCAACCTAATGCAAAGAAGGAGGGAGAAAATTCAAATTACTAAAATTCGTGATGAGAAAGAAAGTATCACTTCAGATACTACTGAAATACAGAAGACAATTAGAAACTATTTTGAAAATTTATATTCCAATAAAACAGAAAATCTCAAAGACACTGACAAATTTCTAGAGGCATATGCATAAACCAAACTGTATCGAGAGGACATACAAAATTTAAACAATCAATTTCAAGCAAGGAAAATAGCAGATGACATCAAAAGCCTACCAACCAAGAAAAGCCTGGGACCAGAAGAATTCACAGCAGAATTCTTCAAGACAGAAGAATTAATACCAACACTCTTCAAATTATTCCATGAAATAGAAAGGAGGGAACCCTTTCTAACTCATTCTATGAAGCTAGTATCATCCTCATACCAAAACCAGGCAGAGACACATCAAGGAAAGAAATTTTCAGATCAATATCCCTGATGAACATTGATGCAAAAAAAAAACTCAATAAAATTCTAGCAAATCACATACAAAAACATATTTAAAAAATAATGCACCATGATCAAGTAGGGTTCATTTCCAGGATGCAAGTTTGGTTCAACGAACAGAAAACAATAAATATAATTCATTACCTCAATAGACTCAAAGATAAAAATCACATGATTATATCAATTGATGCAGAGAAAGCATTTGACAAAATACAGCACCCTTTCATTTTCAAAACACTAGAAAAACTAGTGATAGTGGGAACATATCTCAACATTGTAAAAACTATGTATGCTAAACCCAAGGCTAACATCATTCTAAATGGATAAAAATAAGAAGCATTCCCTCTAAAAACTAGGCACAGACAGGGATGCCCTCTTTCACCATTTCTATTCAACATAGTCCTTGAAACTCTAGCCACACCAGTTAGACAAATGAAAGAAATTAAAGTGATACAAATAGGAAAAGAATAACTCAAACTATAATTATTTGCTGACGACATGATTCTATACTTGGAGGATCCAAGAAACTCCACCAGAAAGCTTCTAGAATTAATAAATAAATTCAGCAAAGTAGCCACATACAAATCAATTCCCATAAATTGAATTCATTTCTATACATCAGTGATGAATCCTCTCAAAGAGAAGTAAAGAAAACTACCCCATTCACTGAAGCCTCAAAAAAAAATTAAATACTTGAGAGTCAATCTAACAAGGCAGGTGAAAGACCTCTATAATGAAAACTATAGAACACTAAAGAAAGAAATTGAAGAACCTTAGAAGATGGAAAGATCTCCATGCTCTTCAATAGGCAAAATTAGTATTGTCAAAATGGCCATACTACCCACAGTGCTATACAGATCCAATGCAATTGCATTAAAATCCCATTGCCATATCGTATAGAAATAGAAAAATCAATCATGATATTCATTTGAAAAAATAAAAGACCCAGAATAGTCAAAGCAATCCTTAGCAACAAGAGTGGAGCAGGAGGCATTACAACACCAGACCTTAAAATATACTACAAAGCTACAATAACAAAAATGACATGGTATTGGAACCAAAACAGTCTGGTAGACCAATGGTACATAATCAAAGACATAGAGACAAATGCACATAAATTCAGTTATCTTATACTAGACAAAGGCACCCAAAATATACACTGGAAAAAAGATAGCCTCTTTAATAAATGATGCTGGGAAAACTGGTAATCCTTATGCAACAAAATAAAACTAAACCTCTTTCTCTCAACATGCACAAAATTCAACTCAAAGTGGATCAAGGACTTAGAAATTAGACCAGAGACCCTGCACCTAATAGAAGAAAAAAGTAGGCCTAAATCTTCATCACGTCAGATTAGGCCCTGATTTCCTTAACAAGACTCATAAAGCACAAGAAATAAAATCAAGAATTAATAAATGGGATGGATTCAAACAAAACTGCTTCTTCTCAGCAAAAGTAACAATCAATGATGTGAAGAGGGAGCCTACATTTTGGGAACAAATTTTTGCCTCTACATCAGATAGAGCACTAATCTCCAGGAGGTATAAAGAACTGAAAAAAGAAACAACAAAAACAAATAACCCAATCAATAAATGGTCTAAGGAGCTGAACAGACATCAGATGAAGATATACAATGGATCAACAAATATATGAAAAAATGTTCAACATCTCTAGCAATTAGAGTAATGCAAATCAAAACCCAACCCTAAGATTTTGTCTCACTCCAATCAGAATGGCTGCTATTAAGAATACAAACAACAAGAAATGTTGACAAGTATGGGGGGGAAAAGGCACACTCATATATTGCTGGTGGGACTGCAAATTGGTGCAACGTTTCTGGAAAGCAGCGTGGAGATACCTCAGAAAACTTGGAATGGAACCACCATTTGGCCCAGCTATCTTGTTCCTCCGTCTATACCCAAAGGACTTAAAATAAGCATACTATTGTAACACAGTTACATCAATGTTTATAGCAGCTCAATTCACTATAGCTAAACTGTGGTATCAACCTAGATGCCCTTCAATAGATGAATGGATAAAGAAACTGTGGTAAATATACACAATGAAATATTAATCAGCATAAAATTATGACATTTGTAGGTAAATGGATGGAGTTGGAGAATATCATGCTAAGTGAAGTAAGCCAATCCTCCCAAAAAAAACCAAAGGCAAAATTCTCTCTCTGATAAGTGGATGCTGGTCAATAATGGGAGAGTGGGCATGGGAAAAAAATAGAGGAACTTTGATTGGACAAAGGGGAGGGAAGGATGGGGAGGAGGAATCAGGGCAGGCACATATGGTGGAATGCTGCATAGTATACAACAAGAGGAATGAAAGTTGTGCTGCAAATGTGTACAATGAATCAAAATGCATTCTGCTGTCATATATACCTAATCAAAATAAATTATTTTTTAAAAGAGCAAAAAGCAAATAAAAAGAACAGCAGTCAAAAGAGATAGTGAAAGAACAGAGGTTATGAAATAAGATGAAAGATGACAGTATGAAATGAAATACGTGACACATTCTCAAATAGAAGGTAATATTGGAAAAATTAAATAGAAGAATAAAATTAGTGGAAATCATTAAAAGAGATACATAAATAGAATAAAAAGATTAAAATAACTATTAAAACATCCAAATAATTAAGAGAAAATAAAATACTGAAATTAGAATGGTTTCAACATATACTTATTTAATTTTCCAGTAAGAGATGAAGAGAATAATGAAATAGAACATTTACTTAAAGAATGTAATTCAAGAAAAATTCATGGGTAACTCACACTAAAACAAAGAAAAAAAAAACCCCTAAGGTAAAGTCACAGAACATTCAACACCAGAATACATGCTTATATACAAATAGTTCCCAAATTTATCAGCCAAGAATATTGATCAGACCATAATTAGTAGAAAAAAACAAATTGACTTCAATTTTTTCAAAGTCACATTTATTGCCTTAAGACAAATAAGAACACTGACCAGACATATAAATGGGAAAAGAATGAATAAGACATAAATTTGGTATCCAGACAAATTCTCAAGTATAAAGCTCAGATGCAAATAGTTTTGAATTAAAAAAAATCACCTGAGTTATTTTAGTAATATTTAATTTGAGGCAGCTAAGTAATGACTTAAATTCCTTCAAAAGAGTGACAGAGAGCATCAAATATATTTAACAATGTCACTACTCTAAAACAAATGTTAGAATACAGAAACAAAATGAAAAATTTTAATGAAGTCAGACCTACCCACCCACCTACCCCAAACCCAAAAAAGGGTGAGGGAAGAAAGAAGAAAGAAAAGGAGAAAAAAATGCTTATAAACACATTTATAATAGATTATAGTAAAAATTGCTATGTAAAATAACAAATATTGAAATAGACCATTGGAATTTTTATCAGCTCTATTTAGATCTCATATCACTTATTTTCAGTGTACAATTTGATGAAATTTGATGCAGAGTCATGTTTTTACCACCACAGTCAATAGAATTAGGTATAATTAAGCACAGAAATGTTAATATTAAAATAATCATTACAAACTGTTTTTACAATGATCCATGGATGAACACTTGGAAAAATAAATAGAATGTAATGTTTTTCTGGGAAAATGTAACTTAACAAAACTGGATAAGAAAAGATACAGAAAAGTACTATGGAAGAAATAGATAAAGTTCTAAAGTACTATTTCTCCAATTTCATTATAAAATCATAGACAATTCAGAAGGAAAATAACACCAAAGATACACTGAACAAGTTGCTTTTTAAAATTAATCATAATACTGATAAGAAAATTAAGTAAATAGTGATCAAATTGCAAAAAAAGTATAATTCATCAGATTACATAAAATGTGTAAACCCTTCCATTGAAATACCTTTGAAATTTCTAAAGGACATGATTAAATTATTGAGAAAACCTGAGATTCTATTTTTCTAAAAGAAAATTACACTATAAAAATCCCAGTCCTCCATAAGCTAATGTATGAATTCAGTGTAACCTTTAAATTTAGTCCACATTTCATTCCCAGGGAAATCAACTGGAAATATTATTTAAAAGAAAATCAATGATAGGGTACTGACCTTATTAGACATTATAACACAGTAGGAAGTTTCAGCAATTAAAATACTTTGGCTGAAGATAGAAAAAATAGAACTTGAGGTTGTCCTTCCAACAGAATAAACTATTACTACCCCTGATTAAGAAGACAAAATATATTTTTCACTTAAAAAATTGACTTATCCTGACTGATTTTTGAATTATATGGTTATCAGGGAAGGGAAAATTAAATCATGCTCACTCTATTGTTGAGTGTTCTGGCTCATAATATTATGTGTTTCTCATTTATCTGGTCTTTTTGTTAATCATTCACTAAAGTGTTATAATTTTTTTTTCTCAATAAAGATCTTATGCATACCTTATGATGTTCATTCTAAATTATTTCATAAGCTTCCTTCTTTGAGCTGGATAATTTCTGAAAATATTTTCTGATGGTTTAGTGGAGGTAAAAGAAGCACTATTTATACATCATATCCGATCAACCTAAGAGAGAAAAAAAATCTTATGTTTTTTAATGCTGCTGAAATCCTATCAATCTAAAGTCTTAACTGGTTAAAAACCATTACAATACCACCTCTAGCTATGCTACAGGAGGAACTCAACATGTAGTGTTAAATATTTTTCTATTCTGTGGATCTAAAGGATTTACCTGGAGCAATGTCATATCCCAAATGTGGTTTGGCAGTAGAAGAAAAAGAGATGCCTGAAATCTTTTTTACTTGGATTCTACATCCTTGACCTCACGGAATTGGAGAGATCCATAGCACTTACAAAGAGAATATTTGCTTCTATCCCATTATGTACTTCAAAGTGTTCATAAAACTTCAAAGTCAGTTAAAATCTTTACATAAGAGAGCTTCCCTTGCATATTGCTTTCCACTTAACAAGCACAAAGCTGTAGAAAACCATTTCCTCTATACTTACAGTTTCAGTTCAACTGTGTGGACTAAGTACAGTAGTTGTCCAGGAGATGGTGAAATGTATTTGCTCACAAACTAGAGTATCATAAATCAGTAGGTATGGCACTAAGAGAGAATTTGCTCTAAGTAGTTATATAAAATTGTGTATAAGAAGTATATCTAAGATCAAAACTTCTTTGGGCATATGATTGGAAAACAAATTTATTATTATTATAAGAATGTTAATTTGAAGAGAAGTTTCAGGATATGCAGTAAGCTATTATCATAAATATATAGAATTATGCAGGTTTGTTTCCAAAAATCTTGAAAAACAAAGAGTTTTCTTTGGGGCCTATTTCAGAACACTAGAGAACATAATATGTGAAGAGTAAACAGTATTCATTATTCAAAAATAAAAAGAAAAGTGTGAAAAGTGTTTCACAATGTGCTAAATCTTAGTGTTCATATTAAAGAAACATCTTAAAACATAACTTCAAGTGGATAACATGTTCATTATTTTCAAACAAACAAGACCCAGGGCAAAAACAGGTCTAAGTTTTCAAATCAGTGATAAAATTTCCACGTGTGTGTGTGTGTGTGTGTGAGTGTGTGTTTGTGTGAGTGTGTGTGTGTGTGTGTGTGCATGTGTAAGGTGTTCTTACACTATATCTGATATTTAATAAAAATATTTATTTTTATTTGATCTTATCAAAAGTGTACCATTCTCTTGGTTAAAAATTTCATTGTTGTGTTATACAATATAATTTAATTCTACGTGACTTTCTTAACTGCCTTCATGTATTTACCAAGAAGACCAGAAGAGGATGTGACTAGATCATACAAGGTTAAAAATATTTTATCTTGAAGAAACTTAGAAATTATGATTCTATATCAAGACACCAGGGTAGTGTTAACTAAATGACAAATTGATGCCACTGGCACATATTATATTTTGGTTTCTGGTATAAGAAAATGGCAGGCTATGGTAGTGCAGAAACCCTCCTACCAAGAGCATGTAGACATACTAGATAGTAGATTTGATATAACAAAATGGCAATGAACATTTAATGTGAAAAGTAAAAAAATTAAATTATTTAAAAAAGTTTAAAAGACAAATCTCTTCTAAATGTAGAGTTATCTTTGGAAATATAAAGGCAAGTTACTAATAAAAATTATGTTTAAATAAAGTTTTTTTTTAATTCTTACAATTTTTTTTCAATTATACTGAAAGTTTTATTAGCCTAAAAAATATTCTATGCTTAGTAGATTTATAGTAGGTTGTATTCACATACAAATAAATTATTAATACATCAAGAATTCAATGTCCCTCTGGTTTTCAAAGTTAGTGAAGAAATTCAGATATATATATATATACACACACACATATACATTCACACAGTGTATATATATATATATATATATATAGATAGATAGATATTAAGTATAAACAAATACTACAATACATTAAAGTGATGGATATATATAAACACATGCATTTATTTTTATTTTCAGGAAAAATTAATTGTTTTAATATTAAAAGTTTTCCTAAATGTTCAAGTGCTAGTCTTGGATAAATAGATCCAAATAATTTAAGAAATATTTATAGATTCTTAACAGAATATGTTGATTTATACTCTGGGAAATATTACATATTGCAAGAATCATTGAAAAGAATGTATCATCAGTGTTAATAATAGAATACTATGTTTAGTTCAAATAAAATTTAAATATTTAAAAATCCACAAGTAATTGCCTATATTTAGATTAAATGGCACATAGCTGGAAATATTTACACCCTAATTGGAATGACAACCATTTTTCAAATTTGCACAACAACATTAGAAAACACTGAAGAAAATGAAGAAAAATAGTTTCTACTAAGAAGTTTTGTTATCAGCATTAAAAAGAAATACCACATTAAGTACTTTACACACTTCAGACCAGAAAATATGAATGTTATGGTAATATGATATATTCCTTTCTTCTTCCTTTCTTTATTCCTTTTTATTTCATTAGTAATACAACTAAGAGTTGTTTAGATTAAAAGTATGCATCTTGTTTCTGATTTAAGTGGATTCTCTAAATAAGTGCCTACTAATTCCAGTATTCTTTAGTTCTAAAGTTATATCTACCAAAGTTCACTGTCAACAATATCAGTCCTCTTTTCAGAAGACAACTGAAGTTGAATTTCCCAAAACATATTTTCATTGCTTCCTCAACTTGACAGATCCCTAATACTCTGCAAAAGCAATAGCCTTCAGCAAATGATTTTGACTATTAGCTTTATATGTTCTCTTTTGTATATGTTAACGTGAAAGTGCTTTTATATCAGTTGCATAAATCATAGCCATTTCTAGTAAACTAAGAGCAAAGAAAATATACCACCTGACTGCATTGCAAAAGCAATTGTAGATCTTCAGAAATATGATCAAATACTTCACAAATATAACCAAATAAAACATGCATAATCTAAGCAGTCTGAGTTTCCTCAGGGTGTATGTGGAAAGATAAGGCTGTGAATTGTGCATAAGCAGCTTTATTTCATTTTAAAGACTTCTTTTTAAAATCAACTGACTATGTTATGCACTCTCAGGAAAACAGTTATAATAAATTTGAAGACCAGTTTGAAAGTCTTTCACGTGAAGTAGAATACTTATGATCATACTTTGGTATTTCCTAATAAAATAATAAGAGCCAAGAAAAAACTGACAATTAGAATTTAACTGTGTTTGGAATGAATATGTATCTGGAATTGGGGAAAAATATTAAGAAAATCATGAAACCCTCCATATATTGTCAGAAGATAAAATCAGTTTTATAAAATAATTTTACTCCAACTAATAATTTACAAATGTTCATTTACCCAAAATTGTCTCAATAAAGTTAAATACACAGTCATTTATAATTAGAACATATTGCCATTATAGGCATTGTGGAAAACATATACAACAAAATAGGTTGTGAAAAGCACTTCGAGTCATGTATATTGTTAAGTTTTAAATTGATCCATATTTCAAATGCTAGATGTTTATATTCAATGTCTTGAAATATTTGTGATGAGTTGTGAAAATTTAGAAAATTAGTTAGCACTTGATTATAGTTCCAAAGATAGAATTGAGTTTATTCCCTATTTGCAAAAATAATACATACATATATGAGTGGTGATTCATTGGTCCGGCTTTCAATACTAAGAAAAAAGTTTTCCTCTACTTTAAATGGAAATTAGTATAATATCTCAAATAGTCTTAATTTTATATAAGAATTTTTTTTCAATTCATCAGTAGTTTATTTCCTTAGGTAGATTCTAACATATTCAGAAACATTGAAAAAATATATGCAATATTTTATATAAGGGTGAAAATGGTAGAATCATAGTATGGTGGAATGAAAAGGGGTCTAGAAAAGCACACAATTCCACCTTGTCAAGGGCCTTATTCTTGACCATGTGACATGCTATTACTAAGAAGGTTTGAATTCCCTTTTCTGCACCCTTCCACTAAACTGAATAACATATCTGTTGATGATTCACTAAATTAAGTAGACTTACAGTGCCAAAATAATTTATTATTTTTGAAGAAATTCTTTTTGAAAAAATATTTTTACTTTATCAAGTTACACTTAAATAAGTTATTGTTTTTAAATGTCTAACATAAAACAATTACTACTGGAAAGAACCATATCATTTCCAATCCTTGTAACTTAAAATAAGTAAATAGGTCAGGCAACAAAGAAGCATATGTTGAATAATGAACATTTATACCTGAAATATAATCAACTGTATTTTCTTTAAATCTTTCTTAAAACTTTGAATTGTTATTTTGGTACTGTAAAACTTGTTCTTGCACATTGCATATTTTAAATATATTCTTTTATCGTGACTAAATTTAAAATTCATTGCATTCAGCACAATTACTACCTACATCTTCCACAAAAACTGAACTAGTTATTTGAACAAGAGCATTTAGAGATGTTCAATTTTGTTCATTGTATGTAGAGGTATAATTATGCAAGCCACTGAATTTTATAGTTTGTCTGTTTTACAATAAGACTCAATGGTCTGGCAAAAACACTGATATAAATGGACATCATTTATTTCCTATATTAAGAACTGCATTTTTAGTGTTCAGAAAGTTAACTACAAAGTGTCAGAATCCAATGGGTTTTGATTCTTTATGATGAATGATTTTAATCATTTAAGAAGCTGAACTATCTTAAGAATTAAGTTGTTTTCAAATAGGACATAAGAAAGCCAAGATAAGCTGGGCATGGTGGTGCACACCTGTAAATCCCAGTGGCTAGGTGGATGAAGAAGAAGGATCTTGAATTCAAAGCCAGCCTCCCCAATTTATCAAGGCCCTACGCAACTCAGTGAGACCCTGTCTCTAAATGAAATACACACAGAGAGAGAGAGAGAGAGACAGAGAGAGAGAGAGAGAGAGAGAGAGAGAGAGAGAGAGAGAGAGAGAGAGAAACAGGGCAGAGGATATGGCTCTGTGGTTGAGCATCCATGGATTCACGCACCAGTACAAAAAAAAAAAAAAAAACCAAAAAAATCATTCATGGCAGACAAATTAAACAACAAATTGGGTGTGGCATTTCTGGATTCTTTTTTGTTTGTTTGTTTGTTTATTTATATATAACAGCAGAATGCATTACAATTCTTATTACATATAGAGAGCTTAATTTTTCATATCTCTGGTTGTATACATAGTATACTCACACTGATTTGTGTTTTCATACATGTACTTTGGATAATAATGATCATCATATTCAGCTATCATTAATTACCCCCATGACCCTTCCCTTCCCCTCCCACCTCCTCCCATCCCTCTGCCCTATCTAAAGTTCCTCTATTCCTCCCATGATCCTGCTCCCTGTCCCACTATGAATCAGCTTCCTTATATCAAAGAAAACATTGGCATTTTTTTAGCATTATCTTCTCTAACTCCATCCATTTACCTGCAAATGCTATGTTTTTATTCTCTTTTATTGCTGAGTATTATTCTATTGTGTATATATGCCAATTTTTTTATCCATTCATCTATTGAAGGGCATCTAGGTTGGTTCCTCAGTTTAGCTATTGTGAATTGTGCTGCTATAAACATTAATATGACTGTGTCCCTGTAGTATGCTGCTTTTGGGTATAGACTGAGGAGAGCCATAGCTGGGTCAAATGATGGTTCCATTCCCAATTTTCCAAGAAATCTCCATACTGCTTTCCATAGTGGTTGCACCAATTTGCACTCCCACCAGCAATTTATGAGTGTACATTTTTCCCCACATCCTCGCCAACACTTATTGTTGTTTGTCTGGATAATAGCTGCCATTCTGACTGGAGTGAGATGAAATTTTAGAGTGGTTTTGATTTTCACTTCTCTAATTGCTAGTGATGATGAACATTTTTTTCATGTATTTGTTGATTGATTGTACATCATCTTCAGGTCCTTGTACATCTCTTCAGGTCCTTGGCCCATTTATTGATTAGGTATTTTTGGTTTTTTTGGTGTTTACATTTTTGAGTTCTTTATATAGCCTAACGATTAGTGTTCTATCTAATGTGTGAGGGGTAAAGGTTTGCTCCCAAGATGTAGGCTCTCTATTCACCTCACAGATTGTTTGTTCTGCTGAGAAGAAACTTTTTAGTTTGAGTCAATCCCATTTATTGATTCTTGACTTTAATTCAGTAAATGTAATTCATCACATCAATAGACTTAAAGATAAGAATCATATGATCATCTCACTAGATGCAGAAAAGGCATTTGAAAAAACAGAGCACCTCTTTATGTTCAAAATGCTAGAAAAACTAGAGATAACAGGAACATATCTCAACATCATAAAGGCTATCTATGCTAAGCTCCAGGCCAAATCATTTTAAATGGAGAAAAACTGAAGGAATTCACTCTAAAAACTGGAATAAGACAGGGATGCCCTCTTTCACCACTTCTATTTAACACAGTTCTTGAAACACTGGCCAGAGCAATTAGACGAAAGAAATTAAAGGGATACACATAGGAAAAGAAGAACTCAAATTGGCACTGTTTGCTGATGATATGATTCTATACCTGGAAGACCCTAAAAGTTCCACCAGAAAACTCTTAGAACTAGTAATGAATTCAGAAAAGTAGCAGGATATGAAACCAACACCCATAAATCACAGGCATTTCTGTATATCAGTGGCAAATCCTTAGAAAGGGAAATGAGGAAAACTATCCCATTCTCAATAGCCTCAAAAAAAAAAAACTTGGGAATCAACTTAATGAAAGAGGTGAAAGTTCTATATAATGAAAATTACAGAACCTAAAGAAAGAAATCAAAGAAGACCTTAGAAGATGAAAAGATCTACCTTGATCTTGGATGGGCAGAATTAATATTATCAAAATGACCATACTTCCAAAAGTACTATACAGATTTAATGCAATTCCAAACAAAATTCTAATGGCATTCTTCAAAGAAATAGAAAAAGCAATCATGTAACTCATCTGGAAAAATAAGAGACCCAGAATAGCCAAAGCAATCCTTAGCAGGAAGAGTGAAGCAGGTGGCATCTCTATATCAGACCTTAAACTGTACTATAGAGCAATAGTAACAAAAACAGCATGATATTGGCACCAAACTGGTAGACCAATGGTACAGAATAGAGTACACAGAGACTAACCCACAAAATTACAATTATCTTATATTAGACAAAGGTAACGAGTATATGCATTGGAGAAAAGATAGCCTCTTCAACAAATGGTGCTGGGAAAACTGGAAATCCATATGCAACAAAATGAAATTAAACCCCTATGTCTCACCATGCACAAAACTCAACTCAAAATGGATCAAGGACTTAGGAATACAACCAGAGACCCTGTGTACAATAGAAGAAAAAGTAGGCCCTAATCTCCATCATGTGGAATTAGGCCCCAATTTCCTTAATAAGACTCCTGTGGCATTTCTGGATTCTATAAAAACTAAAAATGTTTTGACTATAACTAAATTTATCTCACTGTATATAATGACCATATTTTCAAATTATAGTATTTGAAATTATAAGCTACTTGAAGAAATTAGCTAAAATCAAGCATTAAGATAATTTCTTAATTTGCTCATCTTCATCACTAAAAATTTTAAGTCATGTTGAATACTTACACCCACCCAAACTAAATCAGATAAAACCACATTTGGTTTATTTTATAAGATATGTTCCAAAATGTTATGTTCAAAACTGGAAATTGACATTTTTTTGAGCAACTAATATATGGCAGGCACTGTACCAGATATATTTTTGGCACATTTCATACATGTCGTAAGAACTGTTCATGGCATTCCCCAAATATATCTAGAATATTTGACACCTGGAACAAATCATTTGAATAATTCCTCAATATGACATTAATTTGAGTCTTAACTATAACATAGTTGTCTGAGATAACTAGATCACTTTCATTATGTGAACTTCTTTGGTATGGACATATATTACATCCTTTCAATGGTGTCTTGATATAAGTGAATGATATATAAGCACTTGATTTTTATTGAAAATGTAATGGTAAGAATATATTGTAGTTACGATATGGCTGAATATGTAGATACAGCAAAAGAATAAACTTGTGTGTATTATTTATTATTTCAAGAACTAGCTATGGCAGACCTTTTGGTGGCTTACCCCAGATTTTTCCCAGCCCCATATTTTCTTGCTTGCCTCTCACTAAAGAGGCTTTATTTCCCAACCTCCAAGAGCCATGTGACTCAGTTCTGCCATGAGACAAGCCGGGAAGTCTGTTGAAGTACTAAGGGGAAGATTTTCCTTTGATAATTAAAGAAAGAAGGAATGAGAGAGTAATAAATGTGGGGAGGAAAAAAAGAGAAAACCGTTTTTCACACTCTTGCACTTCACATGATTGTGAGAGGACAGGATGCAGAATGCACTGGTTGTCAAGTTGTGACCATGAGACCACAGTTACAGAATTTTCTAAACACCAATCCTATAACCAGACCCTTCTGAGGCAGTGAAGCAACCCAGGAGCTGCCAATTTCCAGATTTTTAGTTACAGGAGATAACGAGATTACATTTATAATGTGAAATCCTATAGTGTGGACATATATTACTTCCTTTCAATGATCTCTTACTTGATATAAGAAAATGATATAAAAGTACATAATCTTTATTAAAAATATAATGGTAAGAAAATATTGTAGCAATAAAGAAAAAACTCAAATCTGTCTTTAAGATAAAAACTACATGAAAAAAATCATATTTATTCATGATTTTTAAGACCTAAAAACAGTAATGGAAGGAAATATAGAGCAATATCAATGAAAGCTGGCAGAATTCAGCAGTTAGTATTTGTTGGATGAATCAATCAATCTAGAAATTAATTATTTGTGTAAACACCATTAGTTCAAAATAACTTATGTGAGCTGTCCTGTCCCACCTCACAATATACACCCAATTCAGGGAACAATCTAAAAGAATTCTATTTTCTTAATAGGTTTTGCTTTATCAATGATTTTATTCTCATTTTTAAATCATGGTTAATATTTAGAACATTCAGAGTAATACTAATAGTGAATTAATAATCATTTTCCTTCAGCAAGAAGCTCAGGAAGATGGGTATGGTGTCTTATGCCCGTAATCCCAGGGGCTCAGGAGGCTGAAGCAGCAGGATCACAAGTTAAAAGTCAGGCTTAGCAATTTAGTGAGGCCCTAAACAACTCAGTGAGACTCTGTTTCTAAAATACATATATATAGACACTCACACACAGATGTGTGTATATATGTACATATGTATGTACGTATGTATATGTGTACATATGTATGTATATAAATATGTATAAAATATGTATGTATGTGTGTATATATATATATATATAAAGGGTGGTTCAGTGGTTAAGTGCTCTCAGGTTCAATCACAGGAACCAAAATCAAAAACAAAAAACTAGGGAAACCCCAATGAGTATTTATATACATGTGCCTTAGTGAAAGAAACAAGCTCTCTTGTTAATCTAGTTGTTCTATTCATTTTGGAAAGCTCTTTCCAACTACAACTTCCAACGTTTTACAAACAAGAATGCATGCACAACCTTACTATAAAGATCAGCATTTGTGTTAATCCTGAAATATCACGCCTCCCCTAGTCATTATTACAAATCATATCATCTGATACTGGTAACCCACAATAATATTAGAACTCTCTTTAATATCTTGTGCATTGGGCCTTATAAGCCTATATATTAAAAAATTAAGCAGTTCCCCCAAAGAATATCCTACAAAAAAGTTAGATGGTTCACTAAAGAACTGCAGACATAAATATATCGATGATTACTATTAATTCGACTAACACAAATCCTAGAAACTAAGAGTAAGAAGAGAAAAATTTTTCTTTCCCTTCTCTAGCTCTTCCCAGCTTCCCTGCATGAAGCCCTACCCAGTATTATAGTATTATAGCTCACTACCACTTCATTTGAAGGCTGGGTTTCCATCTTTGTGAAATCCATACAAAAATTTCCCCATAAGGGCAAACATCAAGAAATATATTTACTTTACAATGTTTAGATAACCACAATGAAAACAAATTCAAAAAGTAAGTTACAAATAGCAGGAAAAAATGAGTTATTGGAGAACCAGGGAGATATTAGCATTTGAAGGACAATGTGAAGTTTGTGCAAATCTATTGCCATTTCATTAATGAGAGTGCATTTTCCCTATTAAATTTGTTTTATTAAAAATCCAAGAAATAACTATAATAAATCCCTTGTTTTATAAAGCAAAATTAAAATTAAAATTTGCATTTATAGTACAATATAGTATAATATTGATTGACTTTAAAGGCTTATAAATAGAAAACATACAAAATATTGACAATATTGATGTAACAAGAACATTTTAGATACAGCACTTTGTAACTGTTATTTCATACCAAAGAGTATACATCAAAAAAATAGAGGATTTCTCACTCCTTTAATGTATCTTGTCCTTAAATATTTAGGAATTTGGCAAAATGTGAGAAAATTATATTTTTGCCAGTTAACGAAACATGCATAATTTTTTTTTTTTAAAAGAAGAGAATCTGATGTTAGGGTTAGGTTAGGAAGGTATCTTGAAGACTAAAACTGCAAAATGTGGACCTGTTCTAAATACTTGAAGTAACAACCACAGGAAGTAGCAGTCACCCCTGATGGGAAAATAGAAGAGACTATGGACGGAATTTTGGAATTTAGAAGAGGACTCCTTTGAGTTGGAACCCAGTCTGTCCCTTGGTGCTACTCTCTCAGAAGATACAAAGAGGCAAAGAGAAAACAGACTTTTTGAAAACTAAATCCAATTTTCACTGCCAACGTGAAGAGCTTTGGTTGGGATGACATTGAGTGGAAGAGCAAGAAAACAGAGGGGATCTGAGAAAATACACATGTTAAGAGGATGGCTTTGAACCTGAGGAACAAATAGTTAATAATGGACACAGTCTATGTGGTTGGCTACTCAGCTGCACACATTGTTAACCCAGAAACAAAATCTTGTGCTGGCTTCATGAAAGAAGGTTCAAACCCTGAGAAAACACTAGGGAGTTTAAATTAAAGAGACAAGACTCTAATTACCTTTAAAACCAGCTGCAGGATGGCTCCTCCTTGCTCCCACCTCCAGCCACCAAATGTGGTATTAAGGTTTACTGAAGAGGTGAGAGAGAGAGAGAGAAAGAGAGAGAGAGAGAGAGAGAGAGAGAGAGAGAGAGAGAGAGAGAGAGAACATGTCAGGGAGTGGACTCTTATTGGGGAACAAGAAATTCTGGGGAAAATCACATCCAAGGAAGGTTAGGGGGGGCAGCATCCCAAGGTCAGGGGTGATGATTGAGTCTTCAGGGCAGTAGCCAGACATGCCTCTGCACCAACAAGCCCTTGGACCTGGAGAAGGGTGGGGAAAGCTCTGACACAGCTGTGCCTAAGCGCCTCTCACCCAGCCAGGGAGGTAACTCAGATAATGTGTGAGGATGGCCTCCCACAGGTCTTCAACCTACATAGGGAAGTGCAAGTTCCCAAAAGTGATGGTGTCCGTCTATATGCAACAATTGATGATATGTTCACCTCAAATTGGGTGAAGGTCCTGCCTGAATAATGCATTGCCTAAAAATAAATTGTGAAGTCAAAACCAGTAACAACACATCAACACCATCAGGAGAAAGAGGGCTGTGGCAATAAAAAATTAATCCAATTATTTCCACAATTTATAAATACATACAGCAATTTAGAAAAAAAATATGCATAGCTGCACAAGTGCTTGCTCATATAACTAGTAACCTGGTTGGTACATTCTTCTTTTTCTTCTTTTTACTTCATATGTTTCTGTTTTTCATGCTACCTATAAGCATATAAACATTGCTCCAGAAAGGCTGGAGTCTCTCGAATTCACTATAAGCTTCTTTCTCCAAAAACTATAAATTACCGTAAGTTCCTACAAGCTACCTCATGACCCAAATGGTTTTCCTATCTTTAATAGTCATGATAAAAATGTTTCCATAGGAAACCAAAATTACTTATGCATTCATAAATACAGTTACTTCAGCTTTATACTTGCATTATGTTCTGTTAGGAATCTAGGTAGAAAAAAATATTTTTGTCCAGAGTCATACTTGGAAAATTGTTTCAGGAATTGTCTAATTACAGTTAGCAGTATAATAACTACATTGTATTTTAAGTGTGATTATGCTGGAGATTTTAAGTTAAACTATTAAACCTTGTAATGGAGGTTCTATCCAGGGAAAATAGTCAAGATAAAAAATAAAATATAGTTAGAAGGAAGTAAACTATTTTTATTCATATATGGCATAATCTTATAGAGAGAAAAACCTATATAATCAACTAAATGGTATTAGAATTAAAAAACAATTTCAGAAAGATGACCAAAATATGTTTACATAAAAAATGTATTTTGATAGAGACAGCATTGAAGCTATAGATTCCTTTGGGCATTTTAACAACATTGATCCTTCTAATTCATGAAAATGGGATGTCTTTCAAATTTTTGGTGTCTTTTTCAATTCCTTTCATCAGTTTTTTTATAGTTTTCATGGTGGAGAACTTTCAACTCTTTGGTTACGTTTATCAGCTTGTGTGTATGTATTTACTGTTAGTAGGATTTATTTCTTGATTTCTGTTTTAGACAATTCTCTATTGGAATATAGCAATACTACTAATATTTGTATGTTTATTTTGTATCCTGAAACTTTGCTACATTTAGATAAATAGAATTTTGGTGGAGTCTGACATATATAAGATTTTGCCATGTTCTAATAGTGACAATATGACTTCCTCTTTTCTATCACAGATGCTTTTTTTTTCTCTTGCTGGATTGCTCTAGCTAGAACTTCAAGTACAATGTTGAATATTGTGGTAAAAGCAGGCATCATTGTCTTGTTTCAATTCTTAGAAGAATTTGATCCTTTCTTTAGACAATGTTAGTTATAGGCTTATTATATGTGGCCTTTATTATGTTGTGATACATTTGTTCTATACTTATTTTGTTCAGAGTTTTTATAATGAAGAGATGTTGAATTTGAAAAATGATACTAAGAACATGAATTGGCAAAAAAACATTTTTTTTAAAATAATGGTGCTGGGAAATTTTCACAGCCACCCACAGCAATCCCATCTCTCACAATATAAAAATCAACTTAAAGATTAAAGATTTAAGCAAAGCCTGAACCTACAAAAGAACTAGAATAAAATGTAGAGGAAATGCTTCAAGTCATTGAAGTGAGCAAGGATTTTGTGTAATGAAATAGGCAAGCATCTTGTAAGAATTCCCAGGCATTGAGCAATAATTTCAAAGCAGAGGAGACACAGACACAATAACCAAGTGGGATTACAGCAAACTTAAAAGCTTCTTCACAGAGAAGCAAAGAAAACAATTAATGGCATGAAGAAACAACCTAAAGAAAGAGACAACATTTGCATATTTTACAACTGACAATGGGTTAATATCCAGAATCAATAAGAAACTCCAAAATGATAAGAAGACTATATAAGTCAATTAAAAGCAAACAAAATACCTACATAGATATTTCTAAAAGGACATAAAAATACAAAGTTGAAATAATACACAACATTACTAATATTCAGGAAATACAAATCAAAGCAAGTTATCATCTTACCCCATTGAGAAATGGCTATTACCAAAAAGACAACAACAAGTTCTGTGATGATGTGGAGAAAAGAAAGCTAATGTACAGTTTTGTCAGAAATGTAGACTAATACAGTCTTTATGGAAGACAGTAGGAATTTTTCCTCAAAGTGTTAAAAACAGGACAACCATATTGTCAGGACCAGTGAATAAACTTGTGGTCCTTGAATGGTCAGGAGGATACCTTTCCTGGCAAATTTTCAGTGCGAAGGTACTGATTGAAGATTGCCCAGTTGCTATGGTGATGCCCTGTTCAAAGGGAAATTCCATTTCAGTCCCAGATTTAATCAGTTCTTAATCTTAGATTCAAATGCCAGCTGCCCTGAGATACAGAATTATGGATGCAAGCTGATAATTCTGATTGGGCTGCTTATACCTCAACTTCTAAACCATGTATTTTAAGGACATTGCCTTTCCATTTTTTTTGCAGCACTATTCACAATAACCAAAAAATGGAAACAAACTTGCAATCCATTAACTTATTACTGGATAAAGAAAATGTCATACATATACACAATGGAAAACTATTTAGCCTTAAAAATGAATAAAATCTTGTCACTTAAGACAATATGAATGGGACTGGAGATCATATGTTAAGTGAAAAAAGCAGGCACAGGAAGACAAGTATTGTATGATCTCACATGTGGAATATAAACAACAGTTGATGTCACAGAGATTACCAGAGATGAAATAAGTAGGAATGTGAAAAGGTTGATCAATGGGTACTGTTAAAATTATATAGAAGTAAGAATTTTTGGTGTGTTATTGGGCAGTAAGTTACCATAAATAATAATAAAATACCATATATTTCAAAAAGCTTGAAGAAAGAATTTTCAATGTTTTCATAATAAAAATGCTAAATATTTGAGGAGATATATACATTTACACTGACTTCAAGATTAGACAAATTATATATACATTGGAAAATTCACATGGTACCCCATAAATACATAGGTTTTATGTTTTCTGTTTTTTGGGGGAAAATTAATTAATAACATCATACAATATAAAAATACAACTCAAAAATAGCATCAAAAAGAGAAAAAATAGGAGTAAAGTCAATAAAATAATTACAGTTCTATCCATACAAAACTAAAACATATTGTTGAAAGAAATTACAGAGAGACTAAATAATTGGTATAAATTATTTATATCATGCAGAAGTCTTAATACTGTTAAAATTCCCTAGATTGGTTTATGGACCAAATCATTCAACATAATGATTATCAAAAATTCAGTTTGTAAAAACTGCCAAACACTTCTTAAAAATTATATGGAAATTCAAGGGACTTGGAATACACAAAACTATCTTGAAAAAGAAAAAAATGGATTCACTGTTCATATTTCAAAGCATGCCACAGTAATCATGACATAGGATATACTTACTGACATAAGTTGGACTTACAGATTTGTGAGACTAAATTAAAAAGAAACAAACCCTTACAGTGAATTGAATTCTAATGAGGTTGCTAAGACATCAATGGTGAAAGACAATTCTTTTCTGCACCAACTTAATATGCACACCCAGCAATAAAGTTAGTCCCACACCTCACATACTCTATCAAAATTCGCTCAAAATGGAATACAGAATTAAACGTTAGAGCTAAAATGATAGCACTCTTGGAATAAATCATAGTGGTGAATATTCATAAACTTGGTTTCTTAGAAATAACACCAAAACACAAGAAAAATATAGATAAATTGTACTTCATTGAAAGCAAAATGTTTTGTAACTCAAAGTACATCATCAAGAAAATACACAGAAATGGGAAAATATTTGCAAATAATTATTTGATAAGAGATTTATGTAGAAGATATAGTCTGACAGCTCAGCAATTAAACCAAAATAGAACAACCAATTGAAAAGTTGTCAAAACAACAGTTGTAATGGTTTAGTTACATAGAGATCTGCTCAGCAACATTGTGTCTAAAATAAGCAGTACAGCATTGTGCCCTCAGAACTTTGTTAAGACAGCAACTCTCATGTTGTGTTCTTACTACAATAACAAAGTAAAACAACAACAACAACAACAACAACAAAACACTTTCTAAAGTTTGGCAAAATATCCGAATAAACATTTCTCTGAAGAACATATGCAAATAGTAAATAAGCACATGTAAAACAGTTCAGCTTTATTATTTATTACTCATACATTGCTGGTGGGACTTCAAATTGGTGCATCCACTCTGGAAAGCAGTATGGAGATTCCTCAGAAAACTAGGAATAAAATCACCATTTTACCCAGTTATCTCACTACTTGGTACAAATCCAAAGGAATTAAAATCAGCATACTACAGTGACACAGCCACATCAATGTTTATATAGCTCAATTCAGAATAGCTAAGCTATGAAACTAACCTAGGTGCCCTTTAACAGATGAATGGATAAAGAAAAAAATATGAGAGAGAGAGAGAGAGAGAGAGAGAGAGAGAGAGAGAGAGTAGAATATTACTCAGCCATAAATAAGAATAGTTTTATGACATTCAGCAGCAAATGCATGGATCTGGAGACTATCATTCTGAGTGAAACAAGTCCATCCACAAAAGACAAAGGTCTAATGTGTTCTCTGATATGTAGAAGTTAAAATATAATAAGGGGGGATGGAGAATAGAAATTCAGAAGATTAGACAATGGAGAATGGAAGCAAGGAAGAACAGATAAGAAAAGGAAACACAGTGCAATTAATGTGACATAATTTTTATGTACATATATAGAAATATCATAGTGAATCCAACCATCATGTATATCCACAAAAATGAAGTAGTAACTAGAATAAGATATATTTCATGCTTGTATAATTATATCAAAATAAATTCTACTATAATTTACAATGAAAAAGAACCAATAAAAAATAAATGAATAAATAAATATCAAACTCACAATGCAACATCCACATAAACTAAGGTAGCTAAATTTAAAACATCAGACAATACAACATTTGACAAAGATATGCAGAAATTTAACTCTTCTACAATGTTGATGAAAGTGCACTGTTGTTTCACCACTTTGGAAACAGTCTAGCTCTTCTTCAAAATGCTAAACTTACAATTGTCATATGACCCAACTTGTCCAGTCTTAATACATACACGATAAATGAAAACACATGCTTAAAACCAAACCATAAAAACAGCTGTAGGATAAGCAGCAGTGGTCACAATATTCATAAAGTGAAATTCACCCAATGTGCATCAATTTATGAATGGATAAAGAAAATGGTTATATCCATAAAATAAAATCCTTTTTTAGCAAAAGAAATCAAATAACAATACTCTAGATGAAACTATGTTAAGTGAATGCAGTCAGTCACAAAAAAATGATACTTATTTGAACTATCCAAAATAGAGACAGACAAAAAGGAGATTTGTGGTTGTCAGGAGTTAGGAAATAAGATCAATAAAAATTGATTCCTAAGAGTATGAAGTTTTCTTTTTTGGAGTGTTGAAAATAATGTCAAATTAATTAGTGGCAATGGTTGCACAACTTCAAAAATACACTAAAAACCACTGAATTTTACAGCTTAAATGTGATTTGCTTGATATGTTAATTACATCCCCACAAAGCTGTTATTTTTTTAAAATCCTGTGTACTATAGCTCCAATGTGAACTAATCCCAGGGCAGTAAAGTAATATGAAAGTACTACCACTCCCCTGTCTGTGGAGACTATAAAAGAAGGCAAGATTCCCTTCATCTGATCAATTGCTCTGCCAGAAGGAGATATCAAGCTCATATTACATGGATATTGAAAAGGAGGCTTGGATTTAACTTTGAACTCTTGTGTAGGTAAAAACAGTTATTTGTTCCATTGGTTAGATCTTTAATTTCTATCCACCTTCTCAAATAGAAAAATCAAACCACATTTCTCCCTCTAACTAACAAGTGCTAATAGAAGCGAATAATGATTTTACTGCATTTCATTATCTAGGCCACTTTATTGATGTGTAAAATAGACTTAATGGTGGTTTTAAATGTACCATTTTTAATAGCTCTGGGGAATGAAAAAGTTTGCAACATTAAGTTTTACATTAAGATTTGCTATATGATTCCATTATGATCAGATTCAATGCTTTTTAAGAAATTATTTGCATGGATAAAATACTCTTAAAGGTAGAAAGATAGGGTATTCTATATATTAAGACTTTGAGTACAGGCTCTGTGTAAATGAAAAAAGTAAATATAAAGTGTTACAGGTTTCTGGTGAGTTAAGTTAATATAAACTTCACAGACACAGTCACAATTTATGTTCAGTTTGTGATGGTTGGGTATGAACTAAATTATTTGATAACAAACTCATTTCTCTACTTTGCCAATGGGAAAACAGACAAAATGGGCATAGTAACTAAATTCTATTTTTAGAGACGTCTAATTTATTTTCTCAGAACACTATAAGTATTCTCATAAATATTAGTAATGGTAGAAAATTTTAATATATGGCTAGTGTCTAATTCATTGTTTCAAGCTAAAATGCCTCAAAAACCCATATATTTTAATAGCTGTATTCAACTGTACATTTACAATTCCTTCAAAATTCTCAGTTTAAAAAGTAAGAATCAAAATAAATTAAAAACTGAGTAAAGTACATGGTAATATGTAGACAATGAATCTCATACTAATTTTAAAGTATTTCTTAGTATTTGGAATTTCTATAAATTTTTATATTCTACCACCCTGTGAATGTACTTGAACTACTCAGTTCTACTTTGAAATAGAATCCACAGTCACCAATTTCTTGTGTGTTTTTCTATGAATGATACTCACATATGTGTATGTTGTGTTTAAAAATGTAAAACAATGTTCATGTGGATCTACTTCTCTACATTTCTATTTAATATCTTGGAATTTCCATTATACACTTACATAAAACCTCACATTTTTTATTGTGACATTTAATTATACATATTGATGTACAATCATTGACTTTATAAATATTTCTACCAATGGACACTTGTTTTTCTATATCTTGATATTATTAACAATAGAATTTTACAAACATGAATATGAATCAGAAGACTACATTTTAAAAGTAAAATTTTAAGATCAAAGCCCCAAGTTCAGTTGACTCAAGAAGGTTTTAAATATTTTTAAGTGGTGATTTTAAAATTCTTTTCATTTTTGAAGCATTACAACCCACCTCAACTTGCTCAATTTATATTTTATTCAAAAATCACATTTCAATCAGAAATTGCCTACTTCCACATCTATCAGTGCAATATGTTCTTAAACTGTTTTATCTTTACAAAATCAATGAGTAAAGATATCAATGCTCTGTACTTTATAAAGAAAAATAATGTTTTAATGATGGCATCCTATTTTCATTATCTCTTTCTTTTATCTGCCTCTGCTTCCTGAAAGATGGATAGTCTTTTAAAATTATTACCAATATCCATTGAATAGAAGAGTATGGCAACTAATACTGGGTTCTCTCATCAATCTATTCAGGGGCAGTGGAGGGCATGATCAGAAACGGTTCTTTTGGAATTGTCTTGTCTGGAACCTTGGCCTGAAACAGAGACTATGTTAGACCACAGAGCATTCAGCAATTAAATTTCAATAACGTCTGATTGAAATGCATCCCCACTATATACCTGGCTTGTGCTAGACATGGAGGATCAAGATCATTTCACCCCTGCCTTCAAATGGCTAGTAGCACCTAAAACAAGCCTATTTTTTCTTTTATTATAATCATTTCTGCTTTGTTGTTCTACCATATATGTATATATCTATATAAAATACAGTTTAATTTGGCCTAGGTTTGAAATTTTACATAAAGGGAATAAAATAGCAGACAGTCAATCATTTGTGTCTGGCTTCTTCATTCATCATTATATTGAGATTCATCTGTGTTATTAAATAGATACTTTTATTTTGTGCATTGTCAATACTTTGTTGAATGAAGACATCACAATTTATTTATCCCTTCTGCTGTGTATTGACATATGAGCTGTTTCCAATTTGGAATTATTATGGTGATAACAATTCATCCAGCATGTTTGTATGTGTCTTCTGGTTCATATGCATAAGAAATTTCTCTAAGAGTTGGACCATTGGATGTCTGTCTTAAATTTTACTACATAATAGTTTGTCAAAGAATTGTAGCAATTGTCGTTCCCATCATTCCCAGGTAAGATAGTTCCCATTGTTCCATATTCTCACCAATATTTTATACCATTAGACATTTAATTTTGGAAAATCATGTGGTTATAATTATTATTATAAGTTATTTGGGGTCTACAAATATTCAGAATACTAGACTTTAAATCATTTATGTTCATTGAAGATATCTCCTCCTTGTTGTGGCTTCTGCCTTCACTTTCCTTATGGTATTTGCTGAACACATATTATGCAATTAGCACATTTATGTATTAGTTTTTAAATCCTCTTACTCAAAGTCATGAAAAGATTCCTTATGTTTTCTTCTAAAATTGCATAGTTGCACCTTTCATGTAGGTTTTGTATGCACCTGAAATTGGTGTGAGAGGAATTTTTAATTTCAATTTGTAATTTTCTTCTCATAAGAGAGTTTAATATCTCATTATAAGAACTGTAAAATTACACTCTCACATGAAATTTCTTTATTTTTATAATTACTGATATTGTTTATTATTTTTATGATCCCTTTAAATAAACAGATTCATAAATAGGCTCTGTATTATGAGTTGAAATATATTGTTTCAGTGTGATTCTTGCCATATATATTTTATAATTATATATTTATAATTTTTTAAACAAAACAAGAAAATTAGTTTTTCTGAGCAGAACTTGTCACATTTTTGTGGTTTCTGGGTGTTTAGAAAACATTTACCACCTGGACATTCTATAAAGTTTTGAATGTATTGCCCACGTCCTCAATTCATAGAATTTATTGATCACAATTATTTGTTAATTATGAAATAGATATTCAGTTTAATAATTTTATGATTGTTGAAATCTTGTATTTAACATTAGTTTGAAGAGCCGTATTTACCATACAGTATTGTTTATGTATATTTTGTTTTATAGCTGAGCTGTCTGCTTTGTTAGAGATGGTTTCATGTGCAGTTGAGAAGAAAGTGAATTTGGTTGATGGATGAAATATTCCATACATGTCTATTAGGTTTATTATTAAAGTATATTAATAATATACTTTACTCTAAAGAGTCTTTACTTAGTTTGTGTCTGAATGACTTCTCTAATGGTAAGAGAGGTGTATTCAAACCATCCAATATTATTGTATTGGGGTCTACTTGAGTTTTTAATATTGATTTCAGATTGTTTTATGTATTTAAGTGCACAGTAATTCAGGGCATAAATATTTACAATCATTATATTTTCTGAACCAATATGAAGTGACCTTCTTTGTCTCTTCTGATCAACTTTTGGTCAGTCTGTTTTGTTAGGTATGAGCTTAGCTACTCCTGCTCACTTTCAGTCTCTATTTCCATGGTATATATTTTTCCATCCTTTCACCTTCATCCTGTGGATATTTTTACCTGGCAGTTAAGTCTCTTACAAACAACATATATTTGGATCTTGTTTTTTAATCCATTCTGCTAATCTATGTCTTTGATTGAAGAGCTTAAATAACTTATATTCCATATTATTACAGAGATAATTTTTATTTCGTGCCATTTTTATTTACTTATAATATTAATTCAAACTTGATTCTTCTTTGATTTACTATTCTTCAAGTCATGGAGATTCATTCATACACTGGCTCTGATATTTATTTTTCAGTTATTCTGTGTGAAATATTTAATATAGTGTATTTTATAGTGCTGGATTAGTTATAAATTCTTTAAGTTTTTGTTTATCATAGAAAGCTTTAATTTAATCAATTCTGTATGAAATTTTGACTGACTATAGGAAATCTGGCATTTGGGTATTATTTTTTCCCTGTTCCCTTGATTCTTCATATGAATATCTTTTCTACTTTTATGCAAGGGACTATTGAGTGAATGTCTTTCACTTCAGGGTTTCAGACTGGACAAAACATTCAAGCATTGATACTCCTTTTCAGTACACATCCTCTTCTGTGCCCAATATCTAACACTTCATCAAGAGAAGATACTAAACCTTACTAACTGCAGTCACCTCAGAATGAAACCATGAACTTATAACCCATAGGGGAAAAATTTTGTTGACAATGTTCTCTATAGTTCCTCTAATCCAGGTTTAGTATTGTGGTAAAGTTCTTGAATTTATTGAGAAATTCCTTACTAAAGATAATACAATTACTATTACACTGCACCTAATAAATAATATAAACTAAGCTGAAAATAAGGAAAAATGGGGGAGATTTTTGAAAGCACGGGTAATGCAAGAACAAGAGAGACTAAGAGGAACAAGTATAAACCTGAGCTAGAAAAGCAAAGACAGAATGAATCCACTAATGCTTTGAAATATTAGAAAAAATGTAATCAATTGGGTTGACGGCTGCAACATAAAATAATAAAGGAATATTTACCTATTCAATAGGAAAAGTAACATCTGTAAGATTCAAATTGACATTAAAGATATCTGTAATATTCTATGCTGAGGTAGAGAGACTTCATATTGAGTTTTCCTGATTTGGATTTTATCAGTATTTGGGACTTCTAAAGAAGCCCACCACTCCTCAGGTTTAACCTTAAGTTTCCTTGGATGTGGGGGTAATGATCATATCAGCTCCCCTCAGACACAATTCTAAAGAACCCCCTCTGATCTTTGGTGTGTCCAGGTACCTCTTAGTTTTCTGGTGTGTCTGTGGAAATGGTCCCTAAATATCTGGCTTAGCAGCCAGATTACTGCCTATTATGTGTACAGTCTTTTGTATACTCCTAAAGAGAAGTTCCATACAATGCTGTCAAAACAAATGTGCACCCTATGTATATTTCACAGTGTGTAGGATGTCCTGGTCTAAGTTAGAGGCACTGTAATCTGTTTGATGTGGCACTGGGTTTCCCATGGGAGGGTATAGGACAACTGCCCCCTCTGGAATGTACCAATTGCAGGGCATGTATCTGGGAACACTGGGTAGTAGTTGTTGTGTATGTGATACTGTCCTCTGAGCCCCATTTTTGTGTGTGTACTGTCGTTGTGTATGTACTGAAGTTCTCCACTGGCTACTTGGAGTTATCCTCAGAAAATACCTTCTGTATGTCCATGCATTTGAATGAGAAATTGAGTTGACTGGTGACACTTGGATTCATAGCTGTGGACCCTCCTAGAGGTGATAGAGTCCATGAGCTACTTTCCCAGTTACCATGGTTTTATCACCAGGCAGAGCTTGTTCAACAGTGCAGAGGCCCAAGTTGGCATGCTTGGAGGGTGTTGCATCTGCTGGCTATTTTTGATGGGCATGGGATTTCAGGGTGCAGGGGTCAGGGCTGTTGCTAACTGCTTCAGAATGCTGAGCACCCACTCCCTTCTATAGGGGTTTCTTTATAGAGGTACAGTATGTGGCGCTCTGCAACTGTGGAATCTGTGAATTCAGGCTTTTTCTGGGCAGTCTGTGGCACAAGAATCCACCCTGGATGATGTAGATAACTATGGTAACATCCTCATGACTGGAGTAGAATATTAGTTGGCCCACCTTTACCTGAGCTCCTATGATTAGAGGCTGTGAATTGCTGAGCACCTGCCTCTTTATAGAATGCTAAGACCTTGGTAGTTTCATGCAACTTTGGGCCCTGTGGGTACAGGATATCTGTGTGTGCTCCATGGAACAGAAGCTTCCACCTTGGCTGCTGCAGATCAAGGTTTTGACTGTTACCATTACAGGTCAATTGGCCCATCTTCTCTTGAGTTTCTGCATAGGCTGTGGGGAACACTGGGTTGGATTAGCACTACCTACAATAGATTTGCTCTTGGGTCAGTTCCATTCTAATCCACTTGTCTGAAGTGAGAGAAAACAAGATTTGGTAGACTTCAGCTAACAGTGACCTCCTTACAATTTCCTTCTGAACAAATTACTGAGACAACCTGCTTCACGGGTGTTCTCTATGGTTTTATTACTATCTCTAAGTGGGAAGAAGCTTTACTGATTTATTTTTTTCTAGGAAGGCTGGCTAGGTGTGAACTTCACAAAATGGCTGCTTTGCCCAGCATATCTTTCTGCCCACAAGTTGGGCTGAACTATTTGATCTCCTTCCCTATCTCTGCTGCTCCTGTCCTGTTTAACTTGGGCTGATTTTCTTTCCAACTGTTGTAAAGGAAGTAAGCTTATGGGATTTTTCTCTCACTATTTCTCTGTTATGCTTCTCCCCTGACCTCACACTGGTCACTATTCAGAGTTATAGTTTAGATATGAAATGTCCTACAAAAGCTTATGTGTGAGACAATGAAAGAAAGTTTAGAGGTGAGATAACTGGGTTATAAAAACCTTAACCTAATCAGTGCATTAATTCACTTGAATGGATCACCTGGGTGACAGCTGTGAGCAAGTAGGACATGGCTGGAGGAGGTGGGTTGCTGGAAGCATGCCTTTGGGGTATATATTTTGTCCCCAATGAACCAAGATTAATCTCTCTCTGCATCCTGATGTTTGTGTTCCTATCTGCTTTCCTCTTCCACCATAATGTTCAGCCTCAGAACAAAGGAGCTAGGCATCCACAGACTGAGATCTCTGAAATAGTGAGTGCCAGACAAACTCCTCATTGTTCATCAGTTCTTTTGGTCACAGCAACAACAACAACAACAAAGCTAACTAAAGTGTGAGTCAAGGAATTATTTTCTTATTTCCTGCTCCAATAACCAAATTCCAGGTCTGCCAAGTCTCAAGCTGCCCAATATTAAGTTTTAGAGTGTTTACTGTGTCACCCACTTCTCTGATCAGCTGTTCTTCCACTACTTCAGATCTGAGCTATGAAGGAGTTCAGGGTCCCAGCCTAGGTCCATTCCACCAGTTTTCCTCATTGTAGCTAATTATTTTACTTACATTTCCTTTATTATTCAGCTTCTCTAATACACTGTTTTTTTTCTGTTTTTTTTCCTCATCTTGAAATAATCCTATATTATTCTGAAGTTTCATCTTCTTCCATTTTCCTTTAAATACTGATGTTTGGGCCAGTTTTCTAATTTCTACTTTTCTATGCTCTATTTACCCATCTCGATAGTTCTTACTATAACCTAAATGCTGATAACACAAATGCGTAAGTGTATGTGCATGTGTATGTTTACACAAGTGTGGATTTATTGTTAGTGCTTCTCATAATTTAATTTTCATTTGAGTCATATAGAATATTGTCTAAGGAAGATTGTAAGTCTTTATTTCTGGGATGGGACCTCAGATTCTAAATTTCTAATAAACTCTCATATTATACAGATGTTATTACCCTAAAGATAATATTTTGATTAACAAAAGTTTTGATAAATCTTTTGCATTCTATTCCCACCCGGTCAATTTTTTATTGAATATCCCTACTTGGTGGTTCCAATGGGACTCATTCCACCTTTTTAAACAAATTTACAAACATGTCTACTCAAACTTTCTCCTCCTTCTTGTTCTCTAATTGCATAAAACTTTCAGACAAAAAAAAACTGCCTTAATGAGAAACAAAAAAAATTGGTCATAACTTCTCGCCATTCTTCAACACACCACTTCTAATCAACTCTCACATTTCAGTAATCACTCATTAGACATGTCCCTTATTACTCAACCCCCTCAGCTGTGACTTTATATCAGAATCATCAAATTTTGCACTGATTACTTGAACTCCAAAAATAATTTTCCTACCTGAGATCTTCCATACTTCATTTATGCTCTAAATTATCTCTTACAGTGACTTCTCCAAACCACAAAGTTGATGCTGTCATTTTCACAGATAAAGGCTTCTTCTATATTTTAGTACATAATTGGAACATTTTAGCACACTTTAATATCTTACTTATCTATACACTCTATTAACTCCCCTCCTTGTACAATGTATTATACTTATCATATAGGAGATATGGATTTCCTTATCCTTATGCCTTTGTAAGTAGGCTCTTATTTTCCCCAGAATGACCTAATTGCATTTTTCTGCAGTTGAAGAGACTTCCACTTTTCACAAGTTATGTTATGTTATCTAACCACCAATAACTAGCCCTGTTTTGAGAAAAAAATACCTATTTTATCACACACACACACACACACACACACACACACACATGCATTGGAGCTTTTTTCAAAACAATAATACCCTGTAATCATCTGCTTGACTCTTTCTCCTGTTACCCTAAAAATTCCTCAAAGAGAGAAGATGGGTCTTAGGGTCTTATAAATTTGTGTATACCCAGAGTCTAGAACACTGTCTAGGATATAATAGTTTTCCCAAATTATCTTTTAATATGTTTCTTAAGTCTCTTAAAAAATACAGAATCCTATCCTAAATATTTTTTGAACATGCAAAACATAAACTGTCAACTATGAAATTTTAACATTTAATATCTTACTGTACTTTGTTTTTAAATGATTTAATATAGTAGATATTATTAATGTCAAGTCAAAGGCTCACATATACTGCGTAGATCAGATCAGCCACCCATTATGTGTAATCTGTCTTCCTGTGATAGTCTTATAATTTACTTCCATTTTTCATCTTCTACTTCAATCCACCCTATACATCTTTATCTTATTATTCTTGAGATTTTCAAAATACTACTTCCTTCTTCAGGAATAGTTTTACTTTTTACATCATGTTAAATACAATTATTCTATTTATATCAACTAGTCTGTTCAGACTGCTTTAACAAAATACATGGATTGGGTAGCTTATTAACATGAGAAAGTGTTTCTTACATTTTTAGAGGCTAAATATTTCAAGATTAAGAATCTGTTAGATTTAATGTCTGCTAAAGACCTACTTCCTGGCTCATGTGCTGTCATATTCTCACCATAATCATACCTGGAGAAAGGATGAGTGATCTCTCTGGGGCCTCTTTTTTGTAAGGGCGTTAAACCCATTTTTATGCTCCCCACCTTCATGATCTAATCACTTCCCAGAGGCAAAACTCCTAATACTATGATTGTATGGGATTGTGAATAAATTAATTTGAGGAAGATATAAACATCCAGTCCATTCCAACAAACAAGATCTTCTATCATGTGGTCTGACAATAACTTTGGAATTTCCCCATAAAATTTTCTTGTATGTAACCTCTACACGTCTGCTTAGTTTTCAGTAAATATTTTTTTATTTCTGTGACTTAACACATATGTTCCCTTCGTGAGAACATATGTTATATCTTCCCAATTTCTATTTAAATTCTAGTTCTCGTTTAAAGCCCCTTTCACTAAATTTAAGCAAATTCTCCATCTGTCAACTTCTACAGCATTCTATCTGTAAGATTTTAAGTCACTTATTCATTTTTTGTATCATTAGTAGTATTTAAAGATGGGTCTTATTTTCTCTTCTGAATGGAAAGCTACTGGTGTATAGAATTTGTACCAAAATTATTTTAGCATTTAATCCTTTCTCTAGCCCAAGGGCAATAGGAGAAAGAAAAGAAGAAGAACAAAGGCCTCTGAGGCAGAAAGAGACCAAGCTACTGCACAGTATATTTATGCCTAGATACTTAAGGCAAAAGAGGTGGCTATTGATGTGCAGAATCACAGAAGAAAAGCAAAGTGTCTTTAGTAATAAAATTATAAACTGAAAAACTTTCTGCATAGTGATCAAGTCTTTTTTTTAGTAAAGTAGGAAAACCATGGGATGCACTTCAGTTTAAAAGTTAAGATTATAATTTAAGATGACTACTATTTAAGAATTATATAATATAAACTAGAAAAATAATCTAGTCTTAAACTTATCCAGGTACATTTTTTTAAATAATTATTTAGTAATCAATTTAAAGGATGTAGGAGATAATAGGGGCATATTAGGTATAAATGTCATATACAAGTTTATTTGAAAAGAATTTATCCTTTCTACTACAGCAAGATTTTAGTTTACAAAGGAGTATATAATCAGATGAGCCAAGAATGTTACTATAAAATGCATTTCTGCCTGTGTTTTATTATCTATATACTCAGGCATACATAACAAATCATACACAAAATTATAATTACACATAATTATGAAGTATCTATTATAAATATAAAACATTTATACTTATAATATATAATGTATCATATAAAATAATATATTGTATATAATTATGGCATATAATTATAGGTATTTATAAATAAATATATACAAATTATATGACATAAATGTATACAAGTATGTATTACATATAATATTAAACATAAATATTTAATCCAATGAATAATTTAAAATTTTTTAACTCTTTGATTTTGAAGATACTACAAATAACTAAATAAAGGATACCTGCTACATCATAAATTACCAGTGGTACTCTAAAGGACTCACTACATTTTTATGCTTAAATAGCATAATCTAGATAAAATATATATATTTTGTTCTTGATTTTTCTTTTTTTTTCTTTCCTTCTTTTTTAATGGCACTGAGGATCGAATCCAGGGCTTCGCATGTGCTAAACAAGGGTTCTACCGCTGAGCTGATACCCCAGCCCCATTGTGCTTGCTTTTTCTTAAAAGGGAAAGTTATCATTCTACCTCTATGGTTTGGTTTATCTGATTGACAAGGAATTCAGCTACTCTAATGAATAATACAAGATCTAACTTCAAGGCATTTTTAATAAATCAGAGTTGTTCTTTCCAATATGATAATATCAAATAATATCAAATGCTTTTGATAATAACATTCCTCAAGTATAATATCTAAACCTTTTTATGTGTATTTAATAACATTCTAATGTCCTTATAACATTCCAACTTCTGTTAAGTATTAGGCAAAATTCTACTTCTTTCCAAAAGCTTCTGCAGATATTTAATAAATATCTTTGCATTCTCTAAGCTTTCGATAAATTCCAAAATCATCGTTAGTCTTTTCTCAACATATACATTTCCATTGTTTTCAACTTAATCTGGAAGTATGTTCATTTTAAACAAAGAATTCTTGAACATCATGTTTTCTTCAATATTAATGCCATAAAATATTTCAAAAGATATTCTTTATAATTACCTGGTGTTTACTTTAAGAGTCATACATTATTTATATATGTATAAATAATATATATATATGTATTACATATCTAACATTATATATAATAATATATATTATCATACAAAATTTATATATGTATAAATAATATATATTACATATCTAACATTATATATAATAATGTTATATATTTTGTCTGTTCTAAGCATTTTATGCAATGAAGACAACACAAGATATAAACACTCAGAAATCTTATCCTGAAATTGCTTCATCATAACCTGGGACACATTGAATTCTCTTCTTCAAAAGCATATTCTGGTCATTTCTGCCATCTCCATCTTTCTACTTTAAATACAGCTGAGGATTCCAATTGGGTGGGAATTGTCTTATGTAAATACCATCTGGTTCCTTAGTTAAATGTAGCTTAATAATTCAGAGCTTTCCCATAGCCGTCATCATTTCTACCAATCTCACTGACTTGTTTCAGAATTTCACTTGGAGATAAAGAACATGCTTTTGAAGTACTACCCTAAATTATGAGATCAAACTATCTTCCATTTTAGATTTTTTTTCAAATAAAAATAAATTGTTAAATGGTGTGAAGTTCCCCAAACAGAAGGATCTTATGCTCCAGAAATATGTCACCACATGGCATCTTTTATTCTAAGCAGGAGTATCTCAGACAAGTGGTTTCCAACTGTCCTTAGAAATGGGTTTCCTCTGCTCCTAAGATTCTTATTTCATGGATATTAGAACCTGCTGTGTTGTTTCAAACTATGTAACCCAAAGAGAAATAGTAAGCTTGAACATTTGTAGATGAATTTTTCTTCATTTATTTTTACCAAAGTTTAACAAATTATCATTGTTATGCTTTTTAGGTAACTCCTAAGGATGACTCACATTTATGACCTAGCAGAGAGAAAATAAAGTAAAAGAAATCTTAAGATCTTTTGCTCTTGCTTGTACACTCCATGAGGTAAGAAAAAGACAACCAACTGCCTAAAATAAGGTGTTTTTTTTTAAATATTTATTTATTTATTAATTATTGGCGGACACAACATCTTTGTTGGTATGTGGTGCTGAGGATTGAACCCGGGCCGCACGCATGCCAGGCGAGCGCGCCACCTCTTGAGCCACATCCCCAGCCCCATAAGGTGTTTTTTGGATGCTGCTAACCTGCAGCTAAATGCCAGTGGGAAAGAGGGAAAAATGAATTTAATTAACTGAAGCTAGTTATTGTTCCAAATAATTGCTACAGTAGAATAATACCTTTTGGAGATTCATGTGTGTGGAGGGGAAGATAGCTGTTGGTTTCTCACCAGGAACACAATTTATTTTCTTATCTGTTTCAATGGAAGAAGAAAAGCAGCCTACATCAGAGATCCAGATCGGGAAAAACTGCACTAAAAAATAAGTAATTCCAAAACAAATATCCAAATGCCAGAAAGAGAAATCTAAGCAAAATATCACATCAAAATATTCTGTGGAGAGCACTTGTTTCTTTTAAACACAAAGATGCTTTTTAATTACATATATCTATATATTCTAAAAATTACAAGAATTCTATTTTGTACATGGTAAAAAAATCCATTAGCCATATACATATACAAATATATTTATAATGTTCCATGTTACATATTATATTTATCTATAACTCCAATATACTCTTTTCATTTATTTTAATAACAGTTTTTCCTATTTGAACATGCTTAACCAGACCCAGGTATTATCCTAACATGAATCTCCTTCTTTATATAAAACACACACTGTTCACCCACATTTCTAGGCAGAATGCAAAGCAGGTCCACCACCTTGTGCCTGTCTCCACAAGCTTGAGTTCCAACCACATCTAGTGCTATAGGTCAGCCTGAGAAAGATTATGAGCAAACTGAAACTAATTGCTGTGGAAATACTGGACAGTTAATTTGAGAATGACTTACAATACTAAATGGCAACTATACTGAAGTGATTAATAATACCTCAATCCTAAAATGGTTTGTGGTCATTTACCAACATGTCATCAGCAGTAGAAGCTTTAAATCAGAGGCAATTGGCAAAGAAAAGCAGGAGAAAAGGACCATTTCTAACAAACCTCTGAAGGTCGCTCAGTGACAAGTAGTCAAGACTTAAAGTAACATGTTTAAATTCATTCCTGTGGATCAGTAGAGACTCAGTAATAGATGTCACTGGGTAGTCTTCCAGTAATTTTCTCTGCTTGCTATCCTTACATGGACTGTTTCTCCAAATAATGGAGATGGATTTAGGTTTTCTGTCCTGAAGATCTAGAAAATATTTGAAAGTGAATTCAGATTGTAAAGTCTATTTAATGTCATGCTTTTACAGATTATAGATTTCATTGGATTTGTTAATAATAAAATAATTTGTGAATCAGTTCTAAATCACCTGTAGAAACTCATATTTTTAACTGTTTACATTTTTTGAAATATTCAAAATGTTTTATTTCATGGGGTTGAATCAACACTATCTTCTAAGATCCAATTTGATGTCAAATTTTACTTTTTTCCTTTATGAAGTAATCTACTAATAAACTAAACTATTAATAGTAGTACCTAGTGTATGGGAATGCTTGTCATTTGTTAGGCAGTATTTTAAGTATTTTTTTTGCTATGTGGAACTCATTTGTATCATTTAACTACTAACAGAAATCAATGAGATCAGTAATATTATTACCTCCGTTTTAAAAGAGAAATGGATTCATAGAGAGATATAATAATTGATCCAAGATGATCTAAGTGGTAAGGAATGGAGCCAATATTCAAATCCTGGACAGTCTGGCTCCGATGCCCACAATCTATCCCTCTCCCAGAATGCATCTTTACCTTAATGTTTTTCCAAATTCACTTTCTCAAGCTAAAAGATTAGGAATCACAAGTGTAGAAATCTACCCAATTTAATGTCATCTCTGCACCAGAACAATGGGGCTAGGTGACTTGGCATGCATACACCACCAAAATGTTTTCCACTAAAATCTGAAATTTAATTAGATGCATCCAGTCATCTTTACCCTGCTGATTTCTCTTCATTTATACTAATTGAAGGCTATTTGGACAAATTTGCCCTTTTGAAATGGGAATCTGTCCTAGTGCCTGGAACTGCAGCCAGGAGCACATGAAGGTGAAAGGTGAGTTGATAGCTCTTGGACAGTATCCTGGAAATCTTTCATCACTTATATGTCTGGTGATTGATGCTATTGTTGTGTGAGATCTCAGAGAAGGCTGTTGATTATCAGGGCTTGCTCTATGGGTGAGTGATTTTGTGCAGTTGCACAGGGCCCCACCTTCAAAAGTGCCTCATGTGTGGCTTAATATTCTTCTATCACCATGTTGAATTAATTAACACTTTTTTAAAAAAATTGTGTTTCCTAAGAAAGGTGGGTGAATAGAGTATGCAAGTGAGCAAAGTGGATATATATATATATTACACATATCTACTATTCCTTTCTCCCCAATTGCATATAGTTTGTGTTGCTCCTTGAGCACAGAATGCCAGTGGACCATGATGTATAGGAATTCAGATGCACTCAAAGCCAATACAGGTTGTGTGTCCCTAGACCAAAATGCTGAGGACCAGATGTATGTATATGGCATTTAAGATTTTTTTTTTAATTTTGGAATAGTTGCATATACCTACTGAGATATCTTAGGAATAGGACCCAAGTCAAAACCTAAAATTCATTTATGCTTCATATGCATTCTATACATACAGCCTGAAGGTAATTTTATACACTGTTTTTATTGTAGTTGCCTCTTGACAGCAACCCACTACTTGAAGTCAGTTGTGGAATTTTTCTCCTGGGCATCATGTTGGTTCTCAAAAGCTTTTATGTTTTGGAAAATTCCAGATTTCATATTTTCAAATGAGAAGTGTTCAACCTGTAGATGATAAGCCTTTCACACCTACAACTAAGTCAATGAATGGGAAAGGATACCTCTCTGTAAGTTCCAAAATACCATGTTCTCTTTTTGAGCTACAATTTACCTCAAAAGCAAAAGGATGGCAATGACATTCTAAGAATTACAAATAATCAAGGAGTCTCTCCATATCCTTTCTTACTTATATGACTTCTGAGCTAGACAATTATTATCACTGAAAATGGCAACATAGAAGGGAAAGAAAAGGTAGAAAAACCCAGATTTTCTTCTTCTTTGAGTTTTTCCTTACTCATCAGTAATATTAAAGGTGGATAATGTTGGAAAACTATGTGTTAACAAGTGAAATAAAAGCTACCAAGACAGTTTTGTGCCAGTACTTTCATTCTTTTGATAAGAATTTTGAAGTATTTATGCATTTATGAGCTATGAAATCTGAACTGTGTCATTTTGTTTATTCCACTTGAGCTAAGTTCTCTTATATTTACTCTTAAAAATGGCATTTCATAATATAACGTTGATCAGTAAAAATCAAAGTAATAAATTTACATTTTAATTTTTCCTCAGTTAGAACACTAAATAGCAAACATAAACACAATAACAGATTGAAACACAGATTGCCAAAGAAATTGAAAAGCTCTAGAATTTAGTATTTGTATTACATTGTTTGTTCTGCTGTTTGGACAAGAGGTCCCACAAGTGGTCCCACATTTTCATTTTTGTATTGTGTTACAAATTATGTAGCCAGCTTTCACATCCATATATGGTCTCTCCGTAATACTGAATTTTACGAAATTTTTTTTTTTTAGTTCATGTGATTTGTTCTCTTATTTTGATAATATAATAAACTATATTAAAGAATGGTGTTATATAGTGTGGAAAAGTATTGATTGCTTCCTCTTGTTCACTCTTTCCATTTTCTCTAGCCCTAGAATTTTTTCTCTGGTCTGTTCTAAGAAGAGCAGGTAGGAGATGGCAGCGGAATAAATTTGGGCTAGCAGAATGAATTTTCTGATGACCTTCTCTCAAACATTTTGTGTGTTTCAAACTCTCCCTCCCACTGTCTCTGTGATATTCATATTTCTAGAACCAAACTCATAAATCAATTATGTTGTATATCTTTGCAATTTTGAGACCATCACACCCTCCCCCGAGGCAAGATGACAGACAGATTCCAGTGCTTGGGTGGAAGAAGGAGCAGTGGACAATAGAAAATATGAGTTGAATGTCAATGAATATTTCAAAAATGCCATCTTTCCACCTTGCTCTGTTATAATAAATTAATGTGTCATGTGTTAAGTTAATATATTATTTTAAACTACAAACATCTCCATTCTCTAAGGTAAGCCATTATGTAAGCATACAACTATTTTAAAACCTTCTATCTTTTCTTGACATATCTGTGCTTTGACCTTGCAACAGGCTATGACTACCTGATGAATTTCAGTATGTTTTTGTACCACTTTTCCTGTGTGGGATTTCTTATTCCTCTGCTATTCTTTCTTATCATTAGCATAGAGGGTGTTAACTTATTGTTACCAAATTGTTTCACAGAATATTAAAACTTCTCTAAAATCTTTTAAAATTCTACTTCTTTGTACATGTAATAGATTGCAAAGTCAATTTCCTTGTTACTTTTAGGGAGTTTATAGGGCTCAAACCAGATTGAAGAAAACTAAGACATCTATATTTTATAGAGTCATCAACAATGAAGGATAAACAGTGTCCTCTGGCCTTAAGGACAGAAGACCAAACAAGTTCTGCAACCACCATCCCTGCAAATGGTGTCTATAGGCCATAGTCATCCCCAAGAATCTGTGTGGGATGAGCTAGAGGAGCCTCCGTGCACACCCAAATGCACAGTTGCTGAAGTCCCTTATATAAGATGGTGAGGTATTTGTATATTATCTATAATATCCTCCTGAAACTTCAAATTATGTCCAGATTCTTATAATACATAATACAGTACAATAACTGCACAAATAGTTATCCTACTGCCTTGTTTAGGGAATAATGACAAGAAAAAAGTCTGTACATATTCAGTACAGATGCAAATTTTTTAAAATATGTTTAATCCATGGTTGATTGAATCTAAGTATGCAGAATCCAGATAGGGAAGACCCATTTTATATTATATTGATTTTAAGATACACAGTTATCATATTTTAAATGTCTGAGATAACTGCCTTTATGATCAATACCATCTCACAGATACGTAGGCCCAGCAGTTCAGATGTGTTTCCACTGATATTCATGTTACACAATGTATCCAATGTATTCAAAAAAGCCAGCCTCAAAGCTAGCAGAATGAGCACCAGGGGCATGGCAGGAGATTCTGGAGACAACAGTGAAGGAAAGATTTGACACCACTCTTCCCTACCCGAGTCCAATCAGATATTTCTACAAGGGAAATGCCAGCAGAAAGCAATCACAGAAACAGCTCCAGGGCAGAGTTTCTAGTTCTCCAAATTTGTATAATTGCAAAGCCTACCTAAAAGCTGAGGACACTGTTCATCATGTCATTTATGGGTTCTGTTAATAAATGCCTCATCTCCACAACTCTTTCCTCAATATTCAGGGGAAGGCAAAGGTGTCAATGACTCTAATCCCAAGTGATTTTGAAGAATCGGACTCTGAATACGAGGTAAAAATAGAAATATTTTGAACAATTTATTTGTATCTTTTGGTTTTACATATAAAATAATAATATATCATAAAACCCATCAGAGTCTAAAATTTTTAAGAATAAAATCTGTGAACAAGAGTATATTGTGGTATAGTTTACTTGACATTGTTTACATGGATTAATGCTGCACCGCCTGGTTGACAGTATTTTTGAAACCAGAGATAGGGGAAGGAAATTGTGTTTCTTACAAAGAGTATTATCAATGGAGAAGAAATCTGTGCTCAAGTCCTACAAAGTTAAATAAAGAGCATTTCAAGAAAATAACCACACAGATTAGGAGTGACTGGATGGGAAGTGAACAACTCCTGAGAAGGATGGAGTAGATGCTTGCACAGTTTATTTGTTTATCTATTGTGAAACTATGTGAATAGAAACAAAGAGAATTGGGAAGAGACCACAGAACAACAATAGAAAAGTTGACCTCTTCATCCTTTGATTTTGCAAACATTGGTTTGTTTCAAACAGGTTAAGTTACATCTTAGTAAACATGTTTGTTCCTTTTAGCTCACAATCCACACAAGAGATTGATTCCCCAGGTTAGGGGTTCAAAGCTCAAAAAGTTGAAAAACTATACCATTGATAGAGAGCAGGGATGGATGAATGGAAGAGACTGCATCAGAGTTGGAGCGCCCAAGTCAGGAAAGAGGACCTTGGAGAAGCCCCAAAGCTCTTCATTAAAAAGTCATCTTCCAGATGCCTCACAGAAAGCACCTCTGCTCACCATGTGAGCCAAGGAAACAGCAAGAACATGGGCACATTATCATATACACCCTTATTTAAGAAGACCTGCCCACCCACTCTCGGCCCGCCCATCTCCACAGTGGCTAAAATTCAATGAAGGGGGAAGAAAGGAGAATAAAAAGCAGCTCCTTCTAGCAAAGAGTTAAGCCACTGCTTAAGAACAGAGGAAGAGATAAAATTGGAGTTTTCAACTGGATTGAACTTATAATAACTGGAAATTAAAGGAAGGCTTTGGGGTCTGCCTGGAATGCTGTTAAGAGACTTTGAATTAGGTATTTGACAGAGCACAGTTGAAGGATGTGATTGGAAGAGATAAAAGTTCAGACTGCTCCATTATCCAGTTACATTTATGTGACAAGCATATTAAAATATAATAAATCTTCCTCATATTCTCCTGCCTGAGCAAACCATACAAAAACAAACACAAAGGAGAGATTTACAGAATCTATATTCCCATCCAGTTGAACTCTAAAGATTTCACATAATCTCAACCTCCAAACTAATTCATCAAGTGCTTCAAATATAATGCTAGACTTATTTTCTGGGCTGTATTTTCAGACATTGCTTCTAATTGTACTTTTTTTTTTGGTAACAGCCCACTAATCTACAATTCTACTTGCAACATCAATAGCATAGTTCTTAATAATCTTTTTTCCAATAGTTTCTGGTTCACTGTTAGCCTACTTTGAATGATGCCAAAGTACATTTTCATTGTTGGATTTTAATTTTGTTTGCACAGAATGTTTTATATCATTTTAAGCAACTCAGATATGCTAAAAGAAGTTGGGAACTATATCTGTGTGTTCAATCTGATTGACTTCAAAATGATGTAGTAACTCCTCAGAGGACATAGAATTATTTTATAAAATTATACTTTGTAAATACTAGTGAGCAATTGGAACAAAATTTATTGCACTACAAGGTGGACCTAATGATTTTAATATATAATCAGGGTGGTCTTGTTGTCCAAAGCTTACATTAATTATTATAGCCTAGAAATGGGAAACTGTCAACAGGAAGAAGGACTTCCAGTTTCTACTCTTAATATATGGTCCAGTTGACTGGCCAGTGGAAATTCATGGCTGACCTTTCTCAGAAGAAGACACAGGACTACAGAAACCAAAGATTACACCAGGGATTCTAGCCAACCATTGCCAGTTCCCACCAAAGACAGTGCAGCCAGTTTCAACCAGACTCATCATCCAGTCTCAGGATTTCACTGCACACTCATCATTTACTCTATTTTTAGGAACCGCGTGTCCTCTCTATAAATCACAAAGTACCTATACAGGAGAAAAAAATCAGGTTCACTGAACATAAGTGAGGAAGCCTAGAAGTGGATACCCACTCTGGCAGACTTCACACCAGATGGTCAAAACTTGCTTTTCTTTATTGTACATGTGTAGATTGGACAATGCTTATATGAGGGGTCCTGACTGGACACAACTTTTGTCTTCATATGCTCAATCTAAACCTCAGTGAGTTTTTTTGAGAGTCAGGAGATAACCTCAAATCCAAAAATAAATGATGTCTGTTTATTTATTTATTTATTTATTTATTTATTTAATTTTGAGGATTTGGGAATTGAAATCCAGATCCTCAGGCTACAGCGAATTTAAGGCAAGGTATCCTTGGAGAAGTAAAATCCAGCCAACCCAGAAAAACATTTGCATTTAAACTTGCATATGAGGCCTTTTGAATTTGTAGATTATATATGTAAATATATTATTTATGGATGAAAATAATACAGTGACAATCCTGTAAAATTTCAATTAAATTCTCTTGTATTGAAACAGATTGAACATTAAAATTATATGAGGTGGAAAGATAATTATTTTTTTTAGAATTCATATAAAAATAGTAAAATTGAATTATATAGTATAACCCATAATTTCCACTATGTGAAAATTACCATTATGTATTTAAAATATTACTAATAAAGTACATGTATTTTTGTAATAGCACTGTCAAAACTATGTCAAGACTCCAGAAAATCTAAGTTTACAGAACCATACTTTAGAGTTATGCTTGCATACTTTAGAGTTATGCTTGTCCTGAGTTCAGGAAGATGAAGGACATGATCACTTTTTTTTATGCTACAGGTGAAAGATACATTTACTTTTTTAACAATATTTCTCCTGAGATATAAAAAACTAGAGAGAAACTGCCCTGAGAACAGCAAAATGCATTCCAGCTTTCCCAGGGCTAAAGGGAACCTGTTTCTATCCTCTGTCATCTACACCCAACTGATCGTTCATGCCTAGTTCAAATATCACCTCCTCTGGGAGGCCTTCCCTGATGCCAAGCCCTTACATCTCATCAGCTCCCATGACTTCTTGGACTCCAAGTGTCACCACACAGACATGGTTTCTCTCAGTTTCTCTGACACCTCTACATAACTAAGAGCCTCTGAGAATGGCTCTTGAGGAGCAGGCAACGGATTGTGTGGATGAGAGAAGCCAAGTGGACACATGCTCACACCTGGGTCTCAGAAGGACGGTCAACTTGACAACTGGGTCAAGGAGTAAAGGTTCACGGATATTCTCTCAGCCAGGCCCCAGGCCATGATTGGCATCAGGGTGAGGGCTTGTGGGTCGGGTCAGGGAGGCAGGCTGGGAGGACTGGCTGTGGAGGGGGATTTCTGCCCTCCTCCTGCCTGTTCCCCTTCCCCCTAAGTCTGGTGTTGAGCTCTGGATAAGCTGCAGGAAGCCAAGGCAGAGGATATCCAAGTGACATCTGACCCATTCCTCTGATGGGCATCGTGCCCATGTTCTGTCTTGCTCCACATGCCAGAGCATTCCCAGCTGCCCCTTCTCTGGTCACCCTGGAGGGCTCTGCCTGACCCTCTAGGGATCCCAGGCCCTGTTCTGTATGTCCACCATGCCATTCCTCCCACCAACTCGGCCTGGACACAGCATGGCCAAGCTGGGAGAAGGGAAGCCAGGGAGCCTGACTTCTGGGATTCTGGCCTCAGCTTTGCCCTTAACCTGTGGGTTCCTGTCGTGATGTGTGTGATCCTGGCTGACCCTCCGATTGTCCTCACTTAGGACTGAAAGGCAAGGTGAGAGGCTCCAGAGAAGAACAGAAGAGGACTGACTTGGGTTCGGAAGCCTGGCCCTCACTGAAGCCTGGCCCTCACCACCCTGGACAAGCCACGTCCAGTGCCCGCCTGTCTTCCCACCCGCCTGAGCCTGCACCCGCTGGGCCCCAGGCTGAGGAAGCATCATCCTGCTTCGCTATTGCAGACCCATCATCTCAGCTCCGGCTTCCTGCACAGGCCCCCTTAGCCTGATGCTTTGTTCTCAAGTGCAATGGTCAGATAGCTTGGCCTGGACCTTGAGGAGGAGGGAGAGTAGGGACGGAGAGAAGGGAAGGCAGGGGGGAGGGCAGGAGGGAGGGATGGAGGGAGAGGGAGGGCAGGGGCGGGGAGGGAGCCGGAGGACAAACTCGACGCTAATTAAGTCTCATTAAAAAATGAAGATGACAATAAGGAATAAGGACAAGAAGAAAGAAAACCCCAGTGGAGGGGGAGGGAGAGGCTTGCCGAGGAAGCAGAACAGCAGCAAGAGAGAGGGAGAGGGAGAGGGAGAGACGGAGAGAGAGAGAGAGAGAGAGAGAGAGAGAGAGAGAGAGAGAGAGCGAGCGCAGGCACACGCACGCCCCAAAAAGACACGCGCACACCCCGCTCTCCCTCCTGGCAGGCTGGCCCCGCGCTTCCCCGCTCGGCCCTGCCCTGCCCCAGCCTGACACCCTCCTACTTAGGCCCAGAGCCTGGGCTGCCCTCTGGAGCCCAGGGCGGTGGCCCTCAGGACCCAGCACACTCAGACTCCAGTCCTGGCTCAGCGCCTCCCGAGCTCTGGGCTTCGGGCTCATCTCCTCCTGGGACCTCATATATAGAACCCTCATAGATATAAACTCATAGATATGTATCTGCCCAGCCATTGTCTTAGAACTTCCTTTTGCCCTTCTCCGTTGTTCTTAGAACTCCTGTTTCCTGCATCCCATGTTTTCTTTTTGGGATTATCCCTTAATTTAAAATATATATATATATATATATATTGTTATACATGGACAAAATATCTTTATTTTGTTTATTTTTTCTGTGGTGCTGACAATCGAAGCCACTGACTCCCGTGTGCAAGGCAAGTGCTATGCCTCTGAACCAGCCCCATCCCTTCATTTTAGTAATATTGTTAGTCTCTTGAGAAAAGATATTTGGGGACATAAGATTTGGAAATATATATGAAAATGATTAGTTGATGGAATTTCAGGTTGAATATAACCTGAATACATTGCTTGATATTTTTTTTTGGCAGTTTCAGTATTATTCTGATTCTTGACTTTATATTTGTCTTATTTTTCCTCTTTTAAAAGCTTTTTATCTCTGATCTTACGTTTCACAATAATACATATTTAAAATTTTTCACTTATTGTGTTATATAGTGGTATATTGGTTTCTTTCAGTACTTTTTTTAAAAAAAAATATTTTCTTTTTAGTTATATATGACAATAAAATGTATTTTGACTTAGTATACATATATGAAATATAACTTTCCATTCTTATGGTTGTATAGAGTATGTCCAATTCATTTTATTCTATTCCCCTCCCTTCCTTTCATTCCCCTTTGCCTAATCCAGTGAGCTTCTGTTGTTTCCCCCACCCCTATTGTGTGTTAGCACCCCCAGAGCAGAGAATATTCAGTCTTTGGTTTTTAGGGATTGGCTCATTTCACTTAGCATGATAGTCTTCAGTTCCATCCACGTACCGACAAATGCCATAATTTTATACTTCTTTATGGTTGAGTAATTGCATATTTATACCACAATTTATTTATCCATTCAACTGGCACTTAGGTAAGTTCCAGAGCATAGCTATTGTGAATTGAGCTGCTATAACCATCAATATAGCATGATGGTTTTAAGTTCTTTGGGTATATGCCAAGGAGTGGGATTACTGGGTCAAATGGTGGTTCTCTTCCAAGTTTTCTGGAATTAATAATATTGCAGTCCCACCAGCAATATATTAGTATACCTTTCTCCCCACATCCCTGCCAATATTTGTTATTACTTGTATTCTTGATAATTGCCATCCTGGCTGTCCTTCAGTTCTATGAATTCTTTTAAACATTATTTCTTTAATATTCTCCTCTTTGATTTTCCCTGGTCTTCCCTTCTGGAATGATTATAATTGGATATGAGCCTTAAAATTTATTTATTTTAATATTTGTCATCTGTTTTCCATTTTCTTTGGCTTTTGTTCTATTTTTCAGGAGAATCCTTCATTTTATCTTGATTTGTTTTTTCCTCCTGTTTTGCTTGTCATCATTTCAATTTCAGTGTTTTGATCTTTAAACATTTCTTAACATCCTTTTGCTTTGTGTATGTGATATTATCTCTAATTTCAGCAATGAAGATAACAATAGACTTTTTGTAAGAGCTGTATGAAAATTAAGAGCAATAATACCAGTATATCACTTAGAAAAGTCCCTGGCACTCAGTCATGTTAGCTATTTTTCCTTTAAGGATATCAGAGATCTTTTGAAGTTTTGTTCTGTGTCTGTATTTTCTGTTGTGGGTTTTGTCATCTTTGTTTTTGTCTCTTTTATGGGATGGAACTTTTTCTCAAGTGTCTAAGGGGTTCAGTAAGTGAACAGTTTTTTTAAAAGCATGACACTAAGAATGTTACCCAAAGCTCTCTAGTTGTAGTTTTGGTGTATTGCCATGGACTCTTCCCTAAAGGATGTTGAAGCCTTCACTCTTGGACAGTGTGATTGAGGTGAATCACCTTTTCTGCGGGGAGAGCCCTTGATATCATTTAAGTGCACCCTCTTTGGATTTATTCACTTTTTAAAAATTATTTTCTAATTCCTTTCCTTGGGAGAAGGAGTTTAGATAATAGGTATTATTGGAACCTATGTGGATAGTAGGTGATAGGCCTCGCCCTCAAAAACCTTTTATTTATTTATTTCTTGGTGAGGTGCCTCATTCTTGTCCTATACTATACCTGACTCTGTTAAGTTGGAGCTTGTTCCTTTCAGTTTCTTCAGAGACCAAAGTCTGATGTCTTGTAGAGGAAGAATTCATAGTCCTTTAATTGCAATAAGTAGATAGGTAGGTTCCTTGGAGATCAGACAACTTTGCGTACTTTCATATAAAAGTTTTAAGTCTTGTAAATACATGATTCATCTATGCATTTTATATTTCTAACTTCTAAGCTTTTAAGGCACTTTGGAGAAAATATACTAGCTTCTTTTAGGAAATCCCTTGGATTTCTGAGCTGCTGAGTTAGTGACTTTTAAAATTTTTTTCTGGGGCTGGGGATGGGGCTCAATTGGTAGCACACTTGCCTAGAGTGTGTGAGGCACTGGGTTCGGTTCTCAATACCACATAAATATTTTGAGACATGTCTCACAACGCTTAAACTTGCAACTCTATTTTAGCCTTTCTGATAAACTGAGCCTCTAAGCCCAGTTCAATGACTTTTTCTGAATCTGTTTTCTACCTTCCAAAAATAGGTATTTATCACTTGACATTTGTCTTTTTTAATATTCTCTCTTCATGTTGTGGGTTTTTTTTTAATTAATGTTTGTTTTTGGTAAGTTTTTGGGAAGGGGCTGTTCTGGCATGTTTTAAAATCTAATATGTATTTGCTTTCATCACTGTTAATTTTCCTTTTATTTTTTACTTCCTACTTCCTAGGATTCTTTGGATTTCATATTTTTGTAACAGTTTTGTCATAAATCTATCAAGTTCTGTGAGTTATCCCAAAGGACTTTTAAAAAATACATAAAAATAAACAAATAAATAAATATATTGTGTCTATCTACAACTAAAAAAAAAAGATTCCATCTTACCCCAGTCAGAATGGCTAGCATCAAGAATATTTAAAAAATAGCTGGACACTGTGGCATTTGCCTGTAATCTCAGTGACTTGAGAGGCTGAGGCAGAAGGATCACAAATTTGAGGCCAGCCTCAGCAACTTACTGAGTCCTTGTCTCAAAATAAATAAAAAGGATAGGGGATGTAGCTCAATGGTAAAGTGCCCCTGTGTTCAATCCCCAGGACAAACACAAAAACAAACAAAAAATAAATGCTGGTACGGACCTGTTAGAAGTCAGGAACACTTATACACTGTTGATGGGAGTGTAAACTAGTACAGCCACTGTGGTAATCAGTGGGGAGGTTCCTCAAAACCTAAAAATAGAAATATCATATGATCTAACTCTACTACTCCTGGGTGTATACCTGAAGGATACCTGCATGCCTATGTTTATTGCAGCACATATCACATTAACTGTTATGTGCTATTAGCCAAGGTGCCTGTTAATGGGTGAATGAATAAATAAAATGGAGACTACATATACCATGGAGTATTATTCAACTATAGAGAAAAATGAAATCGTGATCTGTAGGCAAATGGATAGAACTGGAGAAAAACATGGTATAAGAAATAAGCTAGACTCAGACAAATATCACATGTACTGTCATGTGTGATCTAGAGGGAAAAAAAGATTAAGTAGAAGGGAGACTATTAAGAAAAAGGGCATCATGGGGGGGAAGGATTGAAGGGACAGTGGGTGAGAATACATGAATATACATGTGTGAATATACCACAATGAAACTTTTTATTTTGTATAATTAATATGCACTGATAAAAATTTGGTTTTGGATTGGGCCAAAGGAATATGGAAAATCCTGATGAACTATTCTTGTGATAATATATACCTGTGCAGTAACCCAAAACCTCATGTCTTCCAGTTTAATTGTATCTCCTTTGATTGAATTGTATTAAATACATATGGAAAATTTTTGTAATTTGTGTCCGTATTTATATTCTCCATGAAGACTCTCACCCTTGTATTCTACATCACTGTTTTGAAAAATAGGTTGTTATACAATTTAGGCCTCAAAACACGTGGCTGTCATACCTGAACTTGAGTTTTCCAAGGTTCGGTTAGTGAGGTACTTAACAGACTGCATTTAGCATAGAGAACTATAATCACTATTGAGCTACCTTATGTTGCTTTCGTTGTTATTGTTGGAAAGTGACCATCTAAACTGTAGAAAAGAGAAACGGTGCTGGTTTTATGAAGTGGTTTTATGTCCTGCTATTTTGCTAAATTATTGTATTTAAATTTTTCTAATTTCCTGAGTATTCTAAGTATATATTCTATTTCTAAAAATTAATACATTCCCCTTTTGTTAAATTATTATTTTCCTATTCAATAGTTCAAACATACTGTTGTATAAGCATTTTTATTAGTATGTTAATGGAGTTTGGTTTATCTTTAGGTCTCCTCCCTTAAGTTAAGTGATACCAGTTCTGAACATCTAAAGTCCTCCAAATGGCAATCCCCAAAGGTTACGTTTCTGAATTTCGAAATACTGAAAGTTGAAATTCCCAGAACCATGGTTTCCATTGTGGATACACGGGGGTAGGGGGGTATTATATGATAAGAGTACAAATTTGATGCTAAGTAGGAAAGGGGTTGGTGCTTTTACAGTTATATATGAGATAGCTGCATAATGATATATGGAATGAATGTTGGAAACCCAGTAAAACATTATTTTGGGTGTGTCTGTGAGAGTATTTCCAGTGTAGATTGGTGAGAGATTCTCAAGTGGACTAGAATCAGAAGATCCAGAAGCATAGCACACTGGATGGGACAATTTAATATGGACTTCCTTTCATGTATAAATGAATTGTAGAAGAATTTTTAAACAGAGCAGTACTAGTTAGAAAATGAGCATGAATGGATTTTTTGAGGAACACCATGTGCCCTAAAAGAAAAAAGAAGCTATATATTATGATGTAAGGCTTCAAAATATAACTAAAGATTGTGAGGTCTTATAGACTCTTCTTGCAGTTGCCAATTTCTATTCTTGTGATATGTTTTTTGATATGTCAGATTTTCCTTTTAGTTTTTTTTTAATTAAATGCATTTTAAAATAATTTACTATGGTGGGTATTTCATTAGTATCATTTCTAATACTGGAGGTATAAATTGTGTAAAGAATTTTTTGAGTTCTGATTTGTTGTATGCATTATTTGCAGATTTAACTGTGCAAGTGCATTTTCACAACATTGACTGTATGGGAGCGTGGAATATGTAAAAATGTAAAAAAATCCTCAGTAAATGAAGAGGTGTTCTTTTTTGTACATCTATGTTTATGAAAGATTAAATCTATCTTTAGTATCTCCATTGTTTAGGTCATGACCCCTTGTGGGTCTTGATTGAGTTCATCAAGAAACTTAGATTATTCATCTTTGTATTTCATAGAACCATTGTTCTAACACTGGGTACACAGAATTACCAGTTATAGTGATATGCATTTGTACGTTTAGCTTGTTAACCTATTTGAGTAGTTTGTATGCTCATAACTCATTATCTGTGCAGTTGTTGGTAGTATATTTGAGTGTGCTTGCAAAAAATATATATTATTGCCTATTATAATTTGTAAAATGAAGTAATCTGATATGTTTTGTGTTTCTTGAATCCCATTATGAAAATGTAATTGCCCTTTTAAGAAAATTTTAAGCTGTTTTTTTTTTCCAGAATTATATTTTTGGAGTTTTGGTCTTTCAGAATCTTAGCATTTAGGATTATGTCATTCCAGATTGTGTGTTCAGGATCGTGACCCAAACCCATAGGTAGGATATAAACAGATGTTTTGAATAACAAACTGTGCTAGATCCTTTTGTATACATTATAGTAATTAGTTTAATCTTTGCAGTAACATTGTGAGTTTGGGAGCATTATTTCATTTTTACTAATAAGGAAATGAAATGTGTAACAAGGTTAAAGAATTTACCATTATTAAATGGCAAAATAAGCTTTAAAGTGACTAGATGTTGAGTTGACTTTTTTTGGAATTTGATTTCTAATTTGTATCACTATTGTGAAGATTCATAATCATAATATAGGTATATGAAAGTGCTTTGTGAAAGTGCAGAAGATAGATGTTATCATTGCCTCTTGTTAATATATTTTCAGTATGATTTATGTTAGGTATTTGGTCTGAGAAAATGGCAAAAGTGGCTTTGGAAAAAAAATTACAATAGAATGTGTTATTTGTATTTTAAAAAAGTAAACTCACATACTTAAAATAATAAAGTTTATAGTATTGGTTTTATTTTAGGAAATTAAAGCTTTATTCAAATGTTTCTTGCAAAAACAAATAGTTTACATCTAATAGATAGGCAAAGATATCTGGAATTATATTTGAGTTTGCAGATGTTTATCTAGTTTAGTGAAATTGATAAGGAAGAGAGAGGCCTGGGTATGTGGCTCAGTAGTAGAGCACTTGCCTAGCATGTTAAGGTTGTGGGTTCATTCCCTGAAATCTTCTCTTCAAACCTAGCAGAAGTACTTTCTGAAAAGATAAGAGATAAAGGATGATTACATGAAAAATCATAAAAAGTTTCAATCAGAATCCATAAAACAGTGACAGGATGGACAATAATTAAAAAATCAAATAATTGTATGTTCTAAAATATTAAAAACAGTATCAATGTAGTAGTTTTAATAACTTTTAAGTTTGACAGCACTGGGAAAAAGATTATAGGCCACTTTATGAAAATAAATACAAATAGAAAATAACAGGTGAGCTCAAGGCTTCTTATCCATTCAGTACATGGCAAGGATTTAAACTAGGTTGAACTGGCTATACGTGCACTGCCTCTCAAAAGGTATCTTGGGGCTGAGAGAGCAGCTCAGTTGCACATGATTCCGGGATTCTTTTTTTTTTATTAAAGAGAGAGAGAGAGAGAGAGAGAGAGAGAGAGAGAGAGAGAATTTTTTAATATTTCTTTTTCAGTTTTTCGGTGGACACAACCTCTTTATTTTATTTTTATGTGATACTGAATATCAAACCCAGTGTCCCGTGCATGCCAGGCGAGCATGTTATTGCTTGAGCCACATCCCCAGCCCAATTCCGAGATTCTTACAATCAGCTTTCCTTAATTTCTTAAACTTTTGATTATACTAGATATGTTCTTTTGAGAGAAAAATTAATCTTCACAATTCAAAATAACTTCAGGTTTGGTGAAATACTCATGGCCTTGCTCATGGCATTCAGATACATGATCACAGCCTCTTTGCTTTTCGTTGACCTGTTATTTCCATTTTATTCTTCTTACTTTTCTTTGAGAACTATTTATTGGTAATGAGATTGTTTTAAAGAATGCTGGTTTTATTCCTCTTGTTACTGTCAAGAATGAATATTTCATAACCATTTCTCTCTCTCTCTCTCTCTCTCTGGTCAGTCTGTAAGTTTCTCTCTCTCTCTTTCTCTCTCTCTCTTCTCTCTCTCTCTCTCTCTCTCTCTCTCTCTCTCTCTCTCTCTCTCTTACACACACACACATACACACACACACACACACACACACACACACACTAATTTTTTTTTTTATCTTCTCCAACTTTTTCTGAGTCCTAATGTCTTTTTTTTAATGTGGGGCTGATTTTCAAAATCAGTGCCTCATACATGCTAGGCAAGCACTCTACCACATAGATAAAACCCCAGCCCAGTCCAACTGTCTTGATCTGAGAATTTTAGTATGTTGGCCTGGAAAATTCTGCCATCATAAGTCATATTCTAAGCCTTGTATACAACAACATAGATTATTTCAGAAGGAGAATTTTAAGACATTCTTTTTTGGGGTGGGGGGCAGGTATGGTGAATACCAGGGATTGAACCCAGGGCCACTGGGCCACTGAGCCACATCCCTAGCCTTATTTTGAATTTTTATTTAGAGACAGGGTCTCACTGAGTTGCTTAGTGCCTCACTGTTGCTGAGGCTAGCTTTGAACTCAAGATCTTCCTGAATGTTAAGACATTCTTTTACAAAATTTGCTTAAAAATGTGATAGGTAATGTATTACAAAAAGAAAGAAAAAAGCCTGTGATCAGAATCAGAAGGCTAATTATACATTTAATAACTTTGCATACATCAGAGCAATCATCATGAGGCGTGGGAAAATCAAATAACAATTCTCAAACATGATTAGTACATTCATTGGCGGGAACAGGTCGGGCAGGAGTGATAGGTCAGTCCTAAGAAGGGGGGTACATTCAAATTTATTGGTTTGGGCCCTGTATGCCTACGTGCCAAACTGCACAGGGTCCAGGTTATTTATCTACTAAGTGGTCAGGGGGAATATCTACTGGGCAGTCCCGGGAATTGTCTTAACAGCTACAGGAATTCCAGGTTTTGTAGTGTAGCATAGGAACTTAACAATACCTGGTCCTTTACATTTTAACTCAGGCTTTGCAGCTTAGAAAGTTTACAATATCTGGTCTTTTACACTTTATCTTCAATTTCAATTTCTTTTACTCTTACAGTATAAATGAAGATTTATGCCCATAGGGAATTTATAATCTGGTTGGAGATGAGATGAACCATAAACACTTGAAAAATTAAATGAAAGCAAGAAAATAATTACATAATAATCCTGGCTTAATGAGATTAATTATATAAAGTGTTTAACAGAGTGCCTAATACATGGTAAATACTTTGAAGTGCTTATTTTCTTCCGTTTTGACAAAACACTAAAAGTTCCATAAAATAATATTTACATATAGAGATTTGTTTTGTTTTTAAATGATAGTAAATGTGCTTGAGTTTCAGAGAGATTTCTATGAGCTAAGTGGGTTCAAATTGAATATTGGTAGAATATGAAAAGAAAAAGTGTTTGGGGAGGTTAGCAGGAAAAGGGAAAGGCAAACAGCAAGGCATGGACCTGGAAAAGTTCAGTTCTATCTTAAGATTCATTGCTTCAGTTGAAGCCCAGAGTGTGTGAGCAGGGATTATGAAAGGTGAAGCTAGGAAGAGTAGTCTGGGACAGATTGTGGATATCCTTATTCCGCTTGGAAGAGGCTGGTGCCAAAGTCTGGCTGGGCACAAATAACTGAGCCGTCACAAAGCCTTGTAGATTCAAACAGCCACTCTTTATTTCCCAACTCTCACCGGCACTGCACACACCACACGGGAACACACTCCCTCCACCGGGCTCTGTCCAACCCCCCCCCCAAGAACTCACAGGAACTCCAAAGTAGCAGGTGCCCAAGGCAGCAAGAGCTGCCCCATTGCCCGACAGTAAAGGTCAAATATGCAATTCAATCAATCCAGCCTCACAGCAATTATATACAGCTTAACTCAAATCATCATCTCAATGGTTCGCTGGCATCACCTTTCAACCATTCCCTCTGGCAAATGCCAGGAGTCATTCTGACTGGGCTGTGGCTCTCAACAGACTGGACTTTATATGCCACCTGAGATTTATAGGTTTACACTTTATACATAGAGAATGAATGTTTTAAATATAGAAAAGTAGGCCCCTTGAAGAATGCTACTTTAAGGATGAATGTACATATCAAAATAATTTTATTGGTTTAAAATGTGTTTAGAACCCCTTTGGAGCCATAAACATCATACAGTATAGAAGATTTGCCATTTGCATGGCATGCTTTCTGAGACCATTTCAAATCCTCAGATTTTAACATTGTAAGATTTTTGTACAAATCTTTACTTGCCCTGAATGTATTTCTATTGAGTCTTATGTTTCTTGTATATACTACTATTCTACATGTTAATATTCTTTTCAACTTTAGTGAATGTTTTATTTTACTTTATGAATTATTTTTGATCAGGTTGGAGTATTTGGTGAATCAGTTCAATGATTGTTTTTTTTTTTTTTAATCTCAAACATTTGGTGGACTTGTTCACATTCATAGCTACAAGTTATTGCCAAATTTGATAATCTGTTCCTTTTCAGGTTAAGAGCTATCATTTTCTTAATCTTTACACTTTCCCTTCTTCCAATATTGTTATTAACAGTTTGGCTTTCTTTGGTGGTGATGAGGAAGACATTCTTTACGAAGAAACTTTGTGGGCTGGGGTTGTGGCCCACTGGTAGAGTGCTTGCCTAGCATGTGCAAGCACTGGGTTTGGTCCTCAGCACCACATAAAGATAAATAAATAAAATAAAGATAATGTGTCTAACTACAACTAAAAAAATACTTAACAAAAGAAACTCAGGGTTTTAAAAAATAACATTTTTTATTAGTTGCTCAAGACAATACAATGATCTCAACATATCATACATTTGATTCAAATAGGGTATGAATTCTCATTTTTCCACGTGTACAAACTGCAGGAGCACATTGGTTATACATCCATGTGTATACATACAGCAATCCTAGTGTCAGTTGTATTCTGCTGCCCTTCCTATCCACCCCCTCCCCGCTCCTCCCCTCCCATCACCTCTCTCTACCCATTCTACTGTGACACTTATTTCTCTCTTTTTTCTTCCCTTCCCCCTCACACCTTCGTATATGTATTTTGTGTAACCATGAGGGTCTCCTTCCATCTTCCGTGAAATTCCCCTTCTCCCTCCCATTCCCTCCCACCTCTTTTCCTTGTTTCATGGTAATCTTCTTCTCATGCTCTTCCTCCCTACACTGTTTTGAGTCACCTCCCTTAAATCAGAGAAGACATTCAGCATTTGTTTTTTAGGGATTGTCTAACTTTGCTTAGCATAATCTGCTCTAATGCCATCCATTTTCCTGCAAATGCCATGATTTTGTTATTTTTTAGTGCTGAGTAATATTCCATTGTGTATAAATGCCTCATGATGATTACTCTGGTGTATGCAAAGCTATTAAATGTATAATTAGCCTTCTGATTCTGATCACAGGCCAAAAGGAAGGAGGATCACCAAGTTCCAGGACAGCTTTGGAAACTAAGTGATTTAAGCTAAGTGATTTAAACTTTGGAAACTAATTGATTTAAAAATAAAAAGGGCTAGGGATGTGACTTATTGGTAAAAGATCCCTGGGTTCAGTCTCCAATACCCCAAGCAAACATTGAACCTTAGCAAAAAACAAACAAACAACAAAAAAGGTTGTTTTTTTTTTCCAAAGGCCCTAATTCCTGAGAAAAATAAAGTCTAGTGGAGTTTTAGACATCACATATACCCAGACACTGAGTGAGCCCTTTTTAGGATTCTTTTGAATGTCTCCCCATTATACATGTATCTCACATCTTGACAGATATGTTCTTGGCAGAACATGGAAGTAAAAAGGAAAGTTGAACCAGATTTCTCCCTGCTTATTGTAATGCAAAAACATCAATAATAACATCTAGCTCTCAGCCTTCTGTGGTGGCAGATGCCTATAATAACCAGCAGCTCCAGAGGCTGAGGCAGGAGGATCTTGAGTTCAAAGCCAGCCTCAGCAAAATTGAGGCACTAAGCAATTCAGTGACTCTGTCTGTAAATAAAATACAAAATAGGGCTGGGGATATTGCTCAATGGTTGAGTGCCCCTGGGTTTAATCCCTGGTACAAATAAATAATTAATGAAATAAATAAGAAACCTAGCTATCATTGAAAAATCCAGGACAAATGCTAAACTAGATGGATCCCTTAGGACAAGAGGCATGGAAACTTGTAGGAAATGACTGTAACACTGATCCCTCTGAGGTAGTGCAGTGGTTCTCAATCCTAGCAACCTCTAAGCATCACTGGGGAGCTCTTAAAACATGCCAATACTTGTTTTGGATTCCAGTTCTTCCTATAGACTCAGATTTCACTGGTATTAAGATGGAACCTGAGAATCAGGATTTAGGTAGCACCACTTTCAAGCAAGATCTACCTGTTCCTTAAGGGCCAGTGTTCCAAAAGCAGCGTGATGCAGGCATTCAGTGATTCAGACAATAGGAACAACAGGGACCCTACCACTTTCTCCATACCAGTGGGTATGTTGTTACCTTGGGCTGAAAGAGTTGAGAGTGGCCCACATCACAGAACTCCCACCTCATGACACGTGACACAGTGAGAAAGAGTGCACGTGATCCTTTTAAACATTTAATTAAGCAACTCCTACACTGTCATGACAAAATGAAACTTGTTGAGGGTTACAGAGTTTAATGAGAAATAAAAATAAAAAATTCTCACAAAAGCTCCATTTAAGCCTATTATAAGTGCTGCACTCTCTTCTGAACATGGATTTTGAAAACAACTGTCAAAATGTAAATTCTCAGCACCCTAAAAATGACTTATCATTTTGATTCAATCTATAAGTTGATGATCATATTTCCAGTACCAAATTTTGACATATGAGAACTGCAATAGCAAAGAATAGAAATGCATCTTGTTTGCCCAAGTCCGCCCCAAGACTCGCCCACCCTGTGGGTTCCCCAGAAAGCACAGGGATGGTCCAAAGAGCCAGTCAGTAAGGCAGCATTTGCTATGCTTTGCTGTTCTGAATTCAGTTCTGCTGCTTTGCATTGAACTCTGTACAAATGTTCTGGATGATCCTGGGGTTGGATTTGTACAGGTTGTCAAACTCACCCACAAAGAAGGAGTGGTCTCTGGCAGGGTGAGTGGCAATGACCTCCAGCTTGTCCTGTGCAGCCCATGCAACCCTTATTGCACAGGTGATCACTCCTATGGGGACAAAGATCAGATGAAACAAATGCCCCTAAGTGTTGTTGATGAATCTTTGCCGTTTTGCTGCCCTGTCAGCACAACCCAATCCCAAATCAGAAATATGTCAAGCAAAAGAAAAAAACTCCCATGGAACTCTAGGTTCTAGAATTAAGACCAGGTATGGCCATTCATTCATCCATTCATTCAAGAAATACTTTTGAGCATCCACTTCAGAGAGGAGGTAACAATCTTCAGTGGGGAAAATGGAGAGACTGCCTGCTGTGATAGTTCTTGATTTGGTTGGGGGCAGTTGGATATCAGGTACTTGACCTTACTCTACAAACTCCTATTCCTATACCACCTTCAGGTTAACCAGGGTGGATGCACAGGATGGCCAGGAAACAGAGGGCAGAACCTGAGGTGGTCTTCCTGCCCAGGCACCTGCCCTGCAGCCCCCTTTCTGACAGTGGCCCATCTCATCTTCTAGGTGCACAGTCCTGCTTATTAGGAGCTATCAATGCTTCACATAGCTCTGGTCTAATATGCTTTCAGTTATCCATCATGCTGCATATTAACTGCTAGTCCCTTTTCTCACCTCTCCAGCTTGTTTTCTCTGAATATCATCTCAATTAGGAGAAGTTAGCCTTGGGTTTTAAAATGCTGGTTAAGTGGCCATGGGAACTGAGCTTAGACTGAGCAAGCCCATGTTTCTGCTCAAAGAAAGAAAGAAAGAATATCCCCCTATAAAGACTAGAGAACAGTATGCAACTTTTCAGATCTTTGAGACCACCCTTGCACAGAACCTTCTACTGTCAATTCTGACAGATGGTTGTTAACTCTGGACTTGGATTATCCTAGGAACACAATGCTCATTGCATTTTTAGATGAATCACAGTGTTTGGCTGAGCAGGAACCCACCTCCATGTAATTTGTATCTATTGGTCCCAGTTCTTTAAAGCTTCTCAGAATATGATCCCCTGAGAACTCCCATTTCCAACAGTCTTCTCATTCCCTCACTTCCTGGGTGAGGCCCAAAGAAGGTTCCTAGAGAAATAAGTGAGGGTGGGACTAAACGTGAGCTTGGACAGATGTGCTGGAAAAAGCCCTGGGCTGATGAGCCAAGACCTGGCCCATGTGCCACTCACTCTGGGATTTGGAGCGGGTAGCTTATGACCCTTGAACCAACTCTGCTGATGTGAGACCAAGGGAATTTGTGACAACTGGCACAAAGAACATCACCATCTCACCATTGTGAAGGTGCCCCACAGACTCTGCAAAAGGCAAGTCCCTGAGAAGACCTTGCCTGAATGCATTGTCTAGATACTTTGGTTTCTGGAAGTCAGCACCACCTGTTCATTAAGAATTGTCTTAGGAAGGATTTAAAGCAGCTCTCAAGAATACAAAAAATCCTGAAAAAATAACCCATATTAAAAGTATGCACAGAAAAGGGAAAAATAATTGACCACTGCATTGTGTGAGTTTTGTACCCTAGCACTTAGAGGTCTCCAGTTCGTCTGACTACTTTATTCAGTTTTATCATTGTTATTGCTACTATTTTTCTTTTCCTTAGTTGTAGATGGCTACAATACCTTTTATTTATTTATTTTTATGTGGTGCTAAGGATCAAACCCAATGCCTCACACTTGTTAGGCAAGTGCTCTACCACTGAGTTACAACCCCAGCCCATTTAATATTACTATTATTATTATCATTTTGGGTTTCTTTAGGCTATTATATTTTCATGCTATTTTATGGCACTTTTGAGAAAATATATATTAATTCATAAATGTGATTTATTTTCTAAACACTTAAATACTTTGTTCATTTTTTGTGTTCTTTTAAATAATTATTTCTTAATTTTAGGTGGACACAATATCTTTATTTCATTTTTTTTATGTAGTGCTGAGGATCAAACCCAGTGCCCCATGCAAGTACACTATCATTTGAGCTACATCCTCAGCCCTCATTTTTTGTGTGTTTTTGAGCCTTCTCTCAACAACTTAGAAATTTTTATATGGAAATATCACTTTTAAATATTCTGAATCAAAATTTCTTAGGGTTTTCCCCCCAAACCCTCAATATCTAATTTACAAACATAGTACGACTTCCTTAAAGAACACTATTAGTCTTTAAAAGGTATTAAGGACAAATTGGTGTCTTCAACACAGCTAGGGATTTGTTTTTCTTTCATAGAAAGTGAAAAATAGAATTCCCTTTTAGTGTCTCAAGGCCTGGTGGGAAAAGCCTCAGGATGTAGGAGGTCAAGGAAAGGCTCCCTGTTTTCATATAGATGATTGTACTTTCTCCTTTATCTTATGGTTGAGTGGTCATGTGACTGATACGGTCTATGAGTTATGAAAGGAAATGACACATGTAATGTCTTGGCTTGAGCAAGACACATGGGGCCTCTCTTCTCTGCCATCTACCAGCAATATTCTGCACAGAGGCTTTCCCATAGGATTTTTATCAGGGAAGAAATAAGAAATGACAGAAAACAGATCTGCACATGGTCCATAGGGGGTACATAAAATGACCAAAATATAAACCTATAAAAAGCCACCACAATTGGAAAGTATTGATTACTCTAGCATAACTTCACTTAATCCAATTAATGTATAGGTCCACTAGTGAAGTACTCAGCTAGAAAGAAAACAATATAGAAACTATCCCTGTGTTATTTGTACCTCCTCAAAGAAAAGATAATAAGATTTTAACTGAAAAATGCTTACTTGATGTTCATTTCAAAGGGTACCCATTTAGTTTATTAACAAGAATTACATCTTTTTAAAAAAATTGTTATCATTTTGTCTAGTTAAAACATCCTGAATCTTCTCAAGTTCTTGAACAAAATAAGAATGTCAATATTTATCTTATATATGTATGTAATTCATGAAAGAATATAAGAAACACAAAGTTTACACTAAGATAATGTAGTATTGATATGTAAAGTAATGAAATTCTTGAGTTAAACTGTAGTCTCTCCTACATAGGTCTAGATATAGATCAGGCTGCCATGACAAGTATGAAAGTGATTTTTGGCATAAAGAATCAGAGTTTGGGATCTTGGTTATAATTCTTAGAAACTCTTTCTTTCATTGATTGTTTACATTACATAAATAATCTGAGGTTATTCGTATTTTTAGAAGGTTTTAACCTTTCAGTGTTTTACTTTGAATGTAAAGCTCAGGCATTTCCAACTTGGGGAAGCCTGGCAGATGTATACCCCTTATGGGTGATTATTGTGATACACACATCTTTTTCCTTTGCTGGACTTGGGCATATGTCTTATTCCATGTGTTAATGAGCTCTTTCCCTTGGCCCCTTTCTGAGCTCTCAAAAGCCATAGGTACAGGTGGAGTGGGTAAAATTCTTATAAGAAGCACAAATATTATTGAAAAATGTGTTCCTGTCTTCTGGAGAAGCACAGCAGACTGAGTGTCCCTAAAACAAGGGTGTAAGTTGTAGTTGGGATTTGTTTACTCAGGGATAACTTAGGTAAAACCTCAAGTCTTGAGGACTAACCTGAAACTTATTCTAGTTCTGAGACAAGATACATTCCAAGATTAAAAGAACCAAGTGAAAAATCAAATTTGGGACCCCAATGGTTCAAATTTAAGAGGTAAAGTTTAAGAAGTAGTTTTCCAATAGCCATGTTTTTATTAGATTGATTACACTTTCTGAGAGTTTGAATATTTCTAGAATATTTTGATTATTGATGCTTTTTTTTGGTTATTTGAACATTCAAATTAAAGAATGCTTAAGACACTATTGCCTCTTCCATTTTTTCCAATGTCCAAATGCATTGGATTTTTGTCAAAGAAGATAATCCTAAAATTTTCTTCTGATTCACCAAAAGAAATCCAGGCATAATTTGCCCTTTTCTATTCTTTCTTTGAAGTCATTAAAATCCAGGCAATCTTGGTTCACAGATTGTCCCCACTGTTTGTCAGTAACTATCAATTCATCTTCCTTGTCTGTGCATTAAATTCTTAGTTCTTTTTTTTAAAGAGAGAGAGAGAGAGAGAGAGAGAGAGAGAGAGAGAGAGAGTGTGTGTGTGTGTGTGTGAGAGAGAGAGAGAGAGAGAGAGAGAGAGAGAGAGAGAGAGAGAGGAGAGAATGTTGTTAATATTTTTTATTTTTCAGTTTTCAGTGGACACAACATCTTTGTTTGTATGTGGGGCTGAGGATCGAACCCAAGCCTCAAGAATGCCAGGCAAGTGCACTACCACTTCAGCCACATCCCAAGCCCAAATTCTTAGTTCTTAAAATTAAACACTTAAGATTTGTCTACTTTATATATATGTTATGCTTCAATTTTAAAAAGCTAATATATTTTTGGGCTGGGGTTGTGGCTCAGTGGTAGAGTGCCTAGGTGCCTAGCATGCGTGAGGCACTGGGTTCGATTCTCAGCACCACATATAAATAAATTAAATAAAGGTCCACTGAAAACTAAAAAAAATAAATATTTTTTTTAAAAAAAGCTAATATATTTTTTTACACATATTTAATTTTACTACAACATAACTTTTTTGTGTGCATTCAACCAATATGCCTCCATTCATTATCTAGTCATTCATAATATTTGTGAGTACATATTTGTGATTCAAACTGACTTGAGTTCAAATCCAGATTCTGCGACCGCATTTTTACTCTCCCAAAGTTTGAATTCCTCATTTCTTGAATGTGATCATTGCTTATTTTCAGGGTTATTTTGAGGGTTAGCTGAAGTAATGTAAGTGAAGTACTTAATGCTGCAGATACTACATAGTAAGTCTTCAATAAATAGTAGAATTACCATTTTATAAATATAATGCTTGTATACAAAAAGGCAAATGGTGCTTGCTTATAGCCACTGTGAAGTTGATCCAGGTGAACAATTTTTTTTTCTTCCAAGACAAGAAACAAATGGTACAAAAACATCAGTGAAAGAAACACAAAACACACAAGACCTGCTTCCCTTAATAAAACAGACAATAGAAGAAATCATAAATTGAGAGTAAAAAATGGAGTGTCCAGTCCTATTTTCAAGCTTTGTTTTTTAAGCCTGTCATGAACATCGTGTACTCCCATATTCATTCAAACAGTTTTGGTTTTGAAATTTTAAAGTCGATTTACAAATGCATGTATTATGTGTAAGTATTAATTGATGCACTGCCTATCTCAGTACCCTCAGTAAAAAAGTTCAACATAATAGTTTTATTACTATTATAATCCTAGTAAGCTTGCAAGTAGAAGAGGAAAGTAAAAACATAACACCCTGAGTGAACTTCCTTTACAGTGTTCATAAAATTTTGTTATTTTCTTGATGCCTATAAGACCTCACCCTAACCACTGAAGTTATTTCACAAATATTAAAATTGTTTTTGTTTCAAATTACTTTGTTAACAAATAAAAATTGTATAGTTTTATGGTGTACAAACATGATTTTTTAAAGTATGTATACAATGCCGAATGACTGAAACAATCTGATCCTAAAGTTTTCAATTACTATGTTTAGTCTTGGACGGCGATATTATCACTCAACTAATATTAACATAAGAAAGTAATGTTTGACTGTGAGAATTTTTCACCAAAAATATGATGTAGATAATTTTCGATATACATGCAATTGTAAGAATAATGCAGAGAGAGCCTGTGTGCTCTTTACTTCATTTCCCTTATTGTATGACTGTGCAAAATTATAATATAATATTGTAATCACAATATTGATATTTATACACCATGTTGCTGTTACTCAAACCACCTATTTTATTTGTACTCACTAGTGTGTGTGTGTGTGTGGGGGGGATGTTGTATATAGCTTGATAATCTGTATATTTTTATGTTGCACCAAACATACTCAGGATACTGAACATTTCCTTAACTACAAGGATCTTCAGTGTTAGTTGAAGTGTAAATTATTTTTTCTTTCTCTTTGGCCTGTCGATGTGATGAATGGCATTGATTGATTTTCTAACACTGATCCAACATTGCATACCTGAGAATAAGTACTATTTTGCCATGGTATACAGCTCTTTTAAAAATGTTGTATACTGTTTGCTAATAATTATTGGTGATTTTCATGTCTAAGTTCATGAGCAATATCAGCATTTCTCTTTTTTAAAACTATGTTTGTCTGCTGCTGGTATTAGAGAAATATTGAGAAAGACTATATGAAATTGTTTTTCAGTTTTTCAAATGTTTGCTAAATTTCTCTGGTGAATCCATTTGGGGCTGAGGATTTCTTATTCAGGAAAATTTTAATTGCAAATTTTACTTTTTAATGGTTTAATGGGATTGGATAGTTCATGGTTTTAAAATAATTGGTCAATTTTATCTAAATTATTGAATTTATGAGCATAAACTTGTTCAGAATGATGACTTATTACCCCTCCACTGGTTTCAGGTCTGTAGCAATAGCCTCAATTTTATCTTGATATTAGTGATTCTTTTTTCTTCTTTTTATTTCTGTCAGTCTTACCAGAGATTTACTAATTTTGTTGACTTTGTTTTTTGATGTGTTAAGTATTTGTTTAATTAATTTTCTCTATTTTCCTATTATCTGATTCTCATGTATCTTTATTATAGTAATTGACAGAGGCATATGGTGAAGTCAGTGCTATAATTGTGGAAATATTAATTTCTCATTGTAATTTTGTTGGTTTGCACTTCCTGTATTTTGACACTCTCTAGTTTGATACATAATTAGGACTGTTATGTATTTCTGGTATATTGCTTTTCTCTTATTGAATTGCCATTTTTTATTTCTGATAAATTTTAGAAATATACTTTGTCTCTTATTAATTCAGTTATTCCTCCTTTTTTTTAAAAAAAGGTAATGTTTCTCTGGTTCATCTTTTACATCCTTTCACTTTAAGTCTACATATGTTGTTGAACTGAGAATGAATTTCTTTTAAATAAAATTTAATTGGGTGCGTATTTGTTTCATTATTTGTTTCATTGACCCTGCTGCCAACTTGTCTTTTCATTGGTGAATTTACACTGTTCACATTTAGTATAATTAATAATAAATTAAACTTAAATCTTTCACTGCGATTTTTTTTGTGTGTGTCCTCTGGATTTGTTCCTCTGTTTTGCTTTCTCCGCCTTTTATGAGACACATAATCAAATTGTCCAGTTCCATATGGATTTGCGATAGTGTATTTCTGTATCAATCCTGAAGAAAAGTGGACAGCAAAAAAAAAAATGTATCTTTGAATGTTCCTTTTCTACTCCCAAGAAACCTCACCAAGTTAAGGGAAGTATGAGAGCAAACCTGGGCAGGAAAGTCCAGATACCTATTATCTTGAAGGCATGGCCTTCTCTGTGAACACAGAGTTAGGGTAAGTTAGTGTTACCTGTAGAAAGTTACTTTCTTGAATGTGTACAGTGATGGTTGCTCCTTGAGATTCTGGTAATACAAGTAAGCTAATGGTGATATGTCACTGATTCTGCCTCCTAATATGTGAATCTATCTTCTGGGGAGTTGCGTGATGGTGTGAACTGGAGGCACTGTGGAAAGGATTTATATCATTCTACACTCATTCAGCCAGCCACCATTAGACAAAGCATCAAGAGGAAGAAGAGTCTCTACCTTGGTGAAACACCTTGAGGTACAGAGGTTCTATTTGTTCAGCCTTCCAAGAACTGAACTTTCTGAGAGCAGTCACTGATCTCTCCTAAGCTTTCCCTTACTAGTCATATATGTCTCATGTGGGCACTTTCTTGACTTTCCCAGAGCCCATCAGAGGGCCCTGGCACACTGGGCTGTGGACAAGACAGTCTTTTTGTATCATTTCTGTCAGTGTTGCTCTGGGAATTACAACATATAAATGTGACTTTCAACATACATAGATGACTTCTGTTGTTACTGGGATTTCCAATTGACTTCCCTTGCTTTGGAGCCATGCTACCTGGTACTGTAAGTAAGCTCCTGAATCAACAAAGGAAGGAAGTTATCAAGGAAAACACTGGCCTCCTTAGGTAAATTGTGTGAATCTCAATTCTGGTTGCTGTCATTATCTTTTTCTTTGTCTTTATTTTTTATAAGTTTAAATTTTTTTTCAGCATTAAGTTCTCTGGAATTATTTTGTTTAGAATTTATTCAGTTTCTTGTATCTATATATTTGTATCATTTTGCCAAGTTTTGTAAGTTATTTTTCATTATGTCTCTGAATACTCTTCCACACACACTCTACATTCCCTCTCCTTCTGGGACTCTGATAACACAAATACTGAATTTTGGAATATTGTCCATAGTACCAGAAAGTATTTAGTTTATTTAATTTGTTTTCTAGTTCATTTTTCTCTTTTGTTTAAATTGAGCAATTTTTTTAATCCATCAAGTTAACCAACCTTATCTTCTGTTATCTTCAATATATGATTGAGCCTTACAAGTCAGTTTAATAATGTTGTTATTGTACTTTTCAGGTTAACATTTTCCACTTGTTTCTTTTGTATGACTGCTAATTCTTGGTTGAAGTTTTTAATTTATTTATTTTTTTTTCATTTGCTCCATGAAAGTGTATTATTGATTGTTTAATTAAATTTTCTCGCCATTAATTAAAACCCCTTGTAATGGTGCCAGATGATTGTCTTTTCTCACTAATTCTGTGATCTTCTTTGTTCTTGGTATAACTAGATGATTTTGAATATATTTTACTACTAGCAGACTCTGGATCTTCTAAAATCTCTTGTTCTAGTAGATGAACACTCTTCTTAGCTTTAGCACTCAGGTCCTGGCATTCTTCTGTGAGTTGTTTTTTTCTCTGACAGTTCAATTTTTAGAGCTTGTGTGGTATATACTTGTCTAATCTTCCTTCTGTTACTGCTGGGGCTTCCATGGGTCTCTTCCACTGCCGATGTTTTGGAAGGGAAAAAGAGGTTTCTGACGGAAAGTACTACAAAGTATTTTTTATCAGGTAAAGGAAGTCATTGATCCTAGGATGAAGTTGCTTCTGTGGCCAGAAATTTATTGTGGTGGGATTCTCCTAACTGTCACGATCAGAGAACAGAGTATTTTCAGTGAGCATCCTGGCCAGCACTCCTCTTCCCTGGCCTAGCATCTCTGGCAACAGCATGACTCAAACCCTCAGAAACAAAATGTTTTTCTAGTTTTGGCTGATGAGAAGACTATCAGTTACATAGGGGTTTTAAAAAAAATCTTCCTATCTTCTTATGTTGGGCTGCTCAGTGTGACACATTTCTTTTGCTGTTGCTGCCCAGTGGTTTGGTGTCTCAGGCTGATATGAAGAGTGTTTCCTCTGGCTTCTATTGTTACAGGGGTTTGTAATTGACCTCCCTTTCTGTGGTGCCAGGCTACCTAGTATTCTAAGTAAGCTCCTGTACCAACAAGGGAAGGAAGAAAGCAACCTGGTCTACTCCTGGGTCAGCTTCTGTTGAGGGTGGGAATCATGAGTCTTCTTACAGTTAAGGGGCTCTGCCAGTTCTGAGTGACAAACCAATTTGCCTTTCTCTTACCTCCTTTCAGGATTTTTCTTTGGTTGCTCCTTATGTTGTTCTCATAGTTTGTGGTTGTGTATATTGGGGAAGAGCAGAGGCAACTGTGTATATTGAAATCTTCTCCAGAACAAAAGCTGTAGATTATTTTTGAAAATAATTATTTTGAAAATGCTATATATAGTCAACAAACCATTTCAAAGTACAATCAAAACTTCCTGTTATGAATCTGATAGAAATAGCATATAAAGTTTAGCTAGGCCATTGTCCACAATATCATATGTGATCTAGACTTCCTAAGCATCTACAGTTCACTTGTCTTCTCACTGAGTTACTCAAGTTATTCATGTGTTCTAATGTTTCAGGCCAGTATAACAATTTTTCAATATATAATAGGAAAGCAACCCAAAAGTCTCCTTAATTTTTTGTTGCTCCCATTCAATCATTCAACAATTAGAGGTTCATATTATAATTAATAATGCCATGTTCTGAAAGATAAGAGTATACAAAATCAATTAAAATGTATACCTCATCCTTTCTAAATTAGAAACTTTTAAAATAAAGACTATGAAGAAAACCAGAATAAATTTTCATTTATTTAAAATTTATCTTGATTACATATCAGGTTTTTAAACTACTCTATATCTACACAAAGATATATTTTTAAAGACACACATACAATGCTTTACATGCCAGCACATCTAATTCAATGAATATCACACATCATAATATGCTATGGATTGGATATAAAATGCCCCTTGGAGAACTCATGAGACAATGTAGGAGTTTTCAGAGGTGAAATGATTAGATTATGAGGGCCATAACTTAATAGGTGGATTAATTATTTTGGTGATTTAACAATTTGAAAGGAATACTGTACTGGGTAGTAACTGTAGTTAGGTAGGGCATGACTGAAGGATTATGTCATTGGGACCATGACAGTGAGGGTTATTTTGTCTCTGGTTGCTTGATATTTGCTTCCGGGAGCTTTCCTATGCTGAGATATTCCACCATGATGTTCTGTCTGACCTCAGCCCAAGAGCAATGGAAGCAACCAACCAAGGACTGAGACTTCTGAAACCATGAGCCCAGAATAAACTTTTTCTTCTCTAAATTATACTTATCAGATATTTTGGTCACAGTGACTAAAAGCTGCTTAACACAATGTACTACAGGTAAAACTACATATATTATAAAATGAATAAAATTGTATTATTTTGATATTACAATACTTTTCCCAATGTAAAATAATAATAAATTAACATTAATGTTACTTACACAAAATCTTAATAAAACAGCAGATTCAAATAAAAAAAAAACTAAAAAAAAATTAAAAAGCTACTTTATATATCATATTTGCATATAAAAGTATTTATGCTGTAAGGTTAATTTTTTAATAGTACAGAATATTTATTCATTTTTAAAATTCCTCCAGGGTAATTTATATCAAAACGAAATGAGATATTTAATATGAGACATCATTTAATTATTTGCCCCATTTCCAATCTTAACATAAACCACAAAAATGACTAAGTATGAATTACCATATTTTGTAGTTTATGTAAATTAAAAGATTAAAAAGTTATGTCTGTAGCTAAGGAAAATAAGTAAAACATTTTACAACTGCTTATCAATTCTAAAGCCAGTGATTTGATTTCAATTGTTCTATCCATAAGAATCAATGAAATACTATTTTTTAGGGACAGGAATTGAGATGAGTTGAAGATTGAAATAATGCTAAGCACTTGAATCTTTCAACAGCATAATCATACTCTGATCACTTGAGAATGAAAAAAATGATTGTTAATATTTTTAGAGATTTCAAATAAAGAACTTTGTGAACCTCTGCTTTCAATTTCCAAAAATCCAGTCATCCAACCATAGTATTTATGATTAAACAGTGGAGTTTTATTATAGTATTCCGGTACAGTTCACAGCATGTTTCCACACACTGTTTCAGAGGGAATCAAGGCATGAGAAAGTACTTGTCTAAAGTCACCATGAACCCAGAATGGAAAGCTTGCAGTCTGTGGTCTTCCCATCTCACCACAGTTTTTTTCTCTCTTTTTCTTTCTTTTAGGTGGAGAATCATGTCCATCAGAACTTTATATTTATGCAAATTAATTATAGAGTTCTGTGTTTCATTATGGTATATAACATAATTAATCTATATTTTCCCAAACACCTCCCTTTCTCTTCTCCCCACTTTCCTCCCTCCTCTGATTCCTATACTCTACTGGCTTATTCTCTACTGGCCTCCCTTCTACTTTCATGACATCTTTTTTTTCTTTTTTTCATCTAGGCTTCCATATATGACTGAAAATATATGACATATGTCTTTCTGAGTCTGGCTTATTTTGCTTAACATGATGTGCTCCACTTTCACTCATTTTCCAACAAATAACATAATTTTGTTCTTCATTTTGGCTGAATAAAACCTCATTGTGTATATATACCACATTTTCTTTATCCATTAATTGGTTGATGGTTTCATAACTTGGACATTAAGAATTTTGCTGTGATAAACATGGGTATACATGTATGTATGAAGTATGCTGACTCTAATTCTTTTGGACAAAGACAGGTGTGCTATAGCTAGATTATATTGGTTTCTGAGGAACCTCCCTACTGATTTCCATACTGCTTGAACAAATTTACATTCCCAACAACAATGTGTAAGAGATGCTTCACCCCACTAGAACCCCCACATTCTTGCCAGCCATTATGGCTATTCGTACACTCCATGATAGCAATTTAGCATCTTAATGTAGTTTTGATTTGCATCTTTTCTGATGGCTGAAGATTTTGAACATTTGTTTTTCATAGAGTTGTTGGTCAATTGTGCTTGTTTTGAAAAGCGTCTGTTTTGTTCTTTTGCCCATTTATTTTCCTAATTATTGAATGGGTTATTTCATCAAAATGTTCCTTAAATCTTAAATCATTGCTTTTACTGCCTTTTGGAATGAGCATAGGTGTTTGAACTTACTTGTATATAAATACATACACATTTATGTGTGTATAAATATTCTGTATATATATCTATATATATACATATATATAGATATATATATATATACATGTAGCAACATTCTGAGACATCTTTTAACAATAGATATATCTAATAATTATAAGTTATATAAATATTAATTAGGTATTGAATTGTTTGACTTTCTAGTCAAGGCAAATAACAGTGGCTCACAACACAGGAATAGTACCAAATAAATGCAGTAATTCATTCCCTTTACACAAATAGCTGCTGAAAGGCAGACAGAGGTGTCAGTTGTGTGGGGTGCAGGTGATTACGGCCCAGTCCACACACCACAAGGTTGTTTTTTTTTTCTCCACCAGAAAACTGTCCATTAACTTTCCAAAGAGCCAAAAGCAAAAGGAGAGGAATTTGTGAAGTTGCTAGCCGATATGGCTGGTAGTGAGTTAATCTGTGTCTGAGCAGCAGGGGGCAAGAGCCAGTCTGTCTGTTGGGGCTGTTAGTAACCCAGGGGCAGATCAGAGAACAGCAGGGAAGGTATCAACTCAGGCTGCAAATACAGTCAGGAATGTGGCAGTAAATTATTTCTGAAAACACACTTTGCAGCATAAGGGCAGCCATCAGATGCTACATGATATACATGATAGTCTAATCTGCACTTCATTTTGGTAATTATTTAGAGTTATACAGGTAGGTATGAATTTTAGATAGTTGAAGATATGTAGTTATTGTTCACTTTATATAACACCTTGCCTTAAAATAATTATTTCAAGTGTCCTTGCTTCAAAATAAAATGTGCATGCAAAAAGATTTTGGAATTTTGAAAAAGGAGATGATCTAGATCAGCTATATTAGAAAGCGATAAGGACCTGTTCCAAAGGCAGAACCACAAAGATAATGGCTTTGTTAAATAACCAAGAGAAAATAGGGGCTGGATAGTATTTCCCTTGATGATCTGGCAAATAGAGAAAATGAGAAATAAATTAGTTGAAAACAACTAAAAGAACCCTGAATTATAGGAACAACTGGGTACCAAAAATTTTTAAAAAAGAACCATGCAAATTATTATTGGACAATTCTTATTAGTATCTTCTTTCCTTCCTTCTTTTCTTTTGCTTTCTTCCTTCATCTATCAATAGATGGATCTCTCATCTATTGATGTATCTATATGAATGTTAAATCTAACATTAAGATTTGGCATATTTTTGTGTTCGCAGAATTAAACCTAAACCATTTGCAAAAATAAACTAGACCAAGGAATCTGTTTACATGTAGTCTTCTTGTTTCTTAACCATGAAAATAAAGCATTAGTTTTCCTAAACTTAGTTAATATAACTTAGTTATATTAATCATCTGTAATTAAAATATTGAATAGAAGGGTTTAAGAGATAAATAATCAAAGGGGACTGAAAACTGAATTAAAATGATATTCACAACTAGTATCAAATGTGATAACTAGGATCCCATAGTTCTAGAAAATCCAAACTGCTATTTTTTTTCATTTTAAATTTTTTTATATTTTTACATAAGCTCTATTATTATTATTATTATTTGCATTACAATTCTTAATACACCTCTATACCACAATTTATCATATCTTCCTATACAAGACATGCTGACACCAAATTCACATCTTCATACATGAACTTTGTACTATGATGAGGTTCTTCTTCCACCTCTCTCTCCCCTTCACTCCCACCCCTCCTCCCTATCTAGAGGTAATTTTCCTCCCATGGTCTCCCTCCTTATCACATCCTGAGTCACCCCCCTTATATCAGAGAAGACATTCAGCATTTGTTTTGGGGGGATTGGCTAACTTCACTTAGCATACTCTGCTCTAATGCCATCCATTTCCTTGCAAATGCCATGATCTTATTCTTTTTTATTGCTGAGTAATATTCCATTGTGTACAAATGCCACATTTTTTTATCCATTCATCCACTGAAGGACATCTAGGTTGGCTCCACAGTTTAGCTATTCTGAATTGTGCTGCTATAAACATTGATGTGGCTGTGTCCCTGTAGTATGCTGTTTTTAGGTCCTTTGGGTATATATGTAAACATACAACCTTTTCAAACCTTTTTTACTCATAAAGAGCTTTGAGAACAAACTCTCTAGAGAGGAAAAGAATTAGAAAGGGCCAAGCATATGCTCAGGATCAGAATTCAAGTGAACTTCATGTTTTTCTTTCTGAGACTTATGACCATTAGTTTCAATAGACTGAATTTCACCTTCTGTCATATCATAGCTGAAATTCTAAAACTAAAAGGTTTACTGTTTGGGGGTCTATCACCTGACCCTGGAGATAGGTTGTGGTTATTTCCATAGTGAGGCATATTCTGCTTTTTTTCCCCTAGAAATAAGAAAAGTGAAATACTGTTAACTCCTGCACAAAGTCATTGCTACAGAGTGGTTCCTACCATTCTTCAATAGCCAGTATATGTTATCCACCTCACAATTGTCCTCTAATGCTTACATCACTTACATAATTTCAAGTGCTCTTGGGCATGGATCTCAGAGGCCAACTCAAATTCTCTTCTCTTTGCTCCAAATTGCAAAAACATCTCCAAATATGTTAGTGTGATCAAAGGAGGTATAATGGTCAAAATTGCAGCTGAACTGGGCCTCAGAGTTTTAAATAATAAGAATCGGAAGATAAATTGTTATTCCATGAAGATTGACATGCTAGACATAAAGTCATCAAGAAGGATTCCAGACTGTATCCAGGGGGAGAATGCAGAAGAGCAGGATGCCTAAATTTACTTATATAATTCCTGAAATTGTAATACACATGTCTCATGAAATATGAAGTTCAAATTATGATAAATGCTAAGAATTTTATTAGATGTCAGCAAACCCTAGAAATGATGATTTGGAAGAAACTTGATTTTTTTGATGATCAAGGAAAATGGCAACAATGACCAAACAAACAAACAAACAAACAAAACTTATACAGAGGTATCTATAACCAAAAGGCTTTAGGGTAAAATTTATGTATATATTAGTAGTATTTAGCAATAATTTGGATTACCTAAGTTTCAGAGAAAATATTAACGTATTTCTATGTAGAAGGAGTTTGTATTTTTAAATGGGAGGAATTTGTATTTATTTGCAAATGCACTATATTCTATGTAGCTGTAGAGAAAGTAAAAACATATTATTAACATCAGACATAGACACATGCATGTCTATAATGAATTACACAGTACCCAGCAATGTCACATTTGCCACTTTCACCTATTCTTATAGTATTCATTTTCCTTAAATCATGACAACTTAATAAATCCCAGTTTACTACAAAGAATAGAAGCTTTCTCAAAAATAATAAAAATTGATGTTATTCATCTATGTATCTGAAAGACATCAATGTTCATTGTTTTTAAAACTACATTTTAAATTTATTATCACAGTAATATGTTTAAAAGTAACTCTACTCTTCCAAGTCCACTATTAATTCTTAAAAGCAATGACATCCAGCTTACTTTTTGTATATTTCATTATCCACACCTCAAAATAATGTGTGTATAATTTCTTAATTTATGAAAATAAAGTCACTTGTCTATTGTCTTCTGATATGACCAAAAATATTTAAAGCATTTAAACTACCACATCACCTCCATGTACTCTGGGTATGGTTACATCACTATTCTTAAGTTTTTTGGGGGTAATTTCTATCATTTGGAACTATTTGAGAGAAGGAATATAAATTAATATAATAAATAAATGTGAACATAGCCCAATTTAATAAATCTCCAATGTAACACTTGTATCACGTTCTCCTTCCTTTCCTTGCAAATGTTAAGTTCCACTTAAATTCGGTGTTTATTTTTCCATACAAGTACATATTCACTTATATTTATCCATCTTTCCTGTTACAAACCCTTTTGAAGTTAAAGGTATTTTGAAATTCAGAATGATTTAGATACTATGATAACATTACTATAAAGACACTATATACTATAGAATATGTAACACCTTCTGTAGATTTGGAGCAGGCTCTATAATTAAAATCAACAAATATTTCTGAAACAGAAAGCATAAATATCCATAGCAAGTGTGATAAACAAAAGGAAACAATAGCTTCATATTATTTAGGTCAGATTTTGTCAGCAAGTGAATTAAGATTACGTAAATTTTATAGGCAATGCATTGGGGGTGGGGTAAGAAATCTCATTTTTATAGCTCTTAGGATTTGGGAGTCATTCATGAGAGATTGTGAAAATACACTAAATAATGGATTTTTATTACACTCCTAATACATTTGTTCCTAACTTTGTTGATACAGATTAGTGTAGTTCCCCTCTGTGAAATGCACTTATCATCATCACTTCCCTTCCAGGGACCTTTCTTCCCAATGCCTACCTTTAAATGGAGGTCTTTTTTTGGTTTGATAACACTTGTATTCTGTTACAGAATGCTAACAAAGCTTGTTTTCCCTGCTATGTCTGTAATTTGATTTGGAGAGGGCATGTCAATAATATGCTTACATTATTTTGTCTATGTGAATAAGGGTTATGCAGCTCCAGGGAGCACATCCATTTTTCTGAGAGCTTTATCTCCATTTAGTTCATTTCTTTGCATTATTTTAACAAACATACCTTTCAATTTACCCAGAATTTCTATCCAAATGTGTTTCCTGTCAGCTGCCTGTAAATACTGAACTCAGATCCTGCATTAAAAGTGATTTCCTTGTTGCTGTCATTGCCCTGTGTGCAAGGCAAACATTTGTTTCCAGTTTCCCACCATATCCTTCACTCTTTCTCCATCTGCTTTTTATCTTTAAATTTGTTGAAATACATCATTTGCAAATGACTATTGTCTTTTATATTTATGTTGAGACTATACATGTAAAAGCATAATTTTTGTAAAATACTACATATATATATATATACACACACACACACACACACACACACAAATAGTATCAGAAAGAAGAGCAAATGAATTTATATTGCTAGCTTAACATTTGTTTCTATAAATTTTAAGAAGAAAAATGTTCAAATGATAACTATAAAAGATTATATTATCCAGGAGCAAGGTGGCAAGGTGCAGAACGTAAACAGTAGTTCTGACTTTAAAATGTCAGTGAATTCAATACACAATGTAATAAACATGCAATTAAAAATCAGGTATGCTTTTAGAATATAAGTAAATGGGCTGGGGATGTGGCTCAATCGGTAGCGTGCTCCCCTGGCATGCGTGTGGCCCCGGTTTGATCCTCAGCACCACATACAAATAAAGATGTTGTGTCTGCTGAAAACTAAAAAATAAATATTAAAAAATTATCTCTCTCTTAAAAATATAAGTAAATGACAATAACTCCCTATATTCTCATAAGGAAATCTAAATATGAAACTCATTTTATATTCTAAGAACTGTGATTATCTTATTTTGACACAATAGTAAGAAAGTACCAATGATTACAAAAGCATAAAGTTATGAAATAAAATATATTCCAGTATACTAGTCATTTTGTTACATGTGCATTTTATCGCATCATGTTATATACCCTAAAAGATTCCCAATAAATTTATTAAAAATAAAATTTAAAACCATGAAAAAGAAATAACTTAAAAATACAATAATTAAGTAAAATCTGATCCAGTGGCTCAGGAGGCTGAGGCAGGAGGATAACAAGTCCAAAGCCAGCCTCAGCAAAAGTAAGGTGCTAAGCAACTCAGTGAGACCGTGTCTCTAAATAAAATACAAAATAGGGCTGTCTATCTCAGTGGTTGAGTGCCCCTGAGTTCATTTCCTGGTACTCCTCCCCAGCCAAAAAAAAAAGTAAATAAATAACTGATCATTGTCACACGAACACAAAACTAAGTTCATAGGTAAATTATTGTAGGTTTTTCTGCAGATTTTATTTAAAGAGGTTAAGCAGTTGCTTAACCTCTTTAAATAAAAAATTCCATTCATATTCCCACATTTTAACCGCTTCTGTCTGTACTCCACACACTTGCAATTGCCAGATTGCATTTCCTTATGTGAGACTTCCTCTGATTATTAAAGTCTTTATTTTATCCATGCACTGGACCAAAATGCCAGGGAAAACAGTTCCAGAAGAAGTACTCATCTGATGATTGATGAGAACTGGGGCATGAATATTTCAGCTTCTGTTAAGGACTTTATGTTTGCCCTTCTCCCCTGGCCCCAAATCTGTATGTTGAAGTCCTAACATTCAATGTGACTTGTGAAATACAAATATTTGGAGTATGTGTATTTGGGCCTATGAGGAGGTGATACAAATTAAATGATGTCAGAATGATGTCAGAAAGATGGGATCAAAAAAATCATATTTAATTTCAAAATACATAAAATATATTGTCCAGGGGGCTGTGGATGGAATGTTTGCCTAGCATGTTCAAAGACACAGTTTCAATTCCTAATACTGGATATATATATATATATATATATATATATATATATATATATATTCACACACACATAGATATATGTGTGTATATGTCCATATGTATATGTGGGTATATGTGTGTGTGTGTGTATATACACACACACATAGAGAGAGAGAAACAGAGAAATAGACATGAAGAGAGAGACAGAGAGAGAGACTCAAGATTAATATATAGTCCAAATTAATAACATTATATTTATTTGATCTTCAGAAAGGGCAGTTTTTAGGGTGAAACAATATAGAGTTTGATTAATGCCAGAAATACTGAAAATGATGCGGCTTTTATATAGACAACATATTTGAGTAAATTTACATCAAGAAATTGCTTGGATAAATTCTAGTTAAATGAGATCACTGAGTGGAACCACTAATACCACTTCAGTTTATCAATTTTATCCCTGTATTGATAAGGAATAGCCCAGGCCCTGAAGCAGCCAATGTTATCATGCTTGCTTTTCTAACCAAAGTCAGAAATTATTTCTTGTTCTCTTCATATCATTGGACATATTTCTTAGTCATCTGGAAGAAAAGTACTTTCTCTTGCCTTTTCCAATATTGTTTCTTTTATATTGTATATTTCAGAATAAATATTTGCAAATATTTGCATTTTTCATATTTGAGGGTTAAATTTAAACTTTATTTTCTAAGATCCCAAGTGCTTTTTTTTCTTTATTTTTTCATGAAAACTATCCAAGCCCCTCATATTTACACTGGTTACAGGGTTTCATTTGATGAAAGAAAACTATTCAAAAGCAATAAACAGAAGGTAGGCTGACTTTCTAGTTACTGAAAGCAAGAACTTGTTACCTGTGTTCATGATTAAGTAATAAACTATTGTTATAGGTTTATTAATTCCATCAAATCCTTTAATATAAGCTCATATTAATTGTATCTTTAAGCTTCATTCCTCAGCTTAGCAATGCTGAATTTTCCTAATTGGAATCTGGACTGTAATTATAATTTACTTAACGGGATTTTATGAAATGTGTTACCTCTTATAACACTTAAAGTTGAATCCCAAATCAAAATTTTGGAAAAAGGATTCTGAGGGAAGGTGCCTGAGCCATACGTGGAAAGCTTTGTCCCTTAGAGGTGTGTTATCTCTGAGAGTAAGGACATTTATATTCTTGTAATGCTGCAATGCTGTCTGTGGATAAACAATAATTTTAAACTTTTCTTCCTTTTTAGGAAAAAGCATAAAAATTCATTAACTAAGCATTGGAAACCTTTAAAAACATTTAAAGTATAATATCTTTTGGAGGACAGCATGTTTATATATTACACTTCTTCAGAATTATCTTAGGTGTGAAAATTTTCAAATGAGTAAGATGCCATCATCAATACTCAGTACTCAGTGACTTAAGACTCACATCTTCTATATCAAGTTCACACTTCAACTTCAGCATTCAGCTAGTAAAGAAGTTGAAGTCAATAGCAAAAACATCATGTATAGTTATCACTGAAAGAATGTCCATGGACACATCTGGTACCAAAACTTCAGTGTCACAGATTTGACCACTATAGAAACATCTATAGGATTCTTAAAGTCTTATTATCTAATATCTAGGCTAGATGAGACAAAATGATATTTTGACAAAAATTATCAAAATAATTCAAATGTAAGAAAAGTAGTAAATTTAATCTGACTATTCTAAATTTAATCTTATAGTATGCTATGCATAGAAAATATAATAAGCACATTCAGAACTATACAATCAAAGGCAAATAGCTATTTTAAATAGGATTAAGATGTTTTATTTGTCAACTCTCTCTCCCCTCTCTTAAACCAGGAGATGGGTTGAGGGAGGATAAGCCAAGGCTTGCTGCTGCATTAAATTTGTTGACAATTAAACTTTTATATTCTCACCTGTTGTTTTTACTAATAATAATAATTACAATTTACTGAGTTTTAATATAGACCAGCCTTTAGACAAATCACTTTATACAACTTAATTCTAATGTTCTCTATCAATGGGTAAGACAATTAAAGTTTAGAGAGACCAACAGACTTTCCCCTATTTACACTTTACAAGATGATGATTATTAGGGTTTAATGCAGGATTAAGAATTACAGAGAATTTTGAAAAGAATTTCCATTTCATAATAAAATTGGCACTTTATGTATTTTGTGAAATCAAATAAAACAATGTGTCTAAGTAAGTTTTGCAAACTAGAAAGCATTAAAATTTATCATTATTATTTATCTTGCTTAACAAACATTAAGTATACAGACCAGTAGATGAAACATGCACAGAGCCAAGATGGAGAAAGAGTTACTTCAAACAACTAAGACATTACATAAAATATATAGAAAAGTTGTTCTAAAGATATTAGACTCTGGGCAATAAAGGATAAGGGAAACTAGAGAAGTAAGAACTGCCATTGCTAAGAGTTTCCTGACAATGATGTAGAGATAGGGGGCACCAGGTGGAGTCCAGAAATCTCTCTGCATTAACAAAATAGAGTCTAGAGTCCATGAAGGTCAAGGTGGTTAGAATTCAAAGGGCTGAGTGCAGGAGTGAAAAAGAACTGCTCAGTGAGAACTCTGGAGAACAGCAGAGGGTCCCCTATGAGAATTCAGCTGAGAACTAATGATTGCATTCATTTGAGGAAACTAAAATCTAAGTTCACTGAATAGAGAGAAGATATTTTCCTCAATGGTTGCAAAAATTAATCCTTGACTACATGTGTTTTAGTAATATTTGTCAAAACATAAAAGCAAGAGCAAAAAATGGCCAAATATTTTCAAATAGGTTAATCAAATTCCAAAACATTCAAGGATTTTTAGAGAACTATTTTACATGTTTTTATTTTTATTTTAAAAATATTTAGTTGATAAAGATAGCATGTTTTCAATGCACACCACAGAATGATTTGATGTAGGTATACATTGCATAACTATTACCACAATCAAAATATATAACCGATCCATCAACATCCAGCTATTCATGAGGTCCCTAGAAATTGTTCATTTTATAACTGAAAATTTTGGACTTTGACTATCATATCCCCATTTTCCTCACCCTCCAGACTTTGGCAATCACCATTCTATTCTTTGTTTTTATAAGTGTGTGTGTGTGTGAGTGTGTGTGTGTGTGTTTTAAGATTACACATGAGTGACAAATACAGTATTGGTTTCTGATGAGCTTATTTTGCTTACCATAATGTCTAACAGAATTTCCTTTGTTTCATGCCTGAATAACACTCTAGTGCATGTGTATGTAGGTATTCTCACTGCATTCTCATTTGTATGTTTGTGTCTATATATGTATATATACATAAAATTATATTTACATATTAAATATTTTATATGTATTATATGACATTTTATATGTTTATTTTATAAATTATATATTTTTCTCACACATTTTTTATCTTTTTAACTTTCAATGTACCTTTACACTGACTCATAACTTGACTATTGTGAACAAGGCTGTAATGAATATGAGAGTACAAAGCAGATATATCTTGGAGAAGATAATTTCACAGTTCAGAGATTATAGCACTGGTCTTACAAAATAACAATGAATAAATACAGTTCTCAACCAAGTAACTCTCACATCTCACCCTTGAAATCTAAACAAAGACTGTCACTCATGTAAAGCAAGGTGTTCATCAACTTTCTGTCACTATAACAAATGCCTGGAATAATCAATTTATAAATACAAAAGGTTGATTTTAGCTTATGTTTTGGATCCGGTTACTTTTAGGCCTCTGGTGTGGTGTGGTGGTAGATAGCAGTGGCAGGGAGAATGTTATACAGCAAAACTGCTCACTTCATGGCCAAAGATAAAAAAATTAATCAAGGAAGGGAGTAGAGTCCACAGTCCATTTAAAGGGCAAACTCCCAAAGACCTAAAGAACTCTCATTAAGCTCTACCTCTTAAAAGTTTCTCCACCTCCCAATAGTGCCTTTCTGGGGAACAAGTTTTACTACATGGGCCTTTGGGGGCCCTGAAAGATCAAAACTATGATAAGCAGAAAATAATAATTGAGGAAGATAATGTCAGTCACATGAAACAGACTGAGAAGTAACACACATGATAAAATTAGCAGACAAGGGCATAAAAATTATTACAAGTATATAGCATATACACAGTAATCTAGAGGAAAAAAAGAAATATGTTTAGCAGAAATCTGGAAGAGATGTTAAAGAGAAAAAAATCTTACTTTGGATGAAAATTATAATATCAGAAAAAAATTGGATTTTATAAATAACAGCTAATGAAGAAAATATGTTAATGATTTTAAAGACAGAGCAATTGAAACTATCAAAACTTAAAAATGTTTTTTTAAAAAAATAGAGAATTGGTAATTTGTGGCTTGTGGTCTAACATACATGATACTTGGATTCTCTAATAGGTGGGGCAGAAAAATGCATTTGAAATATAATATCAAATATTTTGCCGAACTGGAGAGCTGCTAAAAATTCACAGATCAAAAATGAAGAATAAACTCTAATTATAAGAAGAATGAAGAAAATTATACCTATATACTTCATAACAAGGTAACTTAAATCCAATGATAAAAATATTTTAGAAACTCAATGTGAGGGAAAAGCATGGTTCATGTAGAAAAGTAAGATGAGAAGGTGAGCAAATGCAGTGTTGAAAACAATCCAAACACAAAGACCTGGGAGTAACAGCTTCAATGAACTAAAGAAAAATATTGTACATCTAGAATTCTCTACAGACCAAAACTAATTTTTAAAAATGAAGGAGAAGGAAACACCTTATTTTAGACCTTAAAAAGCTAAAATAATATCACAAGCAGACAAGAAATGTAAGGGGAGTACTTCAGGCAGAAAGGAGAACTATACCAATTGGGAATCTGGGTCTGCATGAATAAAGATCACTCAAAATCATCCCCCATCCCTCTCTTTCTCTCCCTTCTACCCCGTGTGTGTGTGTGTGTGTGTGTGTGTGTGTGTGTGTATGTTTGTTTGCTACTGGGGACTAAACCCGGGACATCTTTGCCACTGAACAACATATCCAACTGTTTTTATTTTTTATTTTGATATGGGGTCTCATTAAGTTGCTGAACCTACGGAGTCACTGGGATTCAGGAATGTGCAATTGAACCTGGCTAAATATAATATTTTTAATTAAAATTTATTTTCAAGATAATTAGCAAAAATAAAATAGCAAAACATTTCAATAAGAAATAGTTATAGAAATAAGCATGGTATTCTAAGTTTATTATACTATATGTGATATGGTATATTATCAACTAAACGCAAACTTAAAGTTAACTGAGAACTATAAACTCTAAAGAAACAAATTATATCACAGTATAGATAATAAGACAAATAAAAAGAAGATGGGTAATAAAAGTATATTAAGTTAATAAAAAAGGCTGAAAATATCAAAAAATGTAAAAAGGGAACAAATGGGACAAATAAAAAATAAATATGAGTGTTTGATTTAAACCTAACTATATTAACAGGTGCATTAAATGTAAGTGTGTAATTGTCCTGAACACCACAATTATTGTAAGAATGGATCAAAAGTAAAACAAAACCATCTGATGTATGCAAGAATCCCACATTAAATAAAAAGACAAAAAAAGTTTAGGACCAATTGAAACCAGAAGAGCTATTGTGATAACACTGATCTAGAGAGCTCAGATGGGTATATTAATACTAAAGTAAATTTTAGAACTAAAAGAGATAAGCAGTATCAAGTCCTTGTTTCTTAAAACAAAATCAATCAGTTTATTTTCCACGATGGAGCTGTGAGGACATCACCCTCAATTTTCTGCCCAAAAGCAATGATAAAACATAATAAAATTGCCAACTTCAACCATTTAAGGTTACTGGAGAAGAAAAAAAGATATATAACTAATTGAGAATCAATAATTAATTAAAAAATCTAGCCAAGTTTAAGAAAGTACAATGCATTTGGTGGCTTCTTGCCTTCTTTTCACATCTTCTCCAGGTCTCAATTAGCACAGCAGCATCAAAAAGAAAACAATGCATTACATACAGGGAAGCAATTATTCTATGAAAATCTGACTCTCTTGATTCTCGCCAGAAGTAATGAAGAGAAGAATGTATCCAGTGATAAAAGAAAAACAAGATTCTGGGCAAAAGCTAATTTCCAGTAAAAGAATTCTTCAAAAATGAAGTAAAAACTTTTATGTGTAAACAAAGACGGATGGAACTTTTTCCTTGAATAATTGTCTCAAAATCCTTAAGCAAGTCATTTGAGTTGAAATAAAATGACATCATATAGTAAGCTGAATCCAAATAACAAAATACAAAAGTGAGAACATTAAAAAAAGGAAAGTTTCTGGATTAAAAAAAATAAAAGGAATGTATGTTATATTTTATAAAACAAATTGCAAAACTGTGTAATTGGTTTTATAGCATATATAATTAATATGTATGACAGTAAGAGAACAAAGTAGGTGGGCAGAGATGACTGTATTTGTCATTTTAATATTTTACCAGAGTCTATGTTTGAGTCTATATTTTATCAGAATTTTGTGTAAATCTAAGGTAGATTTTGTATGTGTATGTGTGTGTGTGTGTGTGTGTCTGTGTGTGTGTGTGTCTGTGTGTGTGTGGTGATGGGTATTGTACCCAGGGTCTTGTGCATGCAAGGCAAGCACTCTACCAACTGAACTATATCTCCAGCCCTAAAATAGATTATTATAAGTGAAGATGCATATCATAATGCCTACAGCAAACTACTAATAAGCTTAAAAATGTAAAAACATCAAGAAAAATCAAAAGGATACACTAAAAATATCTCTTTATCATAAAAGGAGGTAGTAAAGAATGAAATAAAAAAAGTACAAGATGTAAAAAAGAAAGTCAAAACACAGATAGAAATCCAACAATTAGAACTATTATACTAAACTAACCATGTCATTCTAATAAAAAAGCTGAAATTGGATTAAGAAATCAATTTATAACTAAATAGAGCACCCTGAAATTCAAAGATAAGAAAAATGGCAGTATAAATGACAAAGTAGACTTTAAGGCAAAAATATTATTGGAGGAAAATGTGGCTAATTTTTAATTACAGATCAATTCATGTACATTTACCTAATAATAGAGTCCTTAAACACAGAAAGCAAAACTTCACTGAACTAAAAAGAAAATACTATGATCATACAATAATAGTAGATAGAACATCAATATATATGGAGTTAATTATCACACTCTCCATAACATATTAGAACAACTAGACAGAACTCAACAAAGATATACAGGATTTGAATGACATTATCAGTCTATTTGTCCTCACTGGAAACAAGTCATTTTCTTTTTGAGCAAACAAGGCACATCTCACAGTAATGTAGGTGAGGCTGTAACCCAAGACTCACTTTCAAAGGCTGAAAAACATACAAATGTTTTTCAACTCAAAAAAATTAAATGATATGCTTGAATCAAATGTATGAAATATGTTATATCAAGTGATTGTAATGTTTTGAACAACTAATAATAATAAAAAGGGAAAAAAGAAATTAAATGAGAAATCAACACCAGAGTGAAATTTGAGAAATTCCTGTATATTTAGAAATGAAAGGGTATCTGTGTAAATAACCCATGGGGCAAAGAAAACTCACAAAGTGAGATACAAAGATATTTTAAAATGAATGAAAATTTTAACAGGCAAAAAACCTGTCTAAGCACAGCAAATGTTTTAGAGGAAAAATGGCTATAAATGCCTATATTAGAAAATAAAATAGGACTTATAAAAATCCATGAATTAACTGTACAACTTGAGAAGCTAGACAGAGAATGGAAAATTAAACTCAAAGCCCAAGCATGGAATAAAAAATGAATAGAAACAAGTTGACAAACTAAAAAGGCAACCAAGAGAAAATAACAACAAGACTAAAAATTGTCCTCTCTTAAGGTCAAAAAAATTGAAAAAATCATGGACTTAATAGTAAAAAATGATAATGATTCAAAATTACAAAATTGGGAATAAAAAAAAGAAGTATCATTACTAATAAGGAGAAAGTAAAACACTATAATGAAATACCATGAAAATTTTTAGCAAATAAAATAACTTTGGCAAATAGATAAATCCCTAGAAAAACAAAACTAAAAATGACTCAAAACTAACTCAAAAAGAAATAAAAAGTCAGGAAAAAATCTATTTGTCAACAACAAATTTTAAAATTAAGTATTTAAAATCCTTCCAATGAGCTGGAGATGTGGCTCCAGTGGTAGCACGCTCGCCTGGCATGCATGTGGCCCGGGTTAGATCCTCAGCACCACATACAAACAAAGATGATGTGTCCGCCGAGAAATAAAAAATAAATTAATAAATATTAAAAGATGAGCAGCCTGCAGCAGGGCCCGGAGAGCCAGGCCAACTGATTCGCGTGGCCTGCCCTGCGGCTACAGAAGGCGTGGCGCCTCAGTGAAGCCATTAATTGGCAAGCAGGGAGGTTAGGGAAGGCCATTAGGTGGAATCCCACCAGCCAAGCCCACACGGACCCTTGGGCCGAGCACGGGTTCTCAGAAGGGGAAGGAAGCGGTACAGTCCCATCCCCCACAGCGGACACCCCGCCGAGGCAGTCAGCGGCCACCATCCGGGAAAGCTGAAGGATACACCGCCACTCTCCTTCAGAGTGCGACATCAAAACAGGTCGGTGTCATTCAGCTCACCCCCCAGACAGCGGGAATTCGCATAAAATCTCTCCTAGGCTTGCCGGGAGAGGGAGTATCAAGCTGAGCCTCCATACAGGCCAGGGGGAAACCAGAGACACCTGACCTCCAACCCCTCCTCCCAGTAGCAGCCAAAAGGAAACCTGGCTAGCCAGCGCTGGGGGAGGGGCAAGCAGAAAAAATCAAAGTGATAGAGTGCCAGGGATCCCAGCAGCCTGCAGCTGGGCCCCGGAGATCCAGGCCAACTGATTCGCGTGGCCTGCCCTGCGGCTACAGAAGGCGTGGCGCCTCAGTGAAGCCATTAATTGGCAAGCAGGGAGGTTAGGGAAGGCCATTAGGTGGAATCCCACCAGCCAAGCCCACACGGACCCTTGGGCCGAGCACGGGTTCTCAGAAGGGGAAGGAAGCGGTACAGTCCCATCCCCCACAGCGGACACTCCACTGAGGCAGTCAGCGGCCACCATCCGGGAAAGCTGAAGGATACACCGCCACTCTCCTTCAGAGTGCAACATCAAAACAGCGGACACTCCATCCAGGCAGTCAGTGGACACCATCCGGGAAAGCTGAAGAATACACCACCACTCTCCAACAGCTTGCAACATCAAAACAGCCAGCAGCAGGACCCCGGAGATCCAGGCCAACTGATTCGCGCGGCCTGCCCCGCAGCTACAGAAGGCGTGGCGCCTCAGAGAAGCCATTAATTAGCAAGCAGGGAGGTTAGGGACTGCCATTAGGTGGAATCCCGCCAGCCAAGCCCACCGCCCACGCCCGGAACAGGCCCAGCGATCTGCCAGCATTGTAGTCACGACACCCCAAATGGAATAGGGACAGAGCAGAGCCACCTTCCACTCCCGGAACAGGCCCAGAGAGCCGCCAGCCTGGTAGACATGTCACCCCAATTGAAGTAGGGGCACAGCCGCCGCCCGCACCTGCAAGGGAGACTTTTCAAGTATACAAGAGCAACATAAATAAATAGGGGGTAAATTTCAAAACACAACAGTTGCACCAAGCAGAAAGAAACGCGAGCAGTATGAAAAGACAAGGAAAGAAAGGTCCACAAGCAATGCAGGTCAACTCAACTTTAGAAGAGGTAATAGCTGCAACAGATGGAATATCAGATAAAGAGTTCAGGATATATATGCTTCACATGATCTGGAGTCTCAAGGAAGACATGAGACAGCAAAATCAGACAATGAAAGATCACATTGACAAACAAATCCAGGAAGTAAAAGATCAATTTCACAGGGAGATAGAGGTAATAAAAAACAAACAAATTGAAATTCTAGAAATGCAGGAAACAATAAACCAACTTAAAAACTCAATTGAGAATACTACCAGCAGAGTAGATCACTTAGAAGAGAGAACATCAGACAATGAAGACAAAGTATTTCAACTGGAAAAGAACATAGACAGCTCAGCAAGTCTGCTAAGAAACCATGAGCAGAACATCCAAGAATTATGGGACAATATCAAAAGACCAAATTTAAGAGTCATTGGGATACAGGAAGGCACAGAGCTCCATTCCAAAGGAATAAACAGTCTATTCAGTGAAATAATACGAGAAAACTTCCCAGAATTGAAGATTGAGACAGAATCCCAAATCCTAGAAGCCTACAGGACGCCGAATGTGCAAAATCATAAGAGATCCACACCTAGACACATTATAATGAAGATGTCCAACATACAGAATAAGGAGAGAATTTTAAAAGCTGCAAGAGAAAGAAAGCAGATTACATTTAGGGGTAAACCAATCAGGATAACAGCTGATCTCTCAACACAGACTCTGAAAGCTAGAAGATCCTGGAATAACATATTTCAAACACTGAAAGACAATGGGCTCCAACCAAGAATCGTGTATCCGGCGAAATTAAGCTTCAGGTTAGAAGATGAAATTAAAACCTTCCACAATAAACAAAAGTTAAAAGAATTCGCAGCTAGAAAACCATCTCTTCAAAAAATCCTTGGCAAAACATTACAGGAAGAGGAAATGGAAAACAACATTGAAAACCAACAATGGGAGGTAGGACAGTAAAGGGGGGAAAGTAGTCAAAGAGGATAACAAATCAGGTTTAGTAACATCAATAAACAAATATGGATAGAAGAACAAACCATATCTCAATAATAACCCTAAATGTTAATGGCTTAAACTCACCAATTAAGAGACATAGGCTAGTAGAATGGATCAAAAAACAAGACCCAACAATATGCTGTCTACAGGAGACGCATTTGATAGGAAAAGATATACATAGACTGAAGGTGAAAGGTTGGGAAAAATCATATCACTCATATGGACCGCGGAAACAAGCAGGAGTGTCCATACTCATATCTAATAAAATAGATTTCAAGCCAAAGCTAATCAAAAGGGATATAGAAGGACACTTCATACTGCTCAAGGGAACCATACACCAACAAGACATAACAATCATAAATATATATGCCCCAAATAATGGTGCAGCTGTATTCATCAAGCAAACTCTTCTCAAGTTCAAGAGTCTAATAGACCAACATACAATAATCATGGGAGACTTCAACACACCTCTCTCACCACTGGACAGATCTTCCAAACAAAAGTTAAATAAGGAAACTATAGAACTCAATAACACAATTAACAACCTGGACTTAATTGACATATACAGACTATACCACCCAACATCAAGTAGCTACACTTTTTTCTCAGCAGCACATGGAACCTTCTCAAAAATAGACCATATACTATGTCACAGGGCAACTCTTAGACAATACAAAGGGGTAGAGATAATACCATGCATCTTATCTGATCATAATGGAATGAAACTGAAAATCAATGATAAAAGAAGAAAGGAAAAAGCAAGCATCACCTGGAGAATGAACAATAGGTTGCTGAGTGATCAATGGGTTTTAGAAGACATCAAGGAGGAAATTAAAAAATTCCTAGAGTTAAATGAAAACACAGACACAACATATCGGAATCTATGGGACACATTGAAAGCAGTTCTAAGAGGAAAATTCATTGCTTGGAGTTCATTCCTCAAAAAAAGAAAAAACCAACAAATAAATGATCTCATACTTCATCTCAAAATCCTAGAAAAAGAAGAGCAAAACAACAGCAAAAGAAGTAGAAGGCAAGAAATAATTAAAATCAGAGCTGAAATTAATGAAATTGAAACAAAAGAAACAATTGAAAAAATTGACAAAACTAAAAGCTGGTTCTTTGAAAAAATAAATAAAATTGACAGACCCTTAGCCATGCTAACGAAGAGAAGAAGAGAGAGAACCCAAATTACTAGCATACGGGATGAAAAAGACAATATCACAACAGACACTTCAGAAATACAGAAGATAATCAGAAATTACTTTGAATCCTTATACTCCAATAAAATAGAAGATAGTGAAGGCATAGATAAATTCCTTGAGTCCTATGATCTGCCCAGATTGAGCCAGGAGGATATAGACAACCTAAACAGACCAATAACAATAGAGGAAATAGAAGAAACCATCAAAAGACTACCAACTAAGAAAAGCCCAGGACCGGATGGGTATACAGCAGAGTTTTACAAAACCTTTAAAGAGGAACTAACACCAATACTTTTCAAGCTATTTCAGGAAATAGAAAAAGAGGGAGAACTTCCAAATTCATTCTACGAGGCCAACATCACCCTGATTCCGAAACCAGACAAAGACACATCAAAGAAGGAAAACTACAGACCAATATCTCTAATGAACCTTGACGCAAAAATCCTCAATAAAATTCTGGCGAATCGGATTCAAATACATATCAAAAAAATTATACATCATGATCAAGTAGGATTCATCCCTGGGATGCAAGGCTGGTTTAATATACGGAAATCAATAAATGTTATTCACCACATCAATAGACTTAAAAATAAGAACCATATGATCATCTCAATAGATGCAGAAAAAGCATTCGACAAAGTACAGCATCCCTTTATGTTCAAAACGCTAGAAAAATTAGGGATAACAGGATCATACCTCAACATTGTAAAAGCAATCTATGATAAGCCACAGGCCAGCATCATTCTGAATGGAGAAAAATTGAAGGCATTCCCTCTAAGATCTGGTACAAGACAGGGATGCCCTCTCTCACCACTTCTGTTCAACATAGTCCTCGAAACACTGGCCAGAGCAATTAGACAGTCAAAAGAAATTAAAGGCATAAAAATAGGAAAAGAAGAACTTAAATTATCACTATTTGCAGATGATATGATTCTATACCTAGCAGACCCAAAAGGGTCTACAAAGAAGCTATTAGAGCTAATAAATGAATTCAGCAAAGTGGCAGGATATAAGATCAACACGCATAAATCAAAGGCGTTCCTGTATATGAGCGACAAATCCTCTGAAACGGAAATGAGGACAACTACTCCATTCACAATATCCCCCCAAAAAATAAAATACTTGGGAATCAACCTAACAAAAGAGGTGAAAGATTTATACAATGAAAATTACAGAACCCTAAAGAAAGACATAGAAGAAGACCTTAGAAGATGGAAAAACATACCCTGCTCATGGATAGGCAGAACTAACATCATCAAAATGGCGATATTACCAAAAGTTCTCTATAAGTTCAATGCAATGCCAATCAAAATCCCAACAGCATATCTTGTAGAAATAGATAAAAGAATCATGAAATTCATATGGAATAATAAAAGACCCAGAATAGCAAAAACAATACTAAGCAGGAAGTGTGAATCAGGCGGTATAGCGATACCAGACTTCAAACTATACTACAGAGCAATAGTAACAAAAACAGCATGGTACTGGTACCAAAACAGGCGGGTGGACCAATGGTACAGAATAGAGGACACAGTAACCAATCCACAAAACTACAACTATCTTATTTTTGATAAAGGGGCTAAAAGCATGCAATGGAGGAAGGATAGCATCTTCAACAAATGGTGCTGGGAAAACTGGAAATCCATTTGCACCAAAATGAATCTGAATCCCTATCTCTCGCCGTGCACAAAAGTTAACTCAAAATGGATCAAGGAGCTTGATATTAAATCAGAGACATGGCATCTGATAGAAGAAAAAGTTGGTTATGATCTACACGCTGTGGGATCGGGCTCCAAATTCCTCAATAGGACACCCATAGCGCTAGAGTTAACAAATAGAATCAACAAATGGGACTTACTCAAACTAAAAAGTTTTTTCTCAGCAAAAGAAACAATAAGAGAGATAAACAGGGAGCCTACATCCTGGGAACAAAACTTTACTCCACACACTTCAGATAGAGCCCTAATAACCAGAATATACAAAGAACTCAAAAAATTAGACAATAAGATAACAAATAACCCAATCAATAAATGGGCCAAGGACCTGAACAGACACTTCTCAGAGGAGGACATACAATCAATCAACAAGTACATGAAAAAATGCTCACCATCGCTAACAGTCAGAGAAATGCAAATCAAAACTACCCTAAGATACCATCTCACTCCAGTAAGACTGGCAGCCATTAGGAAGTCAAACAACAATAAGTGCTGGAGAGGATGCGGGGAAAAGGGCACTCTTGTTCATTGCTGGTGGGACTGCAAATTGGTGCAGCCAATTTGGAAAGCAGTATGGAGATTTCTCGGAAAGCTGGGAATGGAACCACCATTTGACCCAGCTATTCCCCTTCTCGGTCTATTCCCTAAAGCCCTAACAAGAGCATGCTACAGGGACACTGCTACATCGATGTTCATAGCAGCTCAATTCACGATAGCAAGACTGTGGAACCAGCCTAGATGCCCTTCAATAGATGAATGGATAAAAAAAATGTGGCATTTATACACTATGGAGTATTACTCTGCATTAAAAAATGACAAAATCATAGAATTTGGAGGGAAATGGATGGCATTAGAGCAGATTATGCTAAGTGAAGCTAGTCAATCTTTAAAAAACAAATACCAAATGACTCCTTTGATATAAGGGGTGTAAACAAGGACAGGGTAGGGACGAAGAGCTTGAGAAGAATATTTACAGTAAACAGGGATGAGAGGTGGGAGGGAAAGGGAGTGAGAAGGGAAATTGCATGGAAATGGAAGGCGATCCTCAGGGTTATACAAAATGTCATATAAGAGGTAAGGAGGGGTAAGTCAAGAGAATACAAATGGAAGACATGATTTACAGTAGAAGGGGTAGAGAGAGAAAAGGGGAGGGGAGGGGAGGGGAGGGGAGGGGGGATAGTAGACAATAGGACAGACAGCAGAATACATCAGACACTAGAAAGGCAATATGTCAATCAATGGAAGGGTAACTGATGTGATACAGCAAGTTGTATACGGGGTAAAAGCGGGAGTTCATAATCCACTTGAATCAAACCGTGTAATATGATGTATTAAGAACTATGTAATGTTATGAACGACCAATAAAAAAAAAAAAAAGAACATCAAAAAAAAAATATTAAAAGATTCTCTCTCTCTCTCTCTCTCTCTCAAATAAATAAATAAATAAATAAAATCTCTCCTATGAAGACTGAGCCTACTTGTCCTCAAAGCTGAATTCAAAACATTTTAAAGAAAAAGGTAATATCAAGCTTCCACAAACTCTGTCAGAAAACAAGAAAGACCAAGTCTCAACTTGTTAGAAAATGAAATCATAAAAATATGCAGACAATTATCACACATTAACTTAGATTTATAAGTCCTTACCAAAGTAATAGCAAAATAAGTCCAGAAATATAGAAATATATTTCTGAAAAGGTGGTATTTATCTTTCAAATGTAAGGCTGGTCCCCAAATTAATTAATGTAATATACTATATTAAAGAGAATAAAGAACAATGGACCATATTATCACTTCAAGAAACACAGAAAAAATCATTTGAAAAACATCCAAAACAGAGTCACAAATAAAATACTAAATAAACTAGGATAGAAAGGGAAATTATTTTACTTGATAAGTGAAAGCTGTGGGAAACTTATAGCTAGCATTATAATTCAGGGTAAGAAATTGAATTATTTTCTTCCTAAGATCCAGAACAAGACAAGGATGATACCTGTTGCCATTTATTTTCAACATTGTACTGGAGATTTAATCAGGGCAATAGAACAATCAGGGCAATAAAGCTAAAAAATAAGTAAATAAGTAAGTAAGTAAGTAAGTAAATAAATAAATAAAGTCATCTAGATGGGAAAGGAAAAAAATAAAACTATCCTCATTAGCAGATACCATGATTCTGTATTCAAATTCTGTGTTATCCACAATGTCACAGGACAAAGGATATAAGATCAACAGGATTTAAGATCAACAAATAAAAATCATTTTTATTTCAAAATATTAGCACTAAAATACTTGAAATATTTCACAATGATAATACTAATTAAACAGAAGAAATAAATAAGATCAAAGGCATAAAAAGAAAAGTTCACTAAAGAAAAAAATTAAGAAACTCCAATAGCTTTATGTTGATTAAAAAAATTAATGTTGCAGTATTTTTTTTTAACTTCCAATAAAAAAGTTTAGACCCATGTGGCTTCACTGATGAATCCTACCAAATACTTCAGAAAACAAATTGTACACAAACTCTCTAAAAGTATTAAAGAGAAGAAAATACTCCTCAACTCATTATATAAAACCAAGGATATTTTCATATGAAACTGGAAAAAAATTCATAAAAACTGCATACAAAATATCATTGTGAATATAAATGCCAAAATTTTTAGGAAATGGAAAGCAACAATATATAAATGGTGACATGGAAGGCCAATTATAATTTATTTCAGTAGTTCCAGGTTAATTTAACATTTTAACAGCAATAAAGATAATGTATCATTTTAATAGATTAAAACAACATGATCATCTCCACAGACTCAGAAAACTCAAAGTGGGGCATAAATATGATTCACTATGACTAAACATTCTCAGCAATCTAGAACAAGAACATTATCAATGCAGCCAAAGAAATCTATGAACAACTTGTAGCAAATGTGTTACTTAATGATAAAGATTAGATGATTTTAACTTATAATAAGGTACAGGAAGATGATTCTTATTCTCACATTTTCTATTCATCCTTTTTCTGAAGATTTTAGCAAATGCAATTAAACAGGAAAAGGAAAAGTTATTCAGTTTTGACATAAAAATTTAAAACTATGTAAAAATAATATGATTGTCTATGTAGAAAATTCTACTGAATATCAAAAATATTACCCAAATTAACAAATGACTTAAGCAGTCTGCATAGATGAGATTAATATTAAAAACTTATTAGACTTAATATATGAGAATAAAACATTTATCAATCAAAAATTTTATAAATATGCGATTTCAAATAGCATCTAAGATGTGAACTGCTTAGGGATGGATCTGAAAAAAAAATGATCAAAATCTGTTCACTGAATTTATAAAACATTCCTGAAAATCATTAGAGTTATACAAATGAGGAGATAAATGAAGATTAAGAACTAGAAGTCTTGAGCTGGGGATGTGGCTCAAGCAGTAGCGTGCTCACCTGGCATGCGTAGCGTGCTGGGTTTGATCCTCAGCACCACATAAAAATAAAATAAAAATGTTGTGTCCACCGAAAACTAAAAAATAAATATTTTAAAAATTCTCTCTCTCTCTCTCTCTCTCTCTCTCTCTCTCTCTCTCTCTCTCCTTAAAAAAAAGAACTAGAAGTCTAAGTATATTTAAGATGTCAATACTCATAGATTCTGCAAAGTAACAATCAAATTTCTAGTAGCCTGCCAGGCATAGTGACAGACACATGTAATCCCCATGACTCAGGAGGCGGAGGCAAGGAGGATCACAAGTTCAAAGACAGCCTTGGCGAGGCCCTAAGAACTTGGTGAGACCCTGTCTCAGAATAAAAGGGCTGGTGTTGTGAACTTTAAGATTCTCATAAAGATAAGAGTAATAAAGACAGTTGACACAGGTAAATAAATCAATTAACCCAAATGGAGTTCAAAAATAGACTCACATATATATGAGCATGCATTAATTCACAAAATAACCATGTCCATTCAATGGAGAAAGGACAATCTTCAGAAAATAATTTTGGAACTATTAGATATCTGTTTCAAAACAATAAATTTGCTTCTATAAACAGTTACTTCAAAGTGGATTATACCTAAATATAAAAATTAAAATTACAAAATGTCTAAGAATAAGGTGACAATATTTGTAAATTGGAGTTAGCTTTCTTAGTTATAGCACCAAAGGCATGACCAGAAAAGGAAAAAAAGTGATGACTTGGATTTATTTAAAGAACTTCTGTTCAACAGAAGATAATATTAAAAAAACATGAAAAGACCATGCATATTCATTTATTGAAGTTCATCTAGTTTAGTTCCACAGTTTAGCTATTGTGAATTGTGCTGCTCTAAACATTGATGTGGCTGTGTCACTGCAGTATGCAGTTTTTAAGTCCTTTGTGTATAGATTAAGGAGTGGGATTGCTGGTGGTTCCATTCCAAGTTTTCCAAGGAATCTCCATACTGCTTTCCAGATGGGTTGTAGCAATTTGAAGGCCCACTAGCAATGTAGGAGTGTGCCTTTTCCCCAACATCCTCGCTAACACTTATTGTTGCTTGTATTCTTAATAACTGTCATTCTGACTGAAGTGAGATGAAATCTTAGAGTAGTCTTGATTTGCATTTCTCTAATTGGTAGAGATGATGAGCATTTTTTCATATATTTTTTGATCAATTGTATATCATCTTCTGAGGAGTATTTATTCAGTTCCTTATCCCATTTATTGATTGGGTTATCTGTTTTTTGATGTTAAGTTTTTTGAGTTCTTTATACCTCCTGGAGATTAGCCCTCTATCTGATGTGCATGTGGTAAAAATTTGCTCCCATTCAATAGGATCTTCACCTCACTGATTGTTTCTTTTGCTGAAGAGAAGCTTTCCAGTTTGAATCCATCCCACTTATTTATTCTTGTTTTTATTTCTTGCCCTATAGGAGTCTTGTTAAGGAAACTGGGACCTACTCTGACATGATAAAGATTTGGACTTACTTTTTCTTCCATTAGGTGCAGGGTCTCTGGTTTAATTCCTAGGTTCTGGATTCACTTTGAGTTGAGTTTTGTGCATGGTAAGAGATAGGGGATTACTTTCATTTTGCAATGGATAAAGAAACTGTGGTATATATACACAATGGAATATTACAAAGCATTAAAAGAGAATAAAATCATGGCACAGATAAATGGATAAAGTTGGAGAATATCATGCTAAGGGAAGTAAGCCAATCCCCCAAATCCGAAGGCCAAATGTTTTCTGTAATAAGAGGATGCTGATCCATGATGAGGTTTGGGGGAAACAAGAAAAGAATGGAGGAACTTTGGATAGGGCAAAGGGGAGGAGGGCGAAGGGAGGGCACATGGGAATAGGTGAAATGAGATGGACATCATTACCCTAGGTACATGTATGAATACATGAATGGTGTGACTCGACTTTGTGTACAAACAGAGAAATGAAAAATTGTGCTCCATATATGTACTATGAATTGAAATGCATTCTGCTGTCATGAATAACAAACTAGAACAAATTAATTAATTAATTAAAAAATGATTGATAAAAATTACCCAATCTTAAAAAAAAGACTATGCACATATAGCAAAAAATTATTTGCAAATCATAGGTGTAAAGGTTTATGTTCTATCTTAAAGAATAACTCTAAACTAAAAATCAAAGAAACAGTTTTTGGTTTATTTGGGGTTTTAATGTTTTCTTCAAGGAAGCTTTTATAGTCCACTGTGTACTAAAATATCTGAAACAATATATTTATAATACTTTTTAATGAATTGAGTATGTGTATATATATTTTCGTTTTATAAGCTAGTATTTTTTAATCTATAGAATTTCATCTTTGACTCTGAGGAATTACCTTGTACTATTTCTTTGATTTTTTTTTTATTCTTCTAGACAATGAATGTGTCTCTGTTCTAAGCCAGATAACAAGTTCAGATTATTCTCATTCTTCATTAATCATCCCTCTTTACTTCTCTAACTCTGAGGACATTCATTCTTGCCCATTTGATGCAAACATTACTAACTCTCTTATATACTGTTTGTCACATGCTAAGAATTAGTATTTGGTAGCTTAAGCTAAATGAAACTTTGTTGTATGACTAAATATTTGTATCTATAAAAAACTTGTAGAAAATATATGATGGATAATATTGTCATTTTAAATAACATTTTATACTACCAAACCAAGCAAGACAAAGGGGAATTAATTTTATTGGAAATCTGAAAAATCCAGTATTATACTGTGCTGATCAGAAAATAATAATAATAATAATAATAATAATAATAATAATAATAATAACTCATAAAATACCCACAAGAAAAAGAAGTACAAATCTCAAAAAGTTCATAGCCTTTTAGGGCATGGATACATGAATAAGTAAATAAGGTTAAGGTTATATTTACATGCTATAAAATAAATGACTAAAAGTCATGCTAATATTTCATAGAATTAATCCACATATTTCCATGTTTGAAGAGTGGGATTTGAGAACTGTTGTATTTTAATAGTTTCAGAATTAGTCATTTATGGTGTGGCAAGGACACATATATACTTTGAAAATAGTTTTTGTCTGTTTGTGTGTTTGACTTAGTGCACAAGAGAAAGGGTAATTTATGGAAGATATGGAGAGGATCTCACAGGGAGCCACCTCACTGCAAAATACTTCCTAGGTAGGACGTTAGATGAGAACAACTTGGCATGTGATTGGGTGGACCTCTACGCCAAAGTTCATCCTAAAAATTTATTCTGTGGGGAAAGCATGAGGAAAGAGATGAGAACCACACAACCCAAAATACAATTTTATTACTATCTCCCAAAAATTATACCTTTAAGAAATGGCTTAATTTTTATTTCTTTTTTGACAACCAGATTTTTCTTTAATGTGCTATTTTGATTTTGTAGCATTTCATCTTATACAACTTAGAAGTATGTAAGTTGTTAAAAGGTGGTTTTTATGAACACAGGAAGTTACTATCAAATTTGAGTAATGATCTCTATTGAGACTGGGAGAAGTGCCTATATCATATTCCTTTGTGTCAAATAAAATACTGTTTTTTAATGGTAAAATATTCCCACTTAGTAATGGTCTTTGGCTTTGTAAAGTTACATATAGTCAGTCAATTTGAATATTTCATAGGATGAAATCATCAAGTAATCTCTGTTTTCCAATTCACTTTGTGCAGTAAATTGCTCTGATGGAGTTCTCATACGTAATATGCAGTACTACAATTTTATCGATGTTTCCAACTTCAAAAATTCAATACATGCAATGGAAATCTCTAATACTCATCTACTTTAAGTTTAGTATTCTATTTCCTAGAAAAATAAAAACACATAGTGCACTACATAACCATTGAAACAGTATACATCTATCTGCCAAAATTGAGCTTATTCTTGAATATTTGCACTTGGTATATTGCTTGGTATTAGGTATATAAACTTGGAAAATCGTTTGTATGCCTAAAGGTTCATTTTTAAAATGTGAAAGAAAAAAAGGGGAAAAAGAAAATGGAAAAGACAATATAAATACCTCAAATTTGTTGTCAGGTTTATGTAAACTAGAAAAAAAATAAAATGACTTATTATATAAGTGACTGACTGATATATAAAAGATACCAGTCAGTCACTTATATAATATTTGTGCTTCTTTTTAGAAAGAGTTGAAGATTGGTGGAACTAAAGCTACATATGACAACTCTAATAATTGCAGAAAGACTATGTTGGATTCTCAGGAAGACAGAAACTGGGAGATACATTGCATTAGACACACCTTGATAAAATTCAGGAGAGCTTTAACTAAGCAGGTGACCAACTTGGGTGACAGGCTCCTCAGTACCTGCTATATCATTCTTTATATAAAATATGCCTTCACTGAAAATTATCTAATATAAAATTGAGCCTACTCTAGAATAAGAAATGTAGTTAACACTGGCCATTTTTAATCTTTGTTTCCATTCTGCTCAGCACCTTTCACTTTATTGGTACCCCAGTGAGCAAACTTTCAGCTCAGCAGAAGCAGCACCTTCCTAAGGACAAGTGCATAGCCCCTGTTGGTCATTGTAACAGCCTTGAGGAGTAATTCTCTAACAGATGATCAAACTTGGGCCAATTAAATGAATTCTCTTGCATTTTTTTTTCTCAACTGAAGCTTGTGAGGAAGACATCTCCTCTTAGGTCACAGAACTGGAAAGTGAATCTGGCATAGACAGTAGCCATGTTTTCTCCTGTGCAGCAGAGATAAGCTTGACAACATAAATGAGAGATGAATACCAAAGAGTTTCTAATGACTTCTAGTGTTTGGACCCAGTCATTACCCAAATTTCTCAGTGACAGTACAGCTGACCTTTTGGGATTCTTATGTCCCTGTTGTGAGGGGTGGCCAAGGCTGGTCTCTGCTCAGTAGATTCTGGTTTTGACAACACAAAGTCTCAAACATTGTCAAATGTTGGTGAGGGACAAAATGCCTCCATTGAGAACCACTGAGTGTGTCATCTACCTCTGGATTTGCCAATTATTTGAGCTGTGAAGTCTTCCCCATTTGCTCAATATAATCTGTAAATCACTCAGGAATCTCAACTTATTTGTACATGATAAGTAACTTGCTCAAGAAAGTTACAATGAGAGTTAGCCCTACATCCTTGTATGAAGGGATGTGGGTGTACGCCATAAGAAAAAAAAAAAAACACACAGAGGAAGCCCCTTCTGTAGGTATCCAGAGAAAAATCATAAAGGATCTGAATTCAGAGAGCTTTGGAATGCTCCAGATTGTTGATTTGTGAAGCACATAGACCAAGATGTGCTTCCAAAAACTTTATTCTGAGTTTAGCTATGCTGCGAAATGGCTGGTTAAATAAGCATAAGCAAAATGTGTTCTTTTATTATTATAAAATTTCTCATAGCCTCTAATCTGCTGCTGGGCTTTAATAATCTTTACCAGTTTCTCAAATTTCTACAACCATTTTTTAAGAGTTCCAGATAACATTTTTTCATGATGAACATTCTACAGATCTCAATGTCAGGTATAATAGTCCACCAAGCCAAAAGGCAGTCCAATGTGGGAGACAAAGAGAGAGTGTTCTTATGGGCCTCTTTTTTTTTTTTGGAGTACATTTATCTTTTATCTGCATTTGGGGAGAAGTGGGAATTGATGATGGACTATTTTATAACAGTTTGAAGATTTATCCCTATAGCAACCAAAGACAATGAAGAGAATTACAAGATTTCTTTTGGAAATCTTGTTGCTCTACAGAGGATGGATCCCAGTGAGGTAGCCAACAGCCAAGGCAGTGACTCACCATTGAAATGGATCACATCAGAAGTTCTACGTGTTCTGATGATGTCAATGGCATCAAAATTGATGAAAGTGATTTGATTTTTTTCATCCATCAGACTGATGCAAAAGATTGTTTATCACTAATCCTCCACTTGATGTTACTATGTTTAATCACTTTGACAGGTGTTGGGGTTTAAGTGTGCAGAGTTTAGCTCCCTCAGCCTGACACTTTGCAAGAAGCTGTGGCTGTGATTTAGGTCAGCTGAAGGCATGCCTCGCTAGGAGGAGGAAAAGTCCTCTTCCCCTTATCACAAGACACAAGCTTCTGCATGGTTTGGCCTAGAGGAAGAAGCTTCCTGCATACTGGACCTGGGAATAGTACATTCAGGGATTAGATAATGTCTACAAAGAACTTTTGGAGGGTACTTATCAAATGAACAGGAACAATCTGAATTTAGCTCTGTGTACCCGCTGAGACATGATATTTGTGCAATGTAGATGAAATGTTACTGAAGAATTGCTTGATTTGTTAGAAGAAGAATATAAAAGGAACATGCAAATAAACCTCAGCATGCAGTTGCAATTGCTGCCTTGGCTCTGCATCCCCTGTGTCCCGGTGATTTTGCGACCCTTACCCAGGGACCCGAATGCACTAGACGTTCACAGACAGGTGCTTCTAATTTCAAAGATCACATGCATTTCTTTTCTTTTTAACACCTGTGAGTCAAATTTGATAGGAAGAGAGTGCACATCAGTGATGGATTGCTTAGAATCTGGCCCCACTAGAACAGATACTCTCTTTAATAAATGTTTTCTAGAAGTCAATTCCACTACCTCTATATCTGACTCCATTTTTAGCCATAAAACATGAAATATCAACATATCCAATTCTGCTATACAATGTATGAGTGCCTCAGCTGCCCTTGAGCCTCAGTGTATGGTTTTCTTGGTTAATTTGCAAATGGAAAGCCTCGAGTGACTCCCTGGCCACTTCCCTGGGTTAAAATTGTTGGGGTTGTAATGAGCATCTTTGGATCAGATACTTTCTGGCTCTTGCTGTCTTTGTGGCCTTCATGCTAGAAGATAAGGATTTGGCCAACCAGAAAGTGATCACACCGGGAGCTCGCAGGGTCTCACTCATTCCTGGCAGCATCTGAATGCTTGATGTCATTATGCAAGTTATCATCCATCAGCAGGCAGCTGCATTAGGACTTCTAGCCAGCAGCAAAAACATTTGTGCTTGTGGTTCCTCCCTGAGTATGCTGGATCCAGTGCCCATCAGACAAGAGGACTGCATACACAGTCCCTGCCTGATGCTCTGGACCATGCTAACAGCTGTTCCAGGCCAGTGTTGGAAGGCTCACCTGGCAGCCCTGTTAGAGCTTGGAAAGAGATGTGCAGATTAGAGGCTGTTTGCTCAACACAAAGGGCTTTCTGTGGAAGAACCATGGGGAGGCAGGGGAGGGAAGCACGGAAGCTGAGGATAAAGCTAACAAAGCATTTCTTAATAAAATGGACCAGATGATGTAGTCACAGGAGTGTACAAGATCAACCTAACTCAAAATGCAAAAAAAGACAAAAAGCATTTTGATCTTGATGGAATGACAGGTAGCTTAAGCAGTTGTGTTAAAAGGAAAAAAAAATGATTCCATAACCAACTGAAAGGGTAAAGTTTCTAAGCTGCAAAGCCTGAGTTAAAATGTAAAGGACCAGGCATTTTAAACCTGCTTCTAAACTGCAAAGCCTGGGTTAAATTCCTGAGGCAGTTAAGACAATGCCCTACTGTCCATCTGGTTGTTTAATAACTTAGGACCCTGTGTAGCCCAGCAAGTAGGCATCCAGGCCCCGAAACCAATCAGTTTGAATGTGTACCCCACTTAGAAGTGACCAAACACCCCTGCCCAGCCTGTTCCCGTCAATGAATGTACTAATCAAGTCTAAGAATTATTGTTAGATTTTCCCGAGGTGTATGGTGATTTGTTAAAGGAGACTATGATGTGTATAAAGTCCCTGCCCTCCCCAAAAAGTGTACTTAAGCACTGCTCAACCCCTGCCCAGGGCTCTGGGCTACTCTATCTTCCTGAGTGGGCCTAGAGCCTCAGTGCGCTGAATTAGGATCCTCAATAAAAATCCCCTTATGCTTATTGCATGAAGCCGGTCTCTTGTGGTCTCTTCCTCCGAAGTTCTGCTGGTCCCTTACACAACAAACAAATACTTATCAAGCACATTGCATGTCCCCAGACACCTGAGAAATACGAGACAGGAAGTTAGTGCCCAAAGGCCTGGGAGACTGGCAGTCATTTGGGTCAGGTAAGACAAATCCACAGGAAGCAGGTGGCAGAAATGCTATGGTTATCAAGAGCTGAATTTCCATGTGTGGAACTTGCAGGAAGAAAGAGTGAGAATCAATCTTCTAACCTTTAGGCCTCTCTGTGGATGCAGATACACAACACCCCTCATTTAAATCACAGGGATCACATTAAGTCCAAATAAACAGGAAGTGTCCCTAGGTTCAAAGGGTGGGCAAGAGACCTTCCTAGGAGCTGTGAAAGACTTTACTGCTCAGAATCACACAGGTGTGTCTGTTAAAATGCAGATTTGGGGGTAGACCTGAGCTGAAGGCACTAGGAATCTGCATGTTAAGCAAACATCCCAGGTGTTTCTAATGGTTAATTCCAAGGTTTTACTCTGGGAAATGTTGCTTGAAAGATGCAAGAAAGCAAAGGCAATTCAGCCTAACAGTTTCTCTTCAGTCTGTTTCCCTGCAGCCACTGTAGAGCCTTTAACTTCGTTCAAAAATTGAGTTTGCATATCTACAACTAAAAAAAAATGAGTTTGCATATGTGCATTACATTCTTGGGGAATAAGATTTGTAAACATCTTTATACTCTTGGGACAATTTGCCCACATGTCCATCCTCACAATTAATCATCTCCAAAAATATTTCCATGTTCCTATCTACCATTTTTGCAATGAGCAAAACCACTGGCTCAATCTCTCCATCCCCAACTGAGGCTTGGGAAGCTCAGTTGACCTACTTTCTGTGGTTTCCACATTTGTCATGTCCTCTCCAAAGCTAAGAGCACAGCACAGCACTTCAAGGGCTGGGCTTCCCACCCCTACATATTGCTTATTCTCTAGGACGCATCACATTGCATCGTGATTCCTTGCTTTTCCCCAGTGGAAATATGAGGCAGCTGAAGGCCAGGACCATGCCACTGAATATCTGCAGATAATGTACATGTACTGAATGTTTGCAAAGAGAGAAAAATAGAGAAGTAAGGACATTCATTTCAATTTATTCTTCTTACCTGAAGCTGTAACTCAAGATCAGTGTGGTGAGGAAGACAATCCAAGATAAGGAGACTTCCTTCCACCCAGCTAAGGTCCTCATGTCCTTGTATATGTTGGTCTTCCAATCTCAAGGATGCATGCTCCACTTTTTTAAGGTGTCAGAAATAAACAGGACCCAGATGTTCAAAATGATGCAATTACCAATTAGAAAGGGACTAAACCTGGAGAGGTTTGTTTCCACAATGACATAAAGAATCCCCTCTCACAGTGAGAGAAGCAGCTCCATCTTAGAGCCCCAGCCTTGACTGTTATCAGAGAGGGACCTCCCCGGTCTGAATAACAGATGCAGGTATGCACCCCTGTCTCCCCCAGACCTGCAAGGCATTCTCTCTCTCCCAGAACTCTGCCTGGTGTTCCCCTCGAAACACATTTATTTTCAGCTGTGGAAGAAATTCACTTTCCTTCAAACAGAGAGCTGTTTCTGGCTGGGGGCTTTTACTGGATGAAGAAGAGCTATAAATAACCCTCATCCCCTTCCACCATAATCTTGGATTTTCAACCACTCCGCCTCAGCATTCGAAGACTTCAGCCTGGCAGGAGCAGGGACTTCAAGCCATGTTTAAGGTCACCAAATAATGAGGCTGTTGGCGAGGCTGACAAGAATAGACTTTATCGGTGCTGCTTCTATTGTGTGCCTGCGATTGCGCTGGCTTCCAGAGAGGAAACTCAGACACGTCTTGGAAATGGTGGGGGCCCTGTGTGAGAATCCAGCTGTTCTTCCCACAGCCCAGACAGATGGCTGCAATTCTGTTCTGCGTCTGTCTGATATTTCCACGGGAAGGGTGAGGTGGCTGAGGTGGCTGAATCCTGGGGAGGGCACTGCTCTGGGTGGAAGAGACAATTGAATGGGCCCCCGAGGAAAGCGAGTTGTGGCCGACAGAGCTGGACAGCCCTCAGTCCAGGCAACACAGGCTGGAACAGGAAGAGCACAGCAATTAATTGGAGAAAATCAGAGTCATTGACCCACTGTATTGAATTTGCTGATGTTTTATGTGCTAAGTTATTTCCAGTGGTATTGGCTAGAATGGTTTCCATTGTTCATTTCTTGATTCTTTGGTTCAATTGTTGTTAGGATGGTTTTACTGCCTATTGTTTTTCTTATCATTGATTTACTAACAAGGGATACAGGAGACAGAGCCTCGGGGGCTCAGGACCTGGAGCACCCATCTATCCATTACAGTTTCAAATCATTCATTCATTTTAAAATTCAACACATATTTTCTGAGCAGCCACTCTGCTGCAGGGAGCTTTGTCTAGAATCTGTGGATACAGATAGGAACAGGTTGAGGATAGCTTTGCAGCCAAAGACCCACATCTTGCCCAGAAAACGTAGAGAACAAACAGAAGTTATTATTGTCATTGCTGGAAAGAAAATAAACCAGGGTGTGTCCAGGACTGGATCTGGGATGCCCCTTAGTCTGAGCAGTATGTGGTTTTTGTCTGGAAGAGCTGAGGTTGGAGAGGGGAGGAGGCAGCCATGTGACACCCCCAGGGAAAAGATTTAAGGTCAGAGGAAATCCCAGCAGATTCAAAGCTTGAAAGACAGTTATGAACTTGTACATTTCAAGGAAGAGCAAAGCACTTGGAGAGAAGGCTCTAAAGAGTGAGCTGCATGGGGTAAAGTGGAGAGCCCAGCAGGAGCCAGATCATACAGATGGGGCGCACACCCATGGCAAGGGGCCTCGACTGTGTAACAGTGCAAGGAAAAACCAATGGAGGCTTTACACAGGAAAGATGAATGCTCGGCTTCAAATTGGGCTAAGATTATTCTCACAGTGTTGTGTGAAAAGGCAACAGAGAGAAAAAGAGAGAAGGAGAGAGGACAGACCACTGAGTTTTCCATGTCAGAGATGATGGCACCTTGAACAAGAACCAGGGAATTGGAGAGAGGGGTGGGAGAGGGAGGGAAAGAGGATTCAGAATAGAATAGGAGGAAAGAATCAAAGGTAAATCTTGCATTCCCAAGTTCTCCTGCATACTCATGTGCTACAGTGTTACTCTTTTGTTGGTCAACATTTCCAGGATATTCTTCAATGTGCCTTGGGGGATAACTTGTGGGAGAGGGTCACAGTGCCAGCTGTGGAGGAGAGGACTGACAAAGAAGATGAGTGACTTGTGCAGATGGAGTTGGCAGAAATCACCTAAGCAAGACACAGCTGAATGTGCAGACAGCAAGACGGACCCTACACCATCTCACAGGTGAGGCTTCTCCTGTGTCCATTTGACAAGAAGCATGATTCTAAGGTCCTCTCCACCTCTATTAGTTCATGATTTCTTGACTATCTAAAAGAACTTCATAAGGTAGAGTCATGCAGGACAAGATTAGGGTCTGTTTAGCTGCACACCAGATATCCAAAATAACAGTGGCTTAAACAAGACACTACTTCTCCCACAGGTAGTCGTGCAGGAGTTGCTCTCCTGTCAGGGATTCAGGGTCCTTTTATGTCCTTGCTCTGTTGATTGTGGCGCTTTCCCTTCATGTATGTAATCCAACATGACACATCCTGGTGTTCATATTCCAGGCACAGGAAGAGAATCCGTTTCCCTTTGAAGGCATGTCCAGTGGGCTGCACATGATCATACCCTCATGTGTCTGTTGCTGCTGTGTTCAGAGCTGCAGGACAGTTTTAAGGGCTGGTACCCGAGTGCCAGTCAGTGCTGGACATCAGGCCTGGCTGTGCTCCTTGCACTTTCCACCAGTTCGGGTCTCCCCTCATTTCCTGGTGAATGAAGCAATTGGCGCAAAGAATAAGCATCTAAGTGTCTTAGGAACTGGTGTGTCGGATCCTTGTTTCCCATTGGCAGATGGGCAGAGGGGACCTGCTTTGAAACAGCTGTAAGCTTATTCCACACACTCAGACTCAGGGACGTCATGGTCTTCTGGTTAGTTCGGGGCCTGGATGACACTTTGTGATCCACTGTGTGAGGCTTATAGGAAGTCCTCTGGATCTCCCCTCCCCTGGTGACACTCACACATCACTTAGTGGCCACACTGGCTTCTCTGAGATCTGTGACATTTTTCACAGGGTTCCCTAGGTGCCAGTCAATTGGGTTGTTATGCTATGGTGATCCAATACCTGTATAAAATGTCTAATAATCAAATCAGGGTAATAAGCACTTCCTTCTCTTAAACCATCAGTCGTTTTCATGTGCTGGGAATTTGGTGCTGTGCATTTTGAAACATAACCCTGGTGTTCTCTCCAGTGCGTACCCTACCCTGCTCAAGAAGGCCAGAGGTGGTTGTTATACTCTCACTATGTATTTGGGCCCCTTTATTGAATTTCTTTCAGTCCCCCTGCCTCCCTTCCCTATCTATTTTATTCCATTTTTCTACAAGGTGGACTTCATTGTTTTCCCAAAACAAGTGAAAACACTGAGTATTTGTCTTTCTGTGCCTGACTGTTTCACTTAACATAAGGACCTCTATCCATGTTGTTATAAGACTTCATTTTTTTTAACCCCATACCAGAATATACAGGGGTGCTTAACCACTGACCTGCATCCCCAGACTTTTATTTATTTATTTTTTGAGACAGACTCTGGTGAAGTTGCTGAGGCTGGCCTCCAATTTGTGCTTCTCCTGCCTCAGCCACCTGAGCCACTGGGATTACAGGTGTGCACCATCACAGCTGGCTAAGACTTCATTCAGATAGGATTCCATTGTGAAAAATGCATCATTTTTCTTTATCCTCTCATCCACTGGAAGTCATACATGTTGATTCCATATTCTGGATATTGAGAATAGTGTCGCAGTAAACAGGGGAATGATCTTTTTGGCATTAATGAATTCATCTCTTTTGAATATAGACTCGTTAGTGGAATTGCTAGATCACCTTGTGGTTCTACTTTCTCTGTTTTGAGGAATCTCCATACTGATTTTCATAATGTTTCTTACCATTCCTTAAATATTTGCTTTATTTTTTTTTCTCCATAAAGAAAAAAGGGAGTCAGTATTAGCCAGGCATCTTGCCCCAGACCAGAGCAGCATTCAGAAAACAAATCTGCGTCCAGGAAAAGCTCTCTGTTTATTTTATTTTTCCAGCCCTGGAGTGAGTCACCACAGCATCTTAAAAACACACAAGCTAAGGGGCCCCTGTCACACTCATTATCCCTCCTGCTCTTCTCTCTGCCTCCTCTCCATAACATGAGGTCCAGGATCCACTCTTTTGTCCCTCCTCAGTTTTTTATAGAACAGTTCCTAAACACAAACATTAAATCCTACAGGAGGAATGGTCAACAGCCCACATTTTGAATAAGAACCCTGCCTGCTCTCCTCTTCCAGGTGAGGACAAAAGAAAGCCCCTAGTCCCATCTCAAAGCTAAAACTTTCACAAAGAGTGGGTATCCGGGTTCCTTCCAGCACTTTCCCCTAATTATCATCTGATGATTATTTCTGTCTACAGATTCAAGAACTGAATTGCAGTTATTAGAAAAGGCAGCCCTGCCTGCATCTGCATTCCTACCTGTGAAGCTGTGGGAACATTAATACCTGGCTTTCTCCTGCCTCCTCTCTTTCAGGCAAGACTGCAATCCTGGATCCTACAGTTCTTTACAGTTATTATTGTAATCATCCTAATAATAGGTAGGTGGTGCAGACTGCCTATCTTCATGGCATGAAGCACTTCCCTTTGAAATTAACTCAATTACCCTCCTAAGTTTGTATTATTATTATTATTTTTTTTTATCAAAAAGATACCCTAATGTTGGTGTGGGAAACAGAGATGATGGAACTCATGGAAGATGCATAAATAGGTTCCTTGAAATTTTGAAATTACATTATTTACAACAAAATCCATTTTCCGTCTGCATTCTTCCCATGCCTTATTTTCCATTTCAATTAGATTTTATTCATTTCTTTACACATTGCATTTTAAGAACTGTTAACATGAAATGTAAGTATGGAAATAAATATCCCGATCTTAGTCCAATTGTACCTATTTTCTTGCCACTTCCAGGAAAGTGGGGATCATCTTCCTTTCACTTAATAGTCTCAATTTCAGAAATGATCTTCCCCGGTAATGCTTTCTCAGGGTTCACTCTGCATCTACAATGATTATTTACACTTGTCCTTTTCAGCCTGCAGGAATCCAGCAGCAACCTCATTAAGGGCACCATGATGACCTCTAGCCTGACCTTCATGTCATCAGGCTGCATTAAGGTTTCTGTCATTAGGACGTCTTTGTCCTGTCATTCCTCCGCCCGTACCCTGCCCCATTCATCTCAATCTTACTTTTTTCATGTATCTAATTCTCTTTCTAGCCAAGTTAGACCACATGCTTATCTCTAGTTGTCTCTGACCCTTTTGTTCCCATAAATAGTCTTATCTTTGTCTCCTTCCTAAAATACTCCCTGTTGCCTACATCTCACATGGGTATTCATCTTTAAGGTCTAACTAGATTTCTCCCTTTCCTTAGTACCTCTGGACCCTCAAAATCATGAATTTCCATATCATTTTAACTTTTTATATGAAGCTCCACTTTGTGTGATGTTGGCTTCCACCCGTGGCTGTGAATGGAACCTGCTGAACAAATGAACCTGGAGGACAGGAAAGCAGGCTTGGCCCCTCTGGTGCCTGACACAAAATGATGGTCAGTGCTGACTGGTCAGAGCCTTAATGTCTAGCACATGTCACTTATTTAGCAAGCCAGGAAGGAATGAATGGCCTGATGAGGAAAGGCCCCTCCGTTAAGTGTTGCCCAATGATGTGTTGACTGGACAAGGAAAGACGGTGACCTTGCAGAGACAGGTAGCTGGGCCCTCTCTGTATTGCCCCAACACCTGTGTCTGAAGGGCTTCTTCTTCTCTTTGTGGACAGCATATCCACATGGGCTCCATGGCAGCATTATTCTGGTCCAAACTTGGAGTCACAAATACCGGGGCTCCATGGCAACATTATTCTGGTCCAAACTTGGAGTTACAAATACCGGCTAAATTTCAAAACTAGATGGAGTCATCCTATCCAACAATGGCAAGAGTTATCTGTTCTACAGAGCAGTTTCTCTAAATTCCACCTCCCTGCATAACTCCAACCTAGGGCCATTTCTGGCTAACACTTAGGGATTTGCAAAGTCTGGGCCTAGGAGAATAAAACCACAAAATATAGGGTTGTGCCTTCAAGCTCCACTTTCTACCCTGAGGACCTGACTCTCTTTGCTACCAGCCCAGTGGTGGCATGGTGACCTCCCTGAAGAGAAGGCACCTCCCACTCACAGGGGCATCCAGGTCTTTTATTCTGCAGAAACAGCCAGATCAGGCAGAGCAGTCCAGCAGCCAGGGAAGAAGCATCCATTCTCAGGAGTAGAGGAGACTCTCATGAAAGCCTGGTCACTTAAAGGGGAGCGATGATCAGAGTTTCCACTCTCCTCCACACTCCTGTGGTTCTCTTTAATTTGGACATGACCTTTCTAGCTGAGAAGCCTCACTGCCTATCACTGCCTTTGACCTATTTATATAATTTTGGTTCTGTCTACACTGGGGATTTTAATATTGCAAAAATTGTCTCTTATCACTCTTTCCTTCTACCTCTTCTAAATGGCACTGGAGAGTGCTTAGGATCTCAAGGAGAAGAAACACTGTTTGCACATAAGCAACAGGAAGGTCCAGGAATAAAAGCTGTGAACACATTGGCCCATAAACAACATCTTCTAACCCCCAGTTCAGTACTGGTGTGGGCTTTCATTAGCCCAGATGCTACACTTGAGCTGTTGGGGTGTCTGTATCTGGATATCAAGGTAGGCTACAGCTCAGGGCCACCAGAGGAGGGATGATCACATTGATAAAGATAGCCAGCAAAGTCCCAGAGGGGCTACTCAGATGCTACCATGTGTCATTAAGTAATGTGGAAGGCAGAGAATGGCCTAGGAAGCAAGACAGGGACAGAAATCCCAAGAAGAGGGGGAGAATTGAAGTCCAGGACTGAAGACAGTAGAACACGCACAGAGAAAGGAAAGGGGTCAGGGCAAGAGAGATGACCTGGAACTTGAGAGCCACTGGAGGCTCAGATCCAAGAAGAAAGGCCACTAGCCCCACCAGGTCTGTATTCTTGTCACTTTCTTCTGCTTCCAGAGCTGTTAATTTATTGCCATGCTAGCAAAAGGGCATGTCATGAAAGTTGTACCTTCCATGCAAATCTGTTGTGGTTGCTGAATGGTCCAGCAACCACAATTTATATTTATAATAGATAAATTTATATTTATATTTATAATATAAATATAAATTTATATTTATATTTATAATAGATAAATTTATAATAGATAAATAAAATAAAATAGGAAATAAGTATCACATGCCCATTGCATCCACATGCTGCATAAACAGAGATTGTCTGTAGAAAATGTATCTCAAAGACTGTTTGATGGCCAGGATTTGATTTATGGAAAGAAAAGCCTGTCTTTTCCTAAATTAATGTTTTCTTAATTTTAAAGGAAAATCCCTAATAATGCTTGCTTCAGTGTTTTAAACTTGAAAGTTTCCAAAATTGAAAAATGTAGAAGTTTATGGAGGAACTTCGAAACCAATAAAAGGAATTTAAATTATTTAGTTTTCAAAAATGAATAGACATTGTCAAGCCAACCTTAAATCAAACCTCAGGAAATAAGATGCTTCTTTTATATAAGAAGATAGTTTATATTTTTAAACTGTAAAATGTTAGGCCCAAAATATTTTTAAAGCAAAACAAGACATCACATCTAGCTGCCACTCCCTGGTGCCTAGGAAACAGACCATGAGTCAGATGAGGAAACTTCTTGTTGTCTTCCAGTGTGGCCTGATATGCCTGCTTCTGTCCACACCCTGCCCTGCCCGTGGGCCTCCCCATTCCCACCGAGAGCTCAGAGTCACTTTTCAATGTGATTCTCAGATGCTGCCCTGAAGCAGTTGTTCATTTTGTCAGGGATATTTCCTCCCCTGTCACCATCTTTCTCTTTACATAGTTCAGTATTTATCAAATCTAGCTAATATATGTGGTATTTAAAATAAAATAAAAAATTAAAAGTGTATTAGACTCCCCATAATAGAAATAATTTTGTTTTCCAATATGTGCAAATGTGAAGACTTTGTTTCCAACTTGTGTATAACTTTGTAATCCAAATAAATTTTAAAACACATGTAATTTAAAATGTAAAATAATCAAACAACCTCAGGTCTCAGTGTTATTCAGTAACACATATTTATTTTTCCTTCAGTTATTTGTGAGTTGTGACCTACAGATCAGTAGGTTTTGAGTGAATTTGAATTTTAAATCTATTCTGTGTTCCTTACAGTAGTAGCTGTATCCACAATAGCCAAGGAGCTAGAGAACAGTGAGCAGAATTAGGAAAAGACAAATCCTCTGTAACTTGCATATTGTCATTTGTATCTGTGAGCCTTTCTTTGGTCAATGCAGATCATTTGGCCCAGGAAGGCAAGTGAACTCTTCCTACATGGCAACCATGCCAAGCCAGGAGCTTAGGAACTGTGTGGTATGAAAACAAGACTGCTGCTATCCGAGAGAGGTGACGTCATTTGTGTGAACTCTACTTGAAATTTCCATTTTGCATGCTACATCTTGGATAACTTTGTGCCTGTGATGACTCTGTCTGTAATTGTTGAGTCATGAATCCTTCCCAACTAAGACAGAACTTTCATTTCCAGAATGTTCCATGTTATTGTTCACTCCTCACTTGACGGAATGCATCAGAACATGCCCACTCCCGTCTAGTTTTTCTGCTGAGTTTTTCATAACTAACATGGCATAAGATGTGCAAGAGATTTCTAGACTTCCCCTAAAAACTGAAACTGAGAACTATCTCTAAACTCCCCTGAAATTGTTCATTTTAAGTGTGTGTGTGTATGTGTGTGTATACATATACACACATTTATTGTGTGTTATACACATTATATATTATTCTATACTATATATGAAATACATTACAATATTTATATACATGTACTGGGTGATTCAGGATCTGAGACTATGTCACCCCAAAATATGCATATTGACCAATTTCAGGGTACTTAAAAAATAGCAGCTCAAGAACACTGACATTTCATTCTGTTTCATTGAAGATGAAGTCTCAATTTGAAAAATGCCCTCCCTATACTTTAAGTAACCAACTACCTTAGCATCTGCAAGGATATAAACCTTGAAAACAGAAAGACATCACCGATTTTTATGATGTTAATTGTCTATTCCTCAGTCACAGGGTTGTTTATTCAACAAATACCATTGAACTTCCATGTCTCAAAGAGTTCACTAAATGCAGGGTATCATTGCTGTCAATGAGAGAGCTGCATTTTAAGTCCTCATACAATTTAACGTATTAGACAATTTTCAGCCCACATGTGCTCCCAAGGGAAGTCTGATAGATATGCTCTCCTCGAAGTGTGTTCCTCTCTGCAGAAAGCTTGAGGAGTAATATGTAGGTGACTGTGTGGGGATTATTTGTGTGTGTGTGTGTGTGTGTATGTGTGGGTGCACATAATATAGTTTATTCATTTCTTTAGTGTATTAATAGTGCCTTTTTTTGTTTCATTTTATTCATACCTCCAGTCATCAAACTTTTAGAGGAAAATGGGAGAACATTTCCATGAAGGAGGACTAGGCAAAGAGCTCTCAGACAAGACACCAATGTTGTGTTTCATAAGACGGAAAATTAAGGAATTGGACACCACCAAAATTTAGAATTTATTCAATGCAATCACCTTGTTGAAAGGACAAAAAGAAAAGCCAGAGACTGGGAAAAATATTTGAAAGTCACATATCTGACACATGACTTATATCAAGAATATATGGAGAACATTCTAAATGAAATGATAAGAAAGTAATCCATTGAGAGAACAAGCAACATACATGAACAGAAACTTCACCAGGATGATGTAAGGGTGGCAAATAAGTACATTAATGTTTCTCATGGTTAGGTATTACATACTCAAAGCAAAATCACGATGAAAGGTTGTTACACACCCGATCTGGTGGCATCCAACTTTAATCCCCACTACTGGGGAAGCTGAAGCAGGTGGATGGTAAGTTCAAGGCCAGCCTGGGCAACTTAGCAATACCTTGTCTCAAAATTCAAATAAAAAGATTTAGGGTGTAGCTCAGTGATGGAGAGCTTGCCTAACATGCAAGAGTTCTTGGATTTAATCTCCACCATCAAAAATAAATGAACAAAAATTATAAATCTGCCTGCTCTTGTGAATAAAATTAAATTACTGATAAATTTGAAGGCTGATTCAGAAATTCAATATCTCTCCTATAATGCTAGTGGGAATACAAATGGTATGACTGCTCTGGAGGAAAAGTCTCCAGTTTCCTGTAAAATTAAAGCAAAGACTTATGATATAATTCAAAAATAGCACTTGTGGGTATTTATCCTATGAAAATTTATGTTCACCCATAAACCTGTACATAAATGTTCATAGAAACCTTATTTATATTAACTTCAACCTGCAAATGCCACAAATGGCTTTCATTAGGTGAATGAAAGAATAAATCTGGTACATATATGCAATGAACTATTATTCAGCAATAATAAAGGGCAAAAGAATCTACTAACACATGCAACAAACTGGATGCATCTCAAAAGAAGTAAGCCTGTGCCAAGTGTTTGCATACTGTATAATTCCAATTCTGCTACATTCTCTCACAGCAACATTATAATGAGGAGAGCACATCAGAGTCTCCTGAGGGACAGAGCTGGGGGAGGGAGTTGAATATAAAAGGACAATGGGAGGGACTTCCTTTTGGTGACAGAGCATTGACAATCAACACCTCTTGATTATGGTGTTGCTTACATGAGTCTATACAAGTGTTGAATTATCACAGAAGCACACACAAAGTGTTTGTAAACGAGTGAAATTAAGAAAGATTCTGAACTTGAGTTAGTATGAAAATGCCAGTGTTAACTTTAACTTGTGATATTGAATTTTTGTTATTTCAAGATATTATCATTTGGGGAAGCAGGATTAAGGGCATGGAGAACTCTCTATACCATTTGTTTACATCTTCTTTAAGCATTTCAAAATGAAAACTTAGGTAAATTATCTTTTGCTGCTGAAAGTCATGATGATAGTATCTCTACATCCACCTGTCAATCATCCATCCATAACTTTTTATAAATGTTTTGAAGGAAATTAAAAAGTCTAGGAAGATCTGTTATCACAGGTGTTGATTGTCCCCAACAAACCTAACCTGCACCTTCATCCCCTTGACTTTATGAAGTTACCACAACATGCTGATCTTAAGAAAGTAACTGTAGAGCTCAGGACACCCAGCGACTTGACCACACAGGTCCTCCAGGTGCCTGAGTAGGACCATTGGTATTAGCACCCATGCAGAACTCCTGACCACCCACCTGCGCAGGACATCTGGCTGCAGTGTATGCACAGGAGCACTAGCCACCACTCCTATGTGGATCCGCACTTACCAACGTGGGGCTCCTCCCATGGCCTCCATATTGGGGCACTGCAACCACTGCCACTGTCCCCTACAATGCGGTAGCCTGCACCTGGGGACACTGCACTGGGTCCAGTGACAGCCTCCAGCCACAATACTGCATACCACAGCTGCATCTATGAACATGCCACTCAACACCACTGCCTGGCCTCACCCAACTCTCAGACACCCCATTGCTGAAAGCAGCCTCCTCTATCTTGGGACTCCTATGTGGCCATCTGCGGCTTAGAAGCAGTATCAAGGTACCAAAAGTCCCCAACTTCCCCCACCTCCCAATAGCTGCTAACTTGGCACAGTGCCTGTGACTATGCAGCCAGTCCATAGCTTGCAAAACTTGGTCTCAAAACTGGGTCCTGAATGGCTCAATATAGAACAGCTTTCCATGACAGGTGCACACCCCCAGAGCACAGCCCATAAAACCTCCAGAGAGACAGGTTCCTGATTGGGAAGTAGAAAGGCAGGGAGGGAGGGAGATCCAGTTTAGAGACTAAATTATAGACTAGGAATTGTGGAGTCTACAAGCCATATAAGGAGATAAGGCCAGGCCCACATCACATGAGTGGGCCCCAAAGGAAATCCTTGGGGTGAGTCTCCCATCTGAAGGGCAAGTGCTATACCCCACCTCCAGGAACCATGCCCCCAAGATCAATCATCATCCATCAATAACTTTTTATAAATGTTATAAGAAGGAATACCTTTCTTACCCCAACAACTTTCACCACCCTGAGGTTAGAGATACCAACAAGTAACAGACACCCCATCTATTGGATGAGAAGGGAAGCTGGAAAGATACTGATTTGGATTTTTCAACCCAGACCTTGAAAACTAGAAGATCCTGGAACAACATATACCAAGCTCTGAAAGAAAATGGATGCAAACCAAGAATCTTATATCCGGCAAAATTAAGCTTTAGATTTGATGGCAAAATAGAAACCTTCCATGAGGAAAAAAAAAAAAAAAGAATCTACAACTAGAAAAGCATGCACTATAGAAAATCCTTGGCAAAGGAAATGAAAAACAATGGTGAAAATCAGCAAAAGGTGGTATTATACTAAGGAACTACTAATCAAAGGAGAAACCAAGTCAAGTTAAAAACCAAAAATAAACGAATATGCCCAGGAATACAAATTATGTCAAATATATCTCAATAATAACCCTTAATGTTAATGGCCTAAAGTCACCAATTAAAAGACAGACTGGCAGACTGGATTAAAAAAAAAACAAAGACCAAACAATACAACAGTATGCTGCCTTTAACAGACTCATTTCATAGGAAAAGATGGAGGTAAAACGTGGGGAAAAAACATACCACTCACATGGACTATGGAAACAAGCAGTGGTTTCCATCCTCATAAAATAAAGTAGACTTGAAGCCAAAGTTAGTTAAAATGGATAAAGAACGATATTTCATACTGTTCAAGGGAATCATTAATCAAAAAGACATAACAATTATAAATGTATATGGCCCAAACAATGGAGCACCTACATTCACCAAACAAACCCTTCTCAAATTCAAGAGTCCAATAGACCACAACACAATAATTCTGGGTGACTTTAACACACCTCTTTCAAACTGGAGAGATCTTCCAAACAAAAGCTAAACAAAAGATGTATAGAATTCAATAATACAATTAATAACATAGACTTAACAGACATATATAGAATATTGCATCCATCAATGAGTGAATACACTTTTTTAAAAAAAAATTAGTTGTTGATGGACCTTTATTTATTTATTAATTTATATGTGGTGCTGAGAATCAAACCCAGTGCCTCACACATGCTAGGCAAATGCTCTACCATTGAGCCATAACCTCAACCCCAGAGTGAATACACTTTCTTCTCAGCAGCATATGGATCCTTCTCTAAAATATACCATATATTATGCCACAAAGCAATGGTAAGTCAATATAAAAAACTAGAGATACTACCCTGCATTCTATCAAATCATAATGGAATAAAATTAGAAGTCATTGATAAAATAAAATATAAAAGCTGCTCCAACACCTGGAGACTAAACAATATACTATTGAATGAAAAATGGGTTGCAAAAGACATCAAAGATGACATTGAAAAATTATTAGAGATAAATGAGAACACTGATACAACATATTGAAATCTCTGGGACACTATGAAAGTAGTACTAAGATGAAAGATCATTGCATGGAGTTCATTCCTTAAAAGAAGAAAAAGTCAACAAACAAATGACCTAATGCAACATCTCAAAGCTCTAGAAAAAGAAGAAATCACATCAAAAGCAGTAGAAGAGAGGAATTAATTAAAATTAGAACTGAAATCAATGAAATTGAAACAAGACAAACAGTTGGAAAAAAAACTGAGCAAAAGAAAAAGTTATTTTTTGAATAAGTAAAAAAAATGGACAAATCCTTAACCATGCTAAAGAAGAGAAGGAGAGAGAAAACAAATTACTAACATCCATGATGAAAAAGGAAATATCACAACAGACATTACAGAAATACAAAAGATAATTAGAAATTATTTTGAAAATTTGTACTCCAATGAAATAGAAAATACCAAAGGCATAGGCAAATTTCTAGAGTCACATAATTTTCTCAAACTGAGTCAGGATGATATACACAAGTTAAACAGATCAATTTCAAGCAATGAAATAGAAGTCGCCATCAGAAACTTACCAACCAAGAAAAGCTCAGGACCACAAAGATACACAGCTGAGTTCTACAAGACCTTCAAAGAAGAACTAATACCAATACTCCTCAAATTATTTTATAAAATAGAAAAAGAAGGAACACTTCCAAACTCATTCTATGAGGCCAATATCACCCTGATTCCAAAACCAGACACATCAAAGAAAGAAAACTTCAGACCAATATCTCTAATGAACATAGATGCGAAAATTCCCAGTAAAACTCTGTCAAATCAAATACAAAAACATAGCAAAATAAAGTTCACCATGATTAAGTGAAGTTCATCCCAGGGATGCAAGGTTGGTTCAACATATGGAAATCAAAAAATGTAATTCATCATATCGATAGACTTAATGATAAGAATCATATGATCATCTCAAAAGATGCATAAAAAAATTTGACAAAATACAATACCCCTTCATGTTCAAAACACTAGAAAAACTAGTGATAATAGGAAAATAACTCAACAAGAAAAGCTATCTATGCTAAGCCCCAGGCTAACATAATTCTAAATGGAGAAAAATTGAAAGCTTTCCCTTTAAAAACTGGAATAAGACAGGGATGCCCTCTTTCACCACTACTATTTAACATAGTTCTTGAAACTCTAGCCAGAGCAATTAGGAAGATGAAGGAAATTAAAGGAATATGGATAGGAAAAGAAGAACTAAAATTATCACTATTTGCCAATAATATGATTCTATACCTAGAAGATCCAAAATGTTCCACCAGAAAACTTCTAGAACTCATAAATCAATTCAGCAAATTAGCAGGATATAAAATCAACATCCATAAAGTCATTTCTGTAAATCAGTGGCAAGTCCTCTAAAAGATAAGGTAGGAAAACAACCCCATTTACAATAGTGTGAAACACACACACACACACACAAAAAAAAAAAAAAAAACAACTTGGAAATCAACTTAACGAAACAGGTGAAAGACCTCTACAATGAAAATTATAGAACACTAAAGAAAGAAAAAAGGAAGACTTTAGAATATGGAAAGATCTCCCTTGTTCTTGGATTAGAAGATTTAATATTGTCAAAATGACCATACTACCAAAAGTAATATGCAGATTTAATGCAATTCCAATCAAAATCCCAATGATATTCCTCGTAGAAATAGAAAAAGCATTGATGAAATTCATCTGAAAAAAAGAGACCCAGAATAGCTAAAGCAATCCTTAGCAAGAAGACTGAAGCAGGTGACATCACTATAGCAGACTACCAAAAGTAATATGCAGATTTAATGCAATTCCAATCAAAATCCCAATGATATTCCTCATAGAAATAGAAAAAGCATTGATGAAATTCATCTGAAAAAAAAGAGACCCAGAATAGCTAAAGCAATCCTTAGCAAGAAGACTGAAGCAGGTGACATCACTATAGCAGACTACAGAGCAATAGTAACAAAAAAAAATGGCATGGTATTGGCACAAAAATGGACTTGTAGACCAATGGTACAGAATAGAGGACACAGAGACAAACCCACATAAATACAGTTATCTCATACTAGACAAATGGTGCTGGGAAATCTATACACAACAAAATGAAACTAAAGCCCTCTCTCTCACCATGCACAAAACTAAACTCAAAGTGGATCAAGGACCTAGGAATTAAACCAGAGATCCTGTGCTCAACAGAAGAAAAAGTAGGCCCAAATCTTCATCATGTTTGATTAGGCCCAACTTCCTTAATAAGACTCCTATAGCAAAAGAAATAAAATCAAGAATCAATAAAAGGGATGGATTCAAACTAAAAAGCTTCTTCTTAGCAAAAGAAACAATCAGTGAGGTGAATAGAAAGCCTACAGAATGCGAGCAAATTTTTACCATGCACACATCAGATAGAGAACTAATCTTTAGGATATATAAAGAACTCAAAAATCTTAACATCAAATAAAACCAAATGACCAAATGAATAAATGAGACAAGGAATTAGAGAGACACTTCTCAGAAGATGATATACAATCAATCAACAAATATGTGAAAAAATGTTCAACATCTGTAGCAATTAGAGAAATGCAAATCACAACTACTCTAAGATTTCTTCTCACTCCAGTCAGATTGGCAGCTATTAAGAATACAAACAACAATAAGTATTTGTGAGGATGTTGGGAGAAAGGCACACTCATACATTGCTGGTGGTACTGCAAATTGGTGCAACCAATATGGAAAGCAGTTTGGAGATTCCTTTGAAAACTTGGAATGGAACCACCATTTGACCCCACTCCTAGGTTTATGCTCAAAGGATTTAAAAACAGCATACTACAGTAATGCAGCCATGTCAATGTTTATAGCAGCACAATTCACAATAGCTAAATTGTGGAACCAACCTAGATGAATGGAAAAAGAAAGTGGGGTATATGTACACAATGGAATATTACTCAGCATAAAAAGGAAATAAAATCATGGCATTTGCAGGTGGGTGGATGGAGTTGGAGAAATTATTCGAAGTGAAGTAAGCCAATCCCAAAAAACCAAAGGCTGAATATTTTCTCTGATATGTAGATGCTTCTCCAAAATTGGGATGGGGGAGGGAGCATGGGAGGAATAGACGAACTTTAGATATGGAAGGGAAGGGAGGGGGCATGGGGGTAGGAAAGATGGTGGAATGAGAGGGACATCATTACCCTAACTACATGTGTGAAGGCCAGAATGGTGCGACTCTACTTTGTACAACCAGAGTCATGAAAAATTGTGCTCTATATGTGTACTATGAATTAAAATGCATTCTGTTGTCATATATGACAAGTTAGAATAAACAAATTAATTTGCAAAAAAGAAAGTAAGTGTAACAGGATCTTATGAGGTAAAGAACTGTATCCAGTTTTTTATCTGTCTTTTAACTAGTACCCTGTGCAAAGTAGATGCTCATTTGGATAATGGTGAATGAACGAGTCAGTGAGGGAGATAAAGCTTATCACTTCATGTGTAATTAAGACCAAATCAATTCAATCCAGGGTACATTTCCTTTCTATAGGGTTTTCAGTCCTGAGACCCCCTTAGAGGACACAGCTGTGGTACTGTCCCCTCTTCTTCTCAGAGGAATCAAGAATCTCCAGAAAAGCATTAAATATGGCTGCTAACACAATTTTGGATAAAACATATTTAAATGTTATCAAAATAAAATATTTTAGATGTTTTTAAAGAAAAAAATTCTCTAAATGTTTTCTTTCTTAATTTCTTTGTTTGCTGGGGATTGGACTCATGGCCTCATGCATACTAAACACAATCTACATTGAGCTACACCCCCAGTCCTATTTATATACTCCTTTTAAAAAAAATTTGCAATCTTTTAGTGAAAAGGAATGCATTTTTATTTTTTTCTGCTTTTATCCTCTTTTAAAAATTCCATTCTTTTAAAACATGCCAGTTGTACAATTATTATTGTAAGAAGGAGGCCAGGATTCTAAAATCTAATCAGAAATGTTCCCACTTTCTCTGGTACCTCTGCAGAGTTTAAAAGGAATTTTACCTCTAACATCCTCCAATCAAGCACAGACTCTAATTAGCTAATTGGGAGTATTAAGAACATGTTAAAGTAATTGAAGTTGTAGATACTCTTCTGCTACTGTAGTGCATTTTTAAATATATTTTCACTGGGATTTTATAATAATGGAAAAAGAGCCAATTACAGGATGGCCGAGCTTGGGGGGCACCATGCTGCTTTTCTGATTAGTCATCAATCTGAAATTACTAGAGGTCTAGGTAAAACAGAGTGAGATATCTTAACCAGGTTCCACATGCAGATGTGAAAGGGAAATCAGAAGTGGGGATGTGGGCTCTGGGGGGCCTCAAGCTGTCTGTCAAGTGAGCCACCGGGAGTGGAAGCAGGTCCCAGACTGAGCATGGCCAGGGTACACAGCCTCACCCTCTTTATCCTCCACCACACAACTCTGGTTCATTCATCCCGCAACTTTTCTATTCAGGACAAATTTACCAATTCAGAAATACTGGCCACATTTCCTCCATATTTGCCATCTTGTGGTTGTTCAGAACATGTCTACATCTGCTATGGTAGCAGCAGGGTCTGAAACCTTGAATATGTGAAGCATGCTGATGGGAATGCTCTACGGGGGAGCTTATCTAGAGAGACTTGTCAAAGAAGTATCTCCAGAAATGTGGCCCCTGGATGCTTGCCTCAGAATTTCTTGCCTTGCTTTTCATGAAGTCAGAACTCTAGGTCTCACTCAAGAACTGTGGAAGCAAAAGCTACAGGACTGAGGGGCTTTGGCACTCACAATTAACAGAAAACTAGAACCAATTCTCAGTTCCCTAACATGAACATGGCAGATAGAAAGAATGTCTCCCTACTTCTAAGGTACAATTTAATCAGTACAAATAATATAATTTTCAAACAATCAACAAATGTAAGTATGGGTATCTCCCAATACTTGGCAATCTGGCAGACACTGCACTGACATGGAAGGACTCAATGCCTTCTCTGTCTTTCATTCTCCAGGTTTCTAGATCTCATACAATCTTGTCCTGTTAAATATCATTAAGTGACAACCCGGATATATGTGTCTACACCCAACTGTTCCATTTTAACACTGGCTCCTTTACTTAACTGCCTACTGAGATCTCTACCTGCATGTCTAATAGAGACCTCAAACTTTACAGACTCCACACTGAGTTTATGATTTTTTTCACTCAATATAATTTTTCCCCCATCCAAACCTTCTGTGGACTTCCTCATCTTGTAACTGTTAACTCTATAAATCCAACAGTTCAGGCCAAAATCTTGGGTACATCACTGGCTCCGCCTATCCTTCATCTTTACATTTATCTTATTGGTGCATGGAAGGAAACCTCAGCTAACATCTGTTGTCCAGTGTATTTATTAATATAATCCCTTTCACTCTGGAATACATATCTGATTGGGGCCGCCCAATCCAATATCAGAGAGAGTTGCTTCTACTTGCAAAACATGACCACATTGTACATATCTGTCTCTAATCCTTGTCACCACTGTCTCTTGTCTCATATCTATAATAGCCTCCTGCTCTCACACGTATCATCCACAGTTGTCACATGCCACCTGAAGTGACTGCAATGGTCCACTAGGGCTGCCTTAACAAACTACTACAGAAAGGGTGCTTCTCAGAAATACATTCTCAAACAGTTCCAGAGTCCGCAAGCCTGAAACAAAGTGTAGGCAAGGACACAGTCCCTCTGAAGGCTCCACAGAAAAGCCCTTTCTTGCCTCTTCCTGCTTCTGCTGGTGGTTGGCCATCCATGGTGCTCCTTGGCCTGAAGACAGGTCACTCTAATCCCTGTCTCCTTCCTCACGTGGTTTTGTGCAATGTGTCCAAATCCCCCTCTCCTTGTTGAACTAGGGTCCACCCTATTTTAGTATGACCTCATCTTGAGTTGATTATATCTTTAAAACTATTTCCAAACAAAGCCACATCCACAGAAGTAGGATTTGTTTGTTTGTTTTTGGTGGTGCTAGGGATTGAACACAGGGCCTTGTGCATGTGAGGCAAGTACTCTACCAACTGAGCTATATCCCCAGCCCCACAGAATTAGGATTTGAACAATTGTTTTAGGGGGACACAACTTAACCCACAGCAGGGATTCACTTAAAATATAATTAATAGCAAATCATTCCTTTGTCTCCAACCCTACGATGCCTTCATTTTCCTTAGAATAAACTCCAACTCAGATGCTGGTCCCCATCTCCTGCTCTGTGCTCTCCCCTTCTCATCCGACCCAATCAATGCTCCAGACGATGTCTCTGTATCTTTCTCTCTGTGTCAAGAATGCTGCCACACCCGGCCCTCTGTCCTTGCTCCTTGTCCCCAGAGTCCTTTTCTCCCTGGTACCCACATGACTCCCCTTTGCTGGTGAATATTTGCTCTCTTTCCATTTAAGAAAATACTGCCCTCTCCCTGCCCCTATGGCTACTGTGTAAACAGAGCCTGATAAATGCTTCCTATTTAAAAAAAAAGCTAAAGGAATGAAAAAGGGGAATAGATATTATGCTAGTTCTTATATATATTATGCTAGTTCCAGAGAAAAAGTATATTGTCTTACTGAAACTTAAGGATAATATCATTTCCCTTCTTTTACAGAGGAAACTGAAATTCAGAAATCTTAAACTACTTTCCAAAGATTATACAGCTCACAGGTGGTGGTCAAATTCCTTCCCAGGTTCCATGTGACTGTTATACAACTTTGTAACACAGTCGTTACAAATATGACCTACTGCATAATAAGGAGAAGCACATGACCAGAACTTTGTAAGAAATGTAAGTGATAGAAGCAAAATATCACATATCAGTGCAAACACTGATGCCTAACCTTAGCCCACAGACAACTTCATGGGCATTCCAAAATCATGCAATAAAAAACAGGAGAAAATGCACAATTAATACATAACTTGAATCTATTTATGCAGAAAAATGGGAAAAAGTCAAACTGAGGAACAATCTATAAAGTAACTAGTTTGTACTTTTCAAAAAGGCCAAGTCAGAAATAACAAAGAAAGACATTGAGCATAAAGTCTAAATTGAACCAACAATTAGAACTAAGGTGTGATGCTGGAAATATCCTGAAACAGAGAAAAGCTTAAAGATAGCATTATTAAGGCAATTAAACTAAATAGACTGTTGATTGCCTAATAACATGATATTAATAGTCAATTTCCTGATTTTAATCTTTGCTTGCCCCAAGACTCTGTAAATGTCTTTGTTATTAGGAACTATGCACTGGAGGATCTAGGGAAAGGACACACTGTCTCCAACTTACCCTGTAGAGAGAGTGTGGTGGATGGAGTTTTCTGTGGCACAAACCATGAACAATTGGTGAATTTGAATCAAGGGTAAAGGAAAGTTACTATCAGTATTTGCAAACTTATATAAGTTCTAATCTTTATAAAATAAGGCCACATCTGATGCTTTCTAAATTTATTTTGCACTAGTTTTAACATAAAAGGAGAAAATTTTCAATTGAATTTTAGTAACATGATGTTCAAAATTCCAAGAAGGCAAGACAGTCTTGGCCATAGTTCACACCAACAGAAAGTGTTTTCTGCCTGTCATGCTGGCTCTAAGGAGATACAAAATGTTCTGCAAGTTGGAAACTATAGGAAAATTCTAGCAAGTAGCTTTTTAAACACTTCTTGCAATCAACACATAGACTGAAATTTCTGACACTTTTCCTAATTAAATCAAGATACAGTAATTATGATGGACTAATACCTTATCACAAAGCAAAGGGAGATTATTAAATTACATGAGATGTCAATATAAGGAAGTGGTCCTTGTGAAAATACAGTGATGGAGACCAAAAAGTCCAAAAGGCCAGATCTAGCAAAAGTTACCCAGAACCTCCTTGGAGTGTGATGAAGACTGCAGATGAGCTTACCTGAACGGCACATTCTGGGCAGATCTACCATAGTAAAGGAACTCATATGCCAAACTTCAGCAGGTAGGCACTACAGAGAACCATTGTGTAACTAATTACACTGGGTCTCAGGTCACACTCAGCTAAAGATTTTAATTTATGTCCCACATGACTTTATACAAGGATCTGGCCAATGTAGTTCAGATTTTCTTGTCAACTAGGAAGTTCTATTTCTTACTGGGATTAGCAAAGCTCCCGTTTATGTATCAGTCCCTACGGGTTCGGTTGGCACAAGCTTTTATCACAAAGACCAAATGCCTCCTGCAGCAATAATAAATGAGATTTTTAGATCAGAAATTCTAATGATCAAATTCTGGACCCCAGTGATGTTTTTGAGGGCAAAATCACCAGGAGGCCCTAATTATGCAGAAAGGCCATCTCCCACTGTTTATGTCACAAAGTAGAAAACCATGTGGGTGTTTTTGGTCCTGTTTTCTAGTAAAGATAGTTAGGTTTTCCTCAGAGAAACTAAATATCTCATTCCTCTTTTTTTTTTCCTTCATCTTAGCTGAGAGTGACATTTTGTCTGATTTAGAGTGCAGCCAATTCCATCATCCCACTGAATAGATTGAACGCATGGACATCTAGCCTGGTGCTGTCCAGTGAGCACTCCCTATAATTCCTGAAATAGACACTCTTTTCTTCATTAAAACTGCCTGGAGCTGCTGGAAGCCGTTTTGCCACAACTTAAAACAGCCTGCTTGAGCATGAAGCCCACACTTGGAAGGCAAGGATGAAAAAGAGAGGTACAAATTCAGGGCACTATCATTGTCATGGATTGGATATGAGGTGTCCCCCAAAAGTTCATGTGTGAGACCAAGCAAGAAAGTCTGGAGGTGAAATGAATGGGTCATGAGAGCCTTAACATAATCAATTAATTAATCCACCTAAGTGGGTTACCTGGGTGGTAACTGTAAGCATTTCCAAGATGCAGCTGGAAGAGCTGGGTCACTGGGGGCATGAATTTGGGATTTATATATTGTCCCTGGTGAACTGAGCTTAGTCACTCTCTGCTTTTTTGTTGTCATGTACTGAGCTGGTTTCCTCCACTACACCCTTTCACCATAATTTTCTGTCTCATCTGAAGCCCAGAGCAATGGAGTTATTTGAGACCTCTGAAATCATGAGTCAAAATAGACTTTTCCAGAAATCCTTAGCAAGAAGAGTGTAGCAGGTGGCATCACTATGTCAGACCTTAAACTATACCACAGAGTAATAGTAATAAAAATGGCATGATATTGGCATCAAAATAGACTTGTAGACCAATGGTACAGAATAGAGAACACAGAGACAAACCCACATAAATACAGTTATCTTATACTAAACAAGGGCACCAAAAACATGGAGAAAAGATAGCCACTTCAACAAATGGTGCTGGGAAAACTGGAAATCCATGTGCAATAAAATGAAACTAAGCCCCTATCTCTCACCATGCACAAAACTAAACTCAAAGTGGATCAAGGACCTAGGAATTAAACCAGGGATCCTGTGTCTAATAGAAGAAAAAGTTGGCCCAAATCTTCATCATGTTGGGTTAGGCCCTGACTTCCTTAATAAGACTCCTATAGCACAAGAAATAAAATCAAGAATCAATAAAAGGGATGGATTCAAACTAAAATGTTTCTTCTCAGCAAAGAAACAATCAGTGAGGTGACCAGAGAGCCTACATAATGGGAGCAAATTTTTATCATACACACATCAGATAGAGCACTAATCTCTAGGATGTATAAATAACTGAAAAATCTTAACACCAGAAAACCAAAAAACCCAATCAATAAATGGGTCAGAGAACAAGACAGACACTTCTCAGAAGATGATATACAATCAATCAACAAATATATGAAAAAATGTTCAAAATTTGTAGCAATTAGAGAAATGCAAATCACAACTACTCTAAGATTTCATCTCGCTCCAGTCAGAATGGCAGCTATTAAGAATACAAACAACAATAAGTATTGGTGAGGATGTGGGGGAAAAGGCACACTCAAACATTGCTGGTGGGACTGCAAATTGTTGCAACCAATAGGAAAAGCAGTATGGAGATTCCTTGGAAAACTTGGAATGGAACCACCATTAGTGAGATAGTGGGACCCAGGTATTCCACTCCTTGGTTTATACTCAAATGACTTAAAAACAGCCTACTATAGAAATGGAGACACATCAATATTTATAGCAGCACAATTCACAATAGCTAAATTGTGGATCCAACCTAGATGCCCTTCAATAGATGAATGGATAAAAAAAGTGTGGTATGTATACACAATGGAATATTATTCAGCATTAAAAGGAAATAAAATCATGGCATTTGCAGGTGAGTGGATGGAGTTGGAGAATATTATGCTAAGTGAAGTAAGCCTATCCACAAAACCAAAGTCAGAATGTTTTATCTGATATGTGAATGCTTATCCAAAATTGGGATGCGGAGTGGGGGGGAGGAGAGAGAATTTGAGGAATGGAGGAACTTTGGATATGTCAAAGGGGAGGGAAGGGAAGGGAGGGGGCATTGGGGTAGGAAAGACAGTGGAATGAGAGGGACATCATTACCCTAAGTGCATGTATGAAGACACAAATGTTGTGACTCTACTTTGTACAACCAGAGACATGAAAAATTGTGCTCCGCGTACTATGAATTGAAATGCATTCTGTTGTCATATATAACTCATTAGAATAAATAAATAAATTTTAAAGATAAGTAAATAGACTTTTCCTCCTCTAAAATGGTTCTTGTCAGATCTTTCAGCCACAGCAGCAAAAAACCTGACTAAAACAATTATGAATGCACCCAGCTCTTTTAACTACATGAGCCCCATGTCCCTTCCCAATCTTATGACTGTTCATGTCATATTTCCATAATTTTTAACCAGGAAATTCCACTGTGGTACCTACCTTCAACCTGAAGTCTCTGAAATCACAGTATGCAGAATTGAGCATATCAGAGACAGACTAAAAGCAGGCTGTGCTGTGAGCGGGTCTTTCACACCCAGATCAGGCCTGGCACTAAGAAGGGAAGTGGACAGCCCAGTGCAATGCAGAGCCCCAGGGTGTGTATGGGAGCCCGACTCCTGCATGCACTCAGGTTTTCAGTTTCAACTCCACATAATCATCATCTGTCCCACCCCCCTACGGATAAACATGGAACATTGCCCTCAATGAATATCTACTGAATAAATGAGCAAATTAAAAACTACAGGGGAACTCTATGACAAGAGGTAGTGAGAAATTTAAATCTCCCTGTAGACTATATTTTGGGGACAATGCAAAGATCAATGGGACGAACGATGGTGTGTAATTAAAGACATTGATGGAGGCCCTGTAAACGCTGTTCTGGGAATCCTGGTGAGAAGGAAAAATCTAGTGGCGGCCTGCAGAATGCCATCATCAGTAGCCACAGGCAGGAGAAGGCCTGATGTCCTGCCTCACCTGAGGTGTTACTGTGGACAGCTACAGAACTTTCAGTTCTTAGAAAGACTTCTATGTCTTCTTGAACCCCACCCCAGAGAGCCTCCTCACTCTCTATTCTTGATCAAAAATGTAACCATAGCCCTAGTTTCTGGATCAAATGGCATTTTCTCATCTCTATCTTCTAACGGGGCTGAGAAAACAGAGCCTTTAAAATTGAACTGAACCATCAGAAGGACTTTAGCACATCTCCTGTGTGATGTGGCTGGCAGGAAAGAATATCTATACGTTTGCTGCTGCCTTGACTGTGTTCTATCTGCTTGACCTGGCTTTACAAGTGAGGTTTATCAGTCTTAAACAGCAATAGCTGATTTGGAAATAGGGATATAAAAATCTACTGTTTCTTTACTTTCATATAGGATTTTCAGCATCAAAAGTCAAATGTATAAAGGGCATTGGCGGCTGTGGTTCTCAAACCCTGGCACCACCAGGCAGGATCATGTGGATCCTACGTGTGTGAAGCTGTTTCTGAATGTGCTGAATATGACCCAGCTTGGATAGTTGCACGAACAGATGTGTTTCTTTTGCACCAGGTGCGGTGTTTTTAAGTGGTGCATTAAAAATGAAGCGTCATTCAGGAGCTGATGTTTTCCTTGCCCACTTTGAAATGAGATGTTAGGGTGCAGTTCAAAAGAAAATTCCCAGAGGAAGGATTCAGGATGAATAAACTATTTATTGCTCTGTCTACACAAACTGGAGCCCATCTAAATAAGATATCAATTCTTATTTTATTTGAAGTCACAGAACAAGCCATAGGTTTGGTATTTTCATGAGCAAGACTTCCGCCTCTCTTGGGTCACAGGAGGAGCAATGAAATTTCTGGAAATGGACAGCTTCCAGCTGCCAGAGAGCACCAGTAAGAATGAAGGCTTGCAGTTTGATGGCGCTTCTGTGAAAACATGCTCAATATATCTATTATCTCCTTCATGCCCTTACAATGCTGTGCAGGTAAATAGAGCAGTTGTTACCCCCAACTGAAAAGTGGAAAATGGTCAAGAAGTGATTTTGACAAAAGGACACATTTCGGTCTAGACTTGAATGTTCATCTTGCCTCTTGGTGCTCTGTCTGCCAGAAGATGTCATAAAGCATAGTAAATAAGATTTTAAAATACATTACTTAAAATGTAGGAGCTTTCAGTGTGCGATGACAAAAACCAATGCCAACGATACAGCTTATAAAGGAAATGAATGGTCTATATTGAGGAAATGAGACACGTTTATTCCCCAAGCAAAAAGGCACACTGTGAGGGACAGACAAGCAGAGGGAAGTTTTGCATTTAAAATTTATTAGGTATAGGAAAGCAGTGTAGGAAGGTACATTTCTTCTCACCCCGGAACTGGTTGATGAAGGATTCAGAGTCCTCAGGTTTCCCTCTCAGTGTCGGCTTTACAATTATATTTGCTAAATTCTCTTTTCATTAGACTTTCTCTGAAGTCCCCCCAACCCAAAGCTCAGATATCTGGAAGTATGGTCTTTGGAGGCTTTCCAGTTCTGCAATAGAAATCATTCCTAGAAAAGTGACTCTTTCTCAGTTCAGGGGTTTTGTTGTTTTGCTTTATGTTTTGCCAAATCTTGGTCTAACCAATTCTGGCACGTAAGGGTGATATTCAATTTATGTTTCTCAGTGTTCAGGGAGGTGGAGAAGAAAGTGTCCAGAAAAACAAAGACAGTGGTAACAAAGATAAAGATACATTAAAACAATACATTAAAACCAGGGCACATTAGCAGCATGAAGTGAACCTTGGAGAATAATGCAGTGTGCTAGTCAATGTGGGGCTAATAAGCCCCAATCGAGCTGGCATCTGGGGTAACGGGTATTATCATCCAAATATCCATAAGTATGGAGTGATAGCAGAGCTTCCCTGGAATAGCTCCATCACTGTATAAGAAAAGGGCCCAGCAGAAGAATTCACAGCCTACTTTCAAGAGGTAGGAGAGCTGAGACTGGAATGAGGTGGGATGGGGTAGTTGAGGCAAAACTCTCTAACCACATCAATATGTACCTGCTCCATCCATACCTTCCATGTATTATGTAGGCAATTCCTACACTGACAGACTGGGAAGCTATTATGAGATTCTCTTATTTTGTAGCCATAGAGTATTACAGTACTATTTAAAGACAGAGTATGATAGAACCATTTTGGAAAACAATTCCACTCCTGTATATTTACCCAAGAGAAAGGAAAATCTATTTCTACACAAAGATGTTAAGTGAATGTTTTACAAAAAAAAATTTTATCCAGAACAGCTAAACTGGTAATGCCCAAATGTCCACTACTGTATGGATAAACACAAAAATGTCCATACAGTAATACAAGAATATCCCTTCAATGTAATACTACTTAGCAATAAAAACAAACTACTGACACAAATAACAATGTGGATGAACCTCAAAAGCACTATGATCAGTTGGGCGCCATGGTGCACGCCTATAATCCTAGCAACTTGGGATGGGAGGCTGAGGCAGGAAGATGATAAATTCAAAGAGACCCCAAGCAACTCAGCAAGACCCTGTCTCAAAATAATCATAATTCTGTGTGTGCCCTGGTTCATAAAGCTCAACCTGCAGCATTGATTCACCCCACAAAAAGGTCTGGGGATGTGGTTCAATGGTTAAGCACCCCTGGGTCCAATCCCTGGTACCAACAACAACAAAAAACCCACTATGATCACTGGAAGAAATTAGACTCAAAAGGTTACATACTGTTCCTACTTGGCTGTGTGTGCCACTCCCCTAAATGTCTGCCTTGTTGTGCATTAGCAGCTGAACAGATGCTGGGTACACCTTCATTTCACATCCGCTCACACTCAAGCTCCTGCCCTAGATCTGACAATCAACTGACACACTGTGCAGGGAAGATTCCATGCATGTGACATTCTGGTTGTAGGACTGAAGTCCCTGTGTTCTTGTCCAGATTCAATTAGTTCCACCCAGGATAATCTCCCTTCTTAGTACCTCAAAGTCAACTGATTAGGGCAAGTGACTCAATGGGGAGGCCACTGGGATGTACAGGCCATGTGCAAGGGCTTAGGCCACTGGGAGTCAATGCAGAATTCTACCTCCAACAATGATGAAGCCCTCCATTCCCACACTGCTCTTCCACGTGTTAATTCATGAGTGTGAGTTATTCAAAATTTAAGAATATTTAGAATATGTAGAATATTTATTTTGTATTATAAAAATTAATGAAATAAATCATGTATTTTATTACTATCAAATTATGCCAAATTCAAGAAAATGTTAAAAATAGGAAATAAAAAAATGCTGTGGAGTTACTGGATTTAATATATTTGGGCGATAAACGGAAATAATTCAGACACTGAAATAGGCACTTCATATATTTTTTATTAATTCTCACAATAACCCAGTGAGATGAACAGTATTAACAGATTAGGTTCTGAGGGGCTAAACAACTTTCCCCATATCACAGAGCAGATAAGTGGTGGCCCAACATATAACAGTTTTAAAATAAATAACATGCGAAAAGGAAATGAGAAAGATCATGTGCTATATTGCAAAGTGTACAGGACTTTGTCCAAAGATGCTGGTTTACTAAGTGAACCCAAATCATTTTCTCAATGTTTTTTATACTTTAATTTTATTTATTTTTATATGGTGCTGAGGATCAAACCCAGGGCCTCACACATTCTAGGCAAGGGCTCTACCGCTGAGCCACAACCTCAGCCCCTCAAATTTTTTTTTAACCTTGATGTTCTTGAGACGTGCTGGGGTTCAAGAAGAAAAGGAGCAGCTTTCTATTCCTCACAATCAAAACATGTACACATGGGTTTAGCAGATGGAGACCATTGTCACCTTTACTACTGATACAGAGTTGATAGGTGACTTAAGACCACCATATAACAATCCCTGCCTGATGAATAGAGGGTTTGGGTCCTTCTGTACAAGGGAAAGAGGATTCTCTGGAACAGGCACACTTCACAAGCCCTGGGTGAAGAAAGCAGAGAGACCTACCTGCATGTGGAGTTTTTTTTTTAATTAGACCAGTTCCACACTTGTGAAATTTGACCAGTGGCTGCACCTACCAGCACAGTAACTCACTTTTATCTCCAAAGACATTAAGAGAATCAGGGGAAAAGGCCAGGGGCATTTAGGAAAAGTCTTTTAAGTTGCAAGGGCAGTAACAATGCAATAGCAACTCAAAACACTGAATCATATACATAAAAATCTACTATTTATTTCCAATAAAATACAAAGTATTTTTCAATCATGAAGATGATCAAGTCCTGATGTGTATAACTTGTAGACAGGATTTTTATAAAGCTCAAGATAAGAAGAAAAAGTGATAACTAATTTATAAATATCATCATTTATGTCAGGCACTATCATAATTCACATATAAGCATCTTGTGAGTTTAAAGTTTGTTTTCAGTTGTTTCCTCTGCTGTGTATCTCCCTGAGGCTTCTTCATACATTTAACATCAATTCTCATGATGTACAGGAACTTGCTAAGGAAAATAACATTGACTGGAAAGTTATTCTGTGCCAGGGAAACTTGATGCACACTGTTCACTGAACCCTCACTACTGTCCTATAAGACATTACAGAATTCTGTGGTCAAATAACTTGTACATGTTCATACAAATCACATGGATGGTATCAGGAAATGCCAATGGGAAACTGGTTTGGGATGAATTTTTTCAAGGTAGAAACTGGGTCTAAAATATTTTGTGTAGAATACTCCTTACCAAAGATCTCTTTATGTAGAACTTAAGGTCCGTTTTCCATTATTAAACTCCTAATGTGTTAAACATCATTGCTTTGCTGCTTTGACAACTTTCAGCATAGCAAATATATTTTCAATGAGCAGAAGGCAACTATTACTAAAGTTTACCTATGAAGAACAATGGCTGAATTAGTTACTAACTAATTCACTTACTCCAGAAGTCTTCCTTTATGAATTATTAGCTAAATAATTATAAGATTCTGGCCACCAATTGTATAAGTGTACATTTAACCCGACTTTTCCTTTTTGTACCAAAATAAAGACATTTCAACAAAGAACATTATCTCTGTAATTTATTAATATACATTTTTTCTTACCATGTAAATAGAAAGCTTAGCACCCAGACTGGGTTCAAACATGGTGAAGTCAAAGACTTGGTAATAAGGGTGGTAAAACTGTAGAATGGGAATTTGGATGTTGCCCAAGAAATCCTATGATATGTATAGAACGTGTTTCCCTAGTTAACTCTGGCCTCCAACCACCTCCCCAGATACACCACGTACTGACACCAGGCACTGTCCTGGCCAGTGCATGCACACATTCTGTAATCCTCTCAACCACCTTGAAAGGCAGCTCCACACCTCAAGCAAACGAAGGCTCCTTGGAAGAACTGTCTCCCTTCCCACTAGTGTCCATTCAGGCAGCCATGGACTGCATGACTTAACAAAAATGTTATTCCTCACAGTTCTGGAGGCTGGGAAGCCCATGATCAAGATGCTAGCAGATTTGGTGTCTGTTGAGGGCTTTGCTTCCTACTTCACAGATAGCTGTCTTCTCATAGTATCTTTGCATGGCCAAAGAGGATAAGAGAGCTCTCTGGGGTCCCTTTTATGATGGCATTAATCCCATTCACAAGAGCTTGACCTTCATGACCTAATTACCTTCCAAAGGCCCTCTTTCCCAACACCATCACATCTGGGGTTAAGATTTCAACATATGGATTGAGTGGGGTGGGTACTGCTGAGGGCAAACATCAGTCTTATCTGAGCTATTTGAAAGAGGCCTTTTCCACTCAAGAGGGTACAAGGGAGCACATATTGAGAGGCAGGGACTGAAGTACTGCAGAGAAGAGAGGACATAGATAGGGGTATGATCAAGGCTCACTATTATGAGAACAAGAAATAAAATGATATTACTATTGAGTGGAAACTAGATTTTAATAGATGATTCAGACAAGGACTTTTTTTTCATACTTATTACTTAATTGCCTGTGTGGGTTGTAGAGCAAATAAAAAAATAACAGCTAAACTATGTTAGCACTCTTAAAAATTAATTTACATTTTATAAATGAACTACTGATTGATTCACATGGTAACATGAAATTTTAATCTCAGCAAAGAAAACGTTTTACAAAAATAATCTTCAAACAAAGCATATGGATAAAAATCACATATTTGCTAGCCCAGATTTTATTTATATGTGTAAAACACATTAATATAAAACAGTAGGCACTTTAATTTATATTAGAACTATTCTAAACTAATGTGGATAATAAAATTCCTTCTCAAGCTTACCTGGTTGGTTTTCTTTGTAATATTTTTTAAAGTACTGGTTTACATATTTAAAAAGCCTAGGATCTCAGCCAATACTATTTAACACTATATTATCTTGGCAAACTCGGCCATTAGCTACTAAAAAATGGTGAACTAACATAAGGCTAATTGTTAATGGCCTGGCAAACTGACCTGCTGTTCACTGATGTGTGGAATGGCAGGGAATCATTCACTCCTTTTAGAATTATTGGTGCCTAAATATAGTGCAGATTCTTACAGGCAGTAAGGAGCAGCCGTGCCTCATTATATGACAGGCATTTATTGTTTGTATGTAGGAAGACAGGAAACCCTGGACCTATCGGGCTGTGTCAAGAACTAGAAAGTTCAGTGCCATTCATAAGAGAAGGGTACCTGGGCAACATACAGAAGTGCCTGGGCCAGGGCAGCGAGTCATCCTTTAAAAGCTGTCTTATTCTCTACTGAGCCCACTAGACTTTCAACCCTCTCGCATTCTGTCTCCACCATCTCAGCTTATATACACTGCTTCTACTACACTCTGGAAATTAAAAAGTCCATGAAAGTGAATTTTATTGGATTCATAGGCACCATCCAATTTAAAGTCTTTTCATTGGACAGAGAACTCAAACTGGATGGCCTCACAGGCTGCCGGTCTCCAGCATATCGGTGTGCAGAGTTGCTTTGGGCTTAGGAAAGGGTTGGATCAACCAGTAATGGTCATTGTAATCAGGAAACATGACAAAAAATGTCTAAATTATACAAAGAAATTGCTTATGGTCTCTTTATTCTAACAGGAAAACTGCCATGGATAGTCCTAAAGGTCTGTGGCCTAGTCAACTGGCCTACAGTTCAACTACAACTGTGAAAAACAAAAAATAAATATTTGTTGATCCTGGCCTTCATAAAATAGTTTTGAGCTGCTCACAGCAGGTTTTCAGCAAGATTAAGGTAGGTTGTCTTCACAAGGGTTTTGCATTATCCTTCTACCTTAGTTTACATCAGGTTCTGTGAGAGATGCTTGAAATTAGGTATTCAAGTTAAATATATTTTCTTCTTCTCCTTGAAGTTTGGGGCGGGAGGAGAAATAGGGGGTATATCACTTTTAAAGTAGCTGTGTAAAGTTTACATCTATTTTAAAAAATCAAAGATTTGAATAACATTATCGTCTGAAATTTAAAATGTGAAAACAAAACTCTAAATTCATTTACAGATAACTTTCTTCAAGTCAACAAATTTGTCATGTTGAAAACTGAACAACACTCTCTGAAAAATGTTTACTGCCATCCAAAACAAAACAAAAACAAGAAACAGACTTTTATCAGTCTTTATCTCACTCATGATTATTTTACACCTATTGCCACAACTGTTCTGCAAGCTCCTTAAGGCAAGTAGTGGCATCTTTCATTTCTGCAGCACTAGTACCTAGCCAAGAGTTTGTAGCCAAGTTTGTTGACTGAATGAGTGCAAGCACTGCCTGGATTTAGTTGATTAAAAAAAAAAGTCTTTTCAATTAGATTTCACAAGTGGGTTAAATAAAAAATAATCTTCAAAGGAGAAATCAGTAGTGGGTAGAAGGCAATGAGTAGGGGGTTGGGGGGGGTTGGTACAAGGTATCAGTAAATGTGGCATGAGCCTTCTCAAAGTTCTGTAATGAAAAGTGACATAGAAATGAAAAAGCATGGGAAGAATAAGGGCCACTTTTGGGAAAAGAGGCAATAAGACAGGAGAGTAAGGAATCAAAAGCTGAAGAGGGGAGTTGTGAACCCTGGACAGAAGGAACTCTTCCTCCATCAAGATGCAATTACCAGTAATACAAATGAAGTGAAAATAAACACATCCAGTTCACACAGTGATTTAAAATATATGCAAATATGAATAAACTATTTGTATTACTTGGTATTCTGAGTAATCTGAGGACACATTAAAAATTTCACCTATTTTATTGCTGCTCTGAAAACAAAAACATTCTTCACTCATACATTTGTATATATTTTTATGGAACAATGGTAGGAACTGTCAATTCTTGTTTACAATATTTAAAATCAGTGAATGCTGTAGCAAATATAATTACCAAAATTAAAGCTTGTAAATCTAATCTATGAGATAATTTAAGCATGAATATCTCAAAATCATCAACTTATTTATATTACTACATGAATCAAAATAAAATAGCTTCCATTATATACAATGTAGGTTTTCCTAGTTAAGTAAATTTGGTTAGAAGCAGAACAAAGAAAGTATTTTAGAATTATCCAGCTATGCTGATAATTTTTCCAGTGAATCACATATCCCTGTACACACACACACACACATACACACAGCAATTAGAAAAAAAATTGCAAAATCTGAAAGCAAGGGCGGGAGGAAGAACTTAGTATTAAAATGATATGAAGCAAAACCGCCATGGATGGATTTATTCTAAAGGAATTTCTATCCACCAGGGTGTCTTCACTGACAGTATAGAACAAAAGTGTTGCTGAAATAGCATTATGAAGAGCACACACATTAATGACAAGTAGAAGGTAAAATTACTACTCCTATGGCAGGCAGAATATGTCACCAGAAGCTCCCATGCCTGAATTAATCATTAAGACAACGAGTATCAACTCCCATCATAGCCAAAGAACTAGGATTTCCCAAAGATGTCTCATCCAGTTTGTTCAGTGTCACACTTGCATTCACTTCCAAAAGACAGAAGAAAAGAGCAATCTTCTGAAATTAGGCTAATGCTTGATATTTCCACCTATGAGCATTTAGAAATGAGTACAGTAAAGATAAACCAGGGCCCCTAAAGAGCAGTGGTGTGGCCAGGCAAACAAATGTTGCTTAGAAGAATCACTTAGAATACCAGGCAGACTCTGCCTATGCACACCTTCTCAGGAGTGCTATGTGTAAATGATGTTCCTGAAGGTGTGATGACAGCCAGATCCTGTGAGGCTAAAACTGCCAGGAAGTTTTTCACAGATAAAGTAGCATGTTTGCAGCAGAAATGTTCATCAAATTCTATGTGGAAAAATCTAGATGTACTGATAAAGCCCTGCTGCCAATAAGCTAAACTCCAACTAATTATACTGGACATTCTTAAAAACTCTGAAGTTCAGCAGCACTTCCCAGACATGAAGCTGAAATGCAAGGCTGGCAGCAATTCCAGGTTCTCCACTCCCAGGAGCTTGCTCTGTTGAGGCAATGACATGCATTCATGTCCACAGTACTGACTATCTGATGGTACCTCAGGCATATTTTTGTATATTGACTAAATTATCCCTCTCTTGTTATTGTCAATTCTGATTTGTTGCATAAAATAAGGACTTCAATTAGAGGAGACTGGATTTTTAAATGATTTTTTAAAATAGTTACAAATAAAGAATTATCTCTCCAACAGATAAAATGTATCAAATACATCAAATATTCAATACAGCATTTACCCAATCTTTCTAAAATTCTATTACCAAGAAGGCCTCTACTTCTGAGCAAGACAAAGCAACAGGAGGTTTAACCTCCCTCCAAAAACAGCCAAGAAAACCAAACAAAATTAATAAAAGCAGTTATATATCATCCTAGAAAGAACAATAATCCTTTAGAGATGGGAAATAAGGTGAGCCCTGTTTGTCCCAGATTACACCTGGGAAGGTTCTAGGTGAAGCACAGAGGGGAGCAATTAAGAAAAACTTGTTCCACTTCCTGGGCTAAGACAGGACTGAGATTTGGGGAAATCAAGGCAGCTCAAATTCATATGAGAGAGTACCAGCCTGGTAAGAATCGAAGAGAAAGAGAACCCCAAAGATTTGCTAAGGGCTCAACTCAGGTGTCTATCAGAATACTGATCACATAAGTGAGAAAACTACCCAAAACCAGGGAAAGAACCACCAGAAACAGCAGCACAATAGGCCCTCTGTACCTGCAGGGTTCATATTTAACAGACTCAACCAACCACAGATCAAAAATACATTTTAGAAAATTGGGTTGAATATGTACAGATTTTTTTCTTGTCATTATTCCCTAAACAACTATTTATGCAGCATTTCCACTGTATTATAAGTAAGCTAGAGGTGATGCAGGATGATGTACATAGATGATATGCAAATGCACTGCCATTTTACATAGAGGAGATTTATATCTCCAGATTTTAGTATCTGTGGGGTGAGGGGAGTGTTTCTGGAAATAATCCCCCACAGATTCCACAGATTGTATGTCCTCTTTTCACTTCCTGTTTTTTAGAACAGTTGGTTCTCTGAATTGGGTAGGGGGAGAGTATTTCAGTAGCATAGTAAAAATGAAGGGCCAAAAACCACTCCCACTGAATTTCATTAAAATCAACATCATTAAGTTAGGGCTATTCCTATATAAAAAGTACAGTCATTCTGTTTTACAAACAGCCTTGGATCTACTATTTCAATGACACATGGACATCAAGTACACATAAAACCTGTGGTACTTTTAAATATAAAGCTTTCAGTGTTGTTTTCATTTGAAAAAAATATACTTCTGAATACAACTTAAGCAACTTAGCAAGACCCTATATCTAAATAAAAAAGAAAGGCCTGGGGAGTAGCACAACAGTTAAGGACTCCTGGGTTCAATCCCTGGTACAAAAAAAAAAAAAGTTTGTTTACCCCTGTAGATACAATGCCAAACACTTGTTGAATAAATATACACCTTGTAACAAATATCCAAAAGGAAAAATTTAACGCCTTACAATAGAAAAAAAAAATTTGATTCAACACCTTGGATTCTATTTAAACGGTTTAACCACTGTCAAGATACTTTTATGATCAAAAAGCTGAGGTTTTTTAGACATATCAATATTTTTAAAGTGGGTTGCTTCTTTTTTTAATATTTATTTTTTAGTTATAGGTAGAGACAATATCTTTGCTTTATTTTTATGTGGTGCTGAGGATCGAACTCAGTTCCTCACAGGTGGTAGGCGAGCACTCTACCTCTGAGCCAGGACCTCAGCCCAGTGGGTCACTTCTTTAAGACACATGATAACTATGTCAGAAAGTCAAATATACCTACGACTTAAGGAATAGAAATAGCATTCTCAAGGTAGGAAAATTTACCTAGTGTGTATAGGAAGCCGAAAGGAAATGAGAACAGAATACAAAAACAAGATATTCACCTGTTATTAGGAAAATATGTCCCACGTATTATGTTAATAAGTAAATCAAAGTAAGGGATACAGGGGTACAAATTAAACAGTTACAGGATTCAAGGGCAGTAAATAAACTCTCTAGTCAGTTCAGTTATTAGGAACTTGCTTAAGACTCATGCTATACCCCATTATTTGAATAAAGAGAAGGTTTTCAGGTACAAAGAGAACAGACCACCATGCTGAAACAAAAAGTATTTTATTAATCATTTTGTTATGCTTTATGTGAACAATCTCCCAAAAAAGAATTATAGACATACATAAAATACACAGATATAACCATTGGGGAAAAAGTCCCAAGAACAATACCTGAGAGCAAAAGCAATGATGGAGCTGGGTTCTTTCTCACAGACTGCAATGGGCACCCATTCATGTTCATACATTAAGTAGTGTTTATCTGGATCACTGTTTAAATTTTTAAAATGCATTAAATAAATAAAACTAAAATTAGCAGAAAATCAAATACAAAATCCATTAACACTCTGTAAGTAAATTTCAGGACAATTTTACCTAAATACTACAGAATTATAATTAATTAAGCAAAAATGTATGCAAATTATGAGAACTTGAATCAAAAGGAAACAAAAAAGCAATCAAGAAAAAAATTTGAAGGCAACCGGAAAATTGTCAGAATTAGGTTTCAAATCACAGGACTATAGAATATTGACTTCAGAAAACTTTCTATAGCACCAAAATTTTGGCCATATTAATCTCAAAAAGAATTTCCAAAGAACTAGAGAAGTCTAAAATACTTTGTTCCAGTATAAGCTTGAGAGAAAAGTCTTCTAGAAACTGTGAAGAAGACATACTACTAGTCCAACAAGAATAACCCAGCCACTCTACTGTTATTACATGAAAACTCAATGGTGACTCCCTCTCAATGTAAATTTTGCTCCCCTGACTTCCAATCTAACTCTTCTAGGTACTGTTAAGGCACATTCATTCATTTTATTTAGGTGCTATTTACTCAGCCCCTAATGGGCAAGGTTACGACATTAAGGAAAACAAAGCATTTTACATAATTAAGAAATTAATAATGGTGAAAAAACAGACATGGTAGAGTTTGGAGTGGAAAAAAAAACACAAAGTTTGTATAATACTCACAAAGGAAATGGAATAGAATTATAGCTATTTCCTGGAAGCAAATTTGCAAAGATGGCTTTCATGGTTGACTTCTCTTTCACCTGGCTGTCTGTGGATCCCAGCAAATATCCATCAAACACATCTAGAATAAAAAAATATTCCACTTGTACACTAACATTCAGGAAGAATAAAAAAATTAAAGTGTCAACTTGATTTCCCCTTGGGGAATACTGGCAGACATATCAATATCATAATTATCAGATGTGATTCAAAATTTCTAATCTAGGAAAAATGACTCTTATGGAATGAAAGAGAAAGCACAGTGAAACATATATATCATTGACTCTAGAGACAGGTTTTCTTCTTTACATTTTAGCGCCTCTGAAACTGAGATTATTCTACCATCAATGGTTTCTGCTGCAGGAGACAGTGAGTAGCCATAAGGGTATAACTGCCCAAATATGCATGAACTTCATTACAACTATTCATGTGATGAAGTTCAGGTCCAACTAAGTAATGAGCACTGTGGTTATTATACCTGAGATTAGTAGCAATTGGAAAGTAATTCCAAATTTTATATTGAGCAATTTATTACTTAAACAGAAAGCAAGGAAAGAAAGGACAAGGCACTAATTTACTGTTAGGAAGTAAATATTTTTTTGGAAGAAATGGCAGTGATTTCTCTTATTTCTTTTTCTTTTTTCAAAGCAGCAATCCTATACTTCATGGAACTTACAGAAGTAAGAGCGCCAGAAGGTAAATAAAGCTGAATCACATTTTGTTATTGTAATACTTACATGTCAAGTAGTGCAACTAAATAAAGAAGTGATAGAATGAAAAGCTCTATCTTAAAAAGCACTTTTGGTAAGTATAATATAAATATTCTAAGAGTTAAGAAAGCATTATGTCAAAGAATTAGCAGTGATTTTTTTTTCTTTCTCAGAGACCCATATAAGCCAAAGAGACAACTAACAGCCTTAGAGTCAATGAAATATAGAAAAAGTGACTTAAACTGTACCTTCGGAACCACTGGCTGTATCTAGTTCAGGTGGGCCTCCCACTGACTGCTCAGTCATGACTTCAGGTGAAGTAGGCAACTGGAGATGGGTAGAGCTGGTAGAACTTTGGCTGGACAGTGTTGTCAAGAAACGATCCTCTAAAAAAAAAAATACAATCCTAAGAGTCATTTAAAAATATTAAGTCTATTTCAACTTAACATTAATGTTTTTAAATTCCAATTCATATTTTTAATTGCTAAAACACAGAATTTTAGTTTTTAAAAAATTATCAAGGTCAGGTAGCTCATGTCACAGAAATGGAAACAAAATTCCATATATGACTTGACCACAATCAAATCTCAGGGGACTATATCAATCAAATCTGACTCCTATTTAACACAATACTCTTTCCACTATAACACAATGTCTTAGGACACTATGGGAAAAAAATCAGATGCTCATTCTGGGGGAGAAAAGATACTAGATCATAATTATTATAGAAAAATACCAAAAAAATTGAGTTGAGCTCTTGCCCAACAAAAATAGTCTATGTAAATTCTCCCACAAGGTTTCTACAATAACACCAAATTATCTAATAAGATACTAGAAAAGATATTTTAAGCCTAGGAAATATTTTAGTGACATTAAAAATATAAATTAAATGTTAGAAGATTTTTTTAGTGAAACCTAGGGATTCAGGAATGAGCAAATAGAAATTCAATTTCCTGTTCTCTATTCCTTCTTCCTTCAATAGCAGTCCTCTCTATATTTCATGTGTTTCTCTCTCCTAACTTAATTTCTTACAATATATTATATGATAAGCTTAAGATGATAGAGTTACAAATGATCTATACGTAGGGGGTTAAAAGTTTCTGAGTAATTGTATTGGGGAAAAATGCTAAAATTGGCAGTTAAAAACAATTCATTCAGTTATAAAACAACAACTTATGCAAACTTTCCAATGGCAAGTGGTCACTAGACTCAAGGACCAACCTTTCTCCCCATTTTGAAGTCCTGGAGAAATATTCCGTGGAGACACATCCATTGCATTTGTCTGTAAAGAAATAAATACTGTATTCTTAAGGGAATACTAAAATCACATTTTTAAAACTGTCTAACCAAATGAATCTTGAACTTTTTCATGTCAAGACCTGTTATACTAAAAATAACAAAGAACCACCTTTATAATTTAATGTAGCTTTTCATTAGAAATTAATCAATCTACTTTTTATTAGAAATTAAACCTGAGAATATTTTACAATATTCATTTATTCATTTAAAAACAATAAGCCCAAGATGGGCTTGGTGGCACAGGCCTATAATCCCAGCGGCTCAGAAGGTTGAGACAGGAGGATTGCAAATTCAAGGCCAGCCTCAGCAACTTAGAGAGGCCGTAAGCAACTTAGTAAGACCCTGTCTCAAAATAAAAAAAGTAAAAGGGCTGGGGGATGTGGCTCAGTGGTTAAGCACGCCTGGATTCAATCTTCAGTATCCTAAAATAATAATATAGTAATAAGTCCATTATAATATTAGCACAAGTATAAAAACATTGAGTAAATAAAAAATACTTATTTTCCAAAATTAAAAACAATTGGTGAAAAAGTGGCACTGTTTTGCATTTTTCAATTATCTTTAGTGTCTAGCTAGCTAGATTCCTATTTGGCTTCTGCATTTAATCTGATGAATACACTGTTATGATTAAAGTTCTGGCTCCATACAGATATGTGGTTAATAAAGAGAAACTTACAGAAGCCCTGAAGAGGTCATAAACCCTCAACAGTCCTTGAAGCACACTTTGAGAATATTGTTCTAAACAGAAGCTTACTTCTTGGCATTATGGCATCTAGAAATACATAAGATTATCATTAAGCTGGTAAACTTTTATTATCCATTGAACCTTCTCAAGTCCTAATTATCTGTGGATAAAATATATTTAGAATGACTATCAGTGCCACATGATTTCAATAAAGTCATTTCTAAGTTCACTGATTAAATATCATCACATCAGAGAGACCTCCTTGGACACCCTAGATAAAATAACCCACCACCACTACCTACTCTTTCAGCAAAACTATCTCCGGTTATTTCTTCCTTCAGAGCCTTTTTATAATTATAGGTTCACATGTGTACTATCAGTCTCTTACTTACTAGAAAAATATTTCATGAGGACAGTAACTATATGACCTTTATTCCTAATTGCATCCACTATAACCTAGAAAAGTTCCCAGAACATCATAAGTACTTGAGAACTATTTATCAAATAATTAAATATAAAGGCAGTGCAACAGAATTTCAAATCAATGTTTAATCTTTCAAAAAGATAACTTTCTGTTGAATGATGGTATCTTTTCAATTCTGTATCAACCTCTTACACCATTACCTTTGCAGTGCGTTCAGTGGGCAAATGGAAAGGTCACCAGGGGTTTGTGCTTATTAATAGCGCTGAACTAGTTGGAAAATACTAAAATTTAAATGATCCTTAATAATCTTTTTCTTACTCTCACCTAAACTGTAAGGGAACAGGATTCCTACACATTAGTTTAAGAGACAAAAGGAAAAATCATTATATATTACTAAAAAGCAAAAGTTTCCTGGATCCATCAGTGCATGAAAATATTCCTTTACAAATACAAAACACTACATAAAAAGAAGACACTCGCTCAAAGCTGTTGTGATATCAAAGCATGAGGACCTGAAAAATACTGGTAACAACTCATGTGAAATTTGGGCAGCATGATGAGAATTCTAAGATGGTCACCAGCCCCTGGTGTGTATATACCTTCTTCCAACTACTCAAACACTGACTTAGTTACTGCTATAAAGGAATTTTGCAGCTGTAATTAAAGTCCCAAGTCAGTTGACCTCAAACCTCAAATTCCAGGTGGGCCTGATGTAATCTCATGAGTCATTAAAACCAAAACCGAGTCTATAAATAAGAGACAGAGGAAGTAAGTGATCTGAAACACAAGAGGGATTTGACTATTGTTGCAGGCTTTGAACAGGTCAATGAATGCAGATAGCCTGGAGGAGTTAGGAATGGCCTCCAAATCAATAGCCACCAACAGAAGGGAAGCTCATTCTTTTTTTTTTTTTAAATGGGGAATTTCCACAGCCAGACATAATCTTTTTTTTATTTGTTTAATTAGTTACACATGACAGTACAATGATCTTGACATATCATATATTTGAATCAGATTTCTCATTTTTTCTGAGTGTACAGGTTACAGAATCACATTGGTCATACAGTCACACATATACATATAGCAATAATAATGTCTATTTTATTCTGCTGTGCTTCCTAACCCCCCTTCCCTTCCCCTCCCCTCCCCTCCTATTACTTCTCTCTACCCAATCTGATGTGACACACTTCTTTTTTTTCTCACATCATTATACATGTATTCTGTAATGATGAGGGTGTCCTTCCATCTTCCGTGCAATTCCCCTTCTCCCTCCTTTTGCCTCCCACCTCTCTTCCCTATTTAGTGGTAATCTTCTCATGCTCTTCCTCCCTACCCCATTTTGAGTCACCCACCTTATATCAGAGAAGACATTCAGCCTATGTTTTTTAGGGATTGGCTAAACTTCACTTAGCATAATCTGCTTCTTATCACCACCAGAAAATGAACTCTGCCAGTAATCTGAATGAGCTTGGAAGAAGACCCTGAGCCTCAAGTAAGACAGAAGCATTGGCCAAAATCTTCATTTCAGTTATGTGAAATTCTATGCAGAGAACCTAGCCATGCTTGCCAGATCTCTGGCCCACAGAAACTATGAAATTATAGATTTATATTTTTAGACACTAATCTATGGCAATTTGTTCCCCAGCAAAATAAAACTAATTCAGTTAAATTAAGATGTAGAACTTACCCAGTTCAGACACCTTAAGAACTTCTCATTTTAAGCACAGAGATAAATACTCATAGTAAAACAAACGAGGACTATATTACACACTCTTGAGTACCCACATCTCTTCCTTTGAAGCACTTGCTATCACCATGAGAGTATCTCAGTGACTCCAGTGGAGAACAGATTTATGATAAATATTTCAAATAAATGAAACAGAACAGATCATTTATTTCAGGCTAGTACATAAAAGTATTCCAAGTCCTATATCTCCTTGAAACCTCACAACTTCAAGATGGAAAATCTATTAGATATTAATCAATTATGTATTAAACTACCACTTCTAAGTGTTATGAATGGAATCAATTATAGTGAAGGACCAAAGACAAAAGTTTATTTTCCTACCTTGCTTTCTTCTCCTTGTCTCAGTCTTCCAGGACTTGGAGGAACTGAAGGTCCTTTCTACCTTTTTCCTGCTGAAAAAAGGTCCTGCAACCTTCAGTCAAAGAATATGGTTTGTTTTTTAGCACTTTGAATATTTATAAATTTTCTTTTTACACTCTGAAATCACAATTGTTTCCTATTTGGATTGCAACAGACTTTATTTTTTTTTTAAAGAGAGAGTGAGAGAGGAGAGAGAGTGAGAGAGAGAGAGAGAAGTTTTTTTAATATTTATTTATTTTTTTAGTTCTCGGCAGACACAACATCTTTGTTGGTATGTGGTGCTGAGGATCGAACCCCGGCCGCACGCATGCCAGGCGAGCGCGTTACCGCTTGAGCCACATCCCCAGCCCCTGCAACAGACTTTAAAGTTGTACCTATCTAGGACAAAATTCTTATCATATCTAACCAACAAATCAAGAGCTCTTGTTGATATGACTACAATTATAAAAGAATAGCAAATTAGTATAAAGAAAAATATTTCTAAAAATAAATATTTAAATAATGACATAAGATAAATACAGTAATATATTTGGAATTCTCACCCCTGTTATGGTTTATATATGGGTTATCTCCCAAAAGCTCATGTATTAAACAATGCAAGAAAGTTCAGGAAAATGATTGAATTATAAGAGCCTTAACCTAATAAGAGCATTAATTTCCTGAAGGGATTAATTGGGTGGCATATAGACAGGTAGGGTGTGGCTGGAGGAGGTGGATCACTGACGGTATGCCTTTGGGATATATATTTTGTACTTGGTGAGAGAAGTCTCTGTCTCTGCTTTCTGGATCTACTTCCTGAGGTGTTTCCCTCTGTCATACTCTTTTGCCATGATGTTCTACCTCCATCCCAGAGCAATAGAATCAGCCATCCATGGCTAAGAACCTCTGAAACCATGAGCCACAAATAAACTTTTCCTTCTCTAATTGTTCACAGCAGCAAAAAAGCTAACTAAAATACTCTCATAGCAATTATTACTCATTGCACACTAATTATTCCAATTATTACTCATTGCACACTAATTCTGTCAAATTCCATTCAGCAGCATACACATTTGAAACAATACTGAAGGTTGTTCCCTTCTTTGGTTTTTATATCTTCACAAGCAATCTAAAGGTTAGACCATACATTTTAAAGGATTTAAAAAAAGGGAAAGGAGGGGGTAGGTGAAGTTTCTTTATAACTAAAGAATATGATGAAATGTCTATAATTAATAAATTATTTAAATTTATCAAATGTCACGGCACAGCCAATTTGGCAATAATATTAATTAAATTGCAAAATCATATACCTGTTATTCCAAGCTTGCAGAACTTCACAAAGACTTTGTTTCTTGGCAATAAGTGACTCAAAGACTGACTGCAGTTGCTGAGGAGTGTCTAAAGAGGAAGACATGAGCCTTACTTGCATCTTTTCAATCCAGTTCTTGAACTCACTTTCTTCCATCTAGCAGGTAACAAGATAAAATTTCAGTAAATAGGCACTATATAGATAACCCTTCCCCACAAAAAACAATTTCTAGTAAGCAGACAATTGACTTTTTGATTTTCTATTAAAGAAATGAACTACCTCTTTTTGTGCAAAGATATCTTCCATTTTATCCTCTCTTGTTTTGCTAAATGTATCAGTTTTCAAAGATGCAAGTCTTTCGTCAACAGCTAGATATACCTGTGAAACTCTAAAACCAGAGAACATTACATACTTTAAAGAAGGTGAGATCAAATTTCCCACTCCACATAAACAGGTAAAAAAGCAGACACTAGACACAAAACCATAACTGAAAAAAGTCCTATCTAATTAAAAATCATATAATTGTGCACACCAAAAAAGACCTGAAGGATATACTTCAAAATTTTAACAGTTGTTTGCATTGTCAGAGTTCAACTTTTTAAAAAAATGCTTTTCTGTATTGTCTACTTTTTTTTCCATAAAGCACATATAACATACAATTCAAAAAAGTTATCGACATTTTCAAAGACGGTTAAATGAACAAATCGTGATACTTGATACTTGATACCTGTACATCACAGACTTTTTTAAAAAAAAAGGATCACCAAAGAAACTGAAACTTACTTCTGAAAGAAGTCCTTAAGGTCTTGAAGAAGGGACACCTTTAATGGGGCCTGGCACTTAATGAATATTTTAGGGAGTGGAACACATACTTCAAGGAGCCGAATGGGAGAATAACTGAGAGAAGAAATACAAGTAACAGCAGAAAAATGAAAACTATTTTAATACCTTGAGCAGAGATATATCCAGATGGTCAATTAAATCCTAATAAGGCATAAAGAAAAATAAAGTTTCTATAAAGTTGTATTTTTTAAAAATCAAAGTTATTGAAGACAAATTTCAATCATAAATATTTTCCCCAATTTTAGATTTTGTTTTGTTTCATCACTACACTGTGATGCCATCAGTATCCTTTTGAAGTTATCCTCATTTGTTATAAAAACAAAACTGATTTTGATATAAACCTTCTCTATGAGTAAGGAAGAGACTCCTTCATATAATAGGTATAGGTATAGATATTCTTTACCTTTCCACTCCTGAGGAATCTTCATGAGAATATTTCCTTTCCGCCTGAGGTACTGCCTAGTCAATGCTATGCCCCACCTACACAGTACTTTCACGTTTAAAGCTCTTGCTTAAGAAAAGAAATAAGTTCTAATTAGCAAATGTTCCCTCAGAGTCTAAAATGTCCCAGATGCTATTTTAGATACTGAAGATATTTCCTCATGATTCAGGAAAAACAAGTAAATATTTAAAATAAAACAAATAAATTGGGGCTGGGGATGTGGCTCAAGTGGTAGCGTGCTTGCCTGGCATGCAAGAGGTGCTGGGTTCAATCCTCAGCACCACATAAATATAAAATAAAGATGTTGTGTCCACCGAAAACTAAAAAAAATAAATAAATATTTTAAAAAATTCTCTCTTTAAAAAAACAAATAAATATTTAAAACACATACATCAAGTGCTAAGTGTCAGAGAAATACAAAACAAGAAAGAGAAGCAGGGGAATACTAGTCATGAGAGGGGATCAGAGTAGGGAAAACTGGAACAGACACTCATGCAAAGTAAGTAAACAGCAGGCAGATACCTGTGAATGAAGAGCTTAGAGAAAGAAGAACCAGCACAGGGCTCCCAGACAGGAACCTACCTGACACAGGTGAGGCTGAGCCAAGGGGCTAGCACATGTGTGAGGGGACAGTGATAGGCCCTAGGCAAACAGACAGAGCCTGTAAGGACTTATAGGCCAGTAAATGGACTCTGGCCTTCACTCAGGGTGAAACGGTGACTCTGTGCAGCATCTAGAGCAGAGAAATGACCTTGGTTGATTTTTCCTTTAATAAGATCATACTGAGCACAGGCTGTGGGACAAGGCCAAAAGGAAACTGTCTGAGACTACTAAATTTTGAGGGTAGTGAAAAGTGTTCAGATCCTGGATATATTCTGAAGCCAGAGCCTGAACCCTTCCTCAAATTATTTAATACCACAGTGGTGATTATTTACTTATTAAACTTGAAATTTTAGCTTTATTACAAGTATTTGATTATCTTTATGGTAGTTAATACCTTAGCAAAAATTCTGACAGAGTTTCTTGAATGCCAAAACAAAGAGTAAAACCGAGGGGCTGGGGCTGTAGCTCAGTGGCAGAGAGCTTGCCTAGCATAGATGAGGCACTGGGTTCAATTCTTAGCACCACATAAACAAATAAAATAAAGGCATTCTGTCCGTCTATAACTACAAAAAAGTTTTTTTTTTTTAAAAAAAAGTGAAACCGATAGGTCAACCAGGGTTCAAATCAAGACCCCAAAACTTGTTAGCTCTATAATGAACATACAATATTATTATCCTCACTTGTAAGGTCTATAAAGTCTATAAGTAAGGATAATAATACATTTTTTAGGTAGATTAAGTTAACACTGATAGCTCTTAGCAGTGTCTGGTTCTGTGCTTTTGCAAGGGTGGACGTGGGAGATGACACATACAATTTAATTCAATCCAGTAACAGTAGAAATGTTGCAAAACCTTCAGGAAATATGACAATGTACAAGATCCCTTTGATTCCTTACCTGAAAGATGCCACCATCTGGTTATAAGAAAAATACTGGTGCTAATCATGATGAATAGAGTGACCACAAGGCTCAGCACTGGCTCTACGTGAGTACTGGTGCCCATAAAATCTAAGTTCAAGGTACTTTGCAAATGACATAGACCAGGATTCATTGGAAAGAGCAACAACTGGTGTTACCTGGAATTCGACAAAAATAATTTAAGTTATCTAATAATAATGAGAACTTCATTTTTAAAAATGTCTTTTCTAATACAAACAATATATTCTGAATGCAGAAAACAGGGAGAAAAAAGTTTATAGGTGAATGGAGCTGAGGGTTGTGAGGGAGAGAAATATCACTGATAATCACATCACCAACAACAATACACCTGTATGTTTACTTTCTATATATGAATATATATTTACACAGTAAATGTTACTTGTACAAACTCTTTTCCTACAATTTTATAAGCTTTTATTCTTTACTGAGCAAGAAATCATGAATATTTTTATCATAAGATAATCTTTACAACTTTTTAAATGGCTGTAGGATTATCCTATTACATTAGAATATTAAACCCAATCCCTACTTATGTGCATGTAAGACATTATAATTTCCACCTTATTTGGATGATGCTGTGTTAAACATCCTTGTACATACATAAAAACATTCATAGTTACATCCTTGAAATAAATTAATAAAATATCAAAGGGCATGAACATTCTTATGGGCTTTCATACTTTTTGACACACTGTTTTCCAAAACAGTTGTACTAGTTTATAAAACCTCCAGTACCAACAGTATTTCAGAATATCAATCTCTACTTTCTTACCAATCCTAGGAATTATAAATATTTGAAATGCCATTTCTTAAAAAAAAAGTCATTTTATTTAATTTCTACTTGATTTCATTGCTTTGATTACTAATGTGAAATTTATTTGCACATTTACTGTCCATTTGTATTAAGTTGCTATGTTATGCTCTTTGCCTATTGTTTCTATAACCATGGATTCTATAAATTTAATATATTTAATATTAAGTATATTTATGTTTGGTTTTTTTAAGTTGTAACTTTTCTTACACTAGAAGTTCTTCATTTTTGTGTAACAAAATTCTTTTCTATCAGAATCCCCAAAGCAGAAAGTTTTGTCTTTAAAATAAAGTGCATATACTGAAGTATGCAAGATATAAAGTTCAAATTCAAGTTATTCCTTTAATGCAATTATGAATCTACAGAGTTCACAAAAAATATTACCAACTATCTAATGAGAACTAAAGGCCTATAAGATAAATATGAAAGTAAGACTGATAAATGATAGAATGATTTTAGGCTGGTATATTTGCTAATGCAGGAGGAACTAGATTTGACAGCAGATATTATCGTAAGTCATACTATTATTTTCTAATTGTCATATATTCCTTCCAAAAATAAACTAAAAAAAAAGCCATGGTAACAATGAAGTTAAACTGGATATATACTCACCGTAATTTGGATAAAAAAATTATGTATGAAAAACATGATCATGCTGCCAAATATTTGCCCCAGAGTTAGAAAAGTAAAGAAAGGCACATGAAAGAAATAAAACTCATATCTTTTTGAAGATTGTACATGAAAATCAGTAGGGTTCACTTTCAACACTGTCTCATTCATACCTCTTCAGAGAGAAATACTGATAGAAGCTCAGATTTATTGTGCAAACATCCTGATATACTGCAATAATTAACTTTACAAATCTGTCTTATCCCCTAGATGAAAAGTCTGTATTCTTTTTTCATTCCTAGGACCTAGCACAGTACCTCCTGACACACAGATGGTGCAAAATGAGTGATTGCTGAATGAATAAATAAAATAATTAATAACTGTCAAGATACATTCTCAATATTTTTACTGAACAAAGCACCTGAATTTTACTTAATGACTGATATATTTCAGTAGTGAAATTGTCAAAAAATGAACATTATTTTGAACATATAGCAAAGGAAGATAAAATAAGAGCCCAATTACAACCAGTTTCAAAATATTATAGATTACTACCTCCCCAAAAAACTATACAAATAAAGAAATAAATGTCATATATTATAGTACCAAGGTATATTTACCTGTTTGCAGATTCTGCACCAGGAATACGTGAGAATTGTATGTTGATATCCAGGTACTGGAGAATCCAACTCCTTAAGGATTATCCGCACACAACCTTGCCCATGGACAAAGCACCGAATGTGATGCACCATAGGAGTATTGCAGAACATGCTAGGGCACTGATAAGAAGGCCTTTGACAAACAAAAGAGCCCTTCTCATATTAAGCATAAAACATAGAAGCCAAGAATAATGAATACTGGTTACTCAGAACCACTGTCAATAAAGAGCAGCATTCTTGCTAGAGTATTGATGACCAGTGAGCAAAGTGTACAGCACTCCTGCTGCTCTGAGCTGCAGCTGAACCCCTGTCATCAACTACTGTGTGTTAAGTCATTTCTATTTGTCCAACAATTTCAAGATGATTCATTTTATCCATTAAAACCTAGACATTTTGGGGGACTGGTATTCCCTTTAAAGGGGGAATGACAGAGATTAAATTACTTGCCTTTTGTCATGTAAGTGAGGAATGATAGCACTAAGATTTAAAATGACTAGCTAGCTGCCTCCAACACTTCCCTTGCCTGTCATTTGAATCACTATTGGACAAGACATTTGAAAAAGCCCTAGGGATGGCAAGGTTATTAGATTGATAAATATATGAGAAAAGTGCCGTATAAGACATCCCAATTTGAATATGAAGTAGATTACTTCTTTGCATGGCATGGTTTAATGTGGTGTTACAGTGAGGACCATATAACACTTGACATCAAACTCATACTTATGTTTTAGGTTGAAATTCTGGTCTTCAAAAAGCCATAATGGAACACAAGGAAATTAGCTCTTACCTGAAACAGTATCTCTCTAAAAATACTCCTAATGTAAGATCATTCTTCCCATAAAATTCCATTGTTACAATCCTAAAAGAAGAGATCACTTCTTAGAAACATAAGGACCACACAGCAAATACACTTCATGAGACCACACATTCTGATTATAAAATGGGCTTATGATGAAGTATTAAAGGAGGTAATATTTGTCGTTATAGAACAGGTTTTACATCATCTTGTAAAAAAAGTTTGGACTAGCAACACCATACCATCTTTTCCACTCCCAGTCCATTAGTACCTTATGAAATTGTTTAATGAGGATGCATAAACTATAATATTAATTAAGTAAAACTGATCTGAGTTAGAAAGAGGTAAAAGTTTCCTTTACAAAACCTTATGCCTCCTAAACATAAAAAGAGGACTCTGTCGTCTGCTCTCTAGTCCACACCTTTACTGAACATGGAGAACAGCAGCTCTTCTTACTAAGCATCCAACTGCTAACTTTTTATCTAATCTACAAATGCTCACAAACAAGAGTTAGGTTATATGCCTTTAAAAACCCACTTCTTATTCAAATTTTGACCTAAGGAGTCCCTTTTCTCCCAGAGAAAATCCCTGTGGGCTTCCCCAACCCCCATCTGCCTACTGGACCTATACCACTGCTATACCACTTCCAGAATATCACTTCTGGAAGTAAGTGTTTTGTCATGGAAACAATACTGCAGAAAGTATAATTACATTCTTATAGTACTTTGTCTTGTTTTGTGTGTGGTACTGGGGATGGAACCCAGAGACTCACAAATATAAACACACACTCTACCACTGAGCTACAAGGTACATATTAAACTAAAGGTAAGCTATGTCATGTAAAACTATATAGTCTATGTGAGCATCATGTGCCTGTGATTTGAAACAATAATTTATAACATTATAAAATATGTTTTATATTTTCAACAGAGAATTAAGTTTTAGAATAAAACCCATTAATAAGGCAAAAGACTGGGCTGTGGGTATGCTCAATGGTAGAGCACATGTTTAATATGTGCAAAGCCCTTGGGTTCAATCCCCAGCACCAAAAATAAAAACAATATAGCAAAAGGCTGATTGCTTTTATAAAAATGGTATCTGAAGAAAAATTTGCCTAATAGTTATCATCAAAATTCAACTTGTGTGTGTCAACTTTCTTTCTGTAAGTACAAATTTCTCTTCTATCCCTCACATTTTTTTTTCACTCTCAGGTTATTCTCATTTATTTCTTCCCATAAACAAATTACATATTTACAAATTTCAGAGTTTTGTCAACTTAGCTATGACCAGCAATGTGCCATATACCTAAAAACAAGTATGAATGTCTACATTTTTGTCAGTTGCTAGAATTCTGTTCTTAAGTGCAATAGTTTACAGGGAGAAGAATCCTACCAAGGACTGACACAGGCACTGGGAGCATTGCTGGACTGGGCAGATGAGCTGCTAAAAAGCACACACAGTCTTTGATGGTTAGCAGGATTCAGACAGTCCACCTGAAGGAGAAGGAACACATGAGCCACTGGAAGTCAGAATACATCTAATTCTACCTGCTTCTAACATACAATATATTCCACTCTATTGGTAAAGTCTCCTGTCATCACTGCAGTAGTTCTGCTGAGAATTCAATACTACAAGAAACTATATTTAAGGAAGAAGAAAACTTGATATTTGAAGAAAGACAATCTAAAAAGTCTAAATTAAAATATAAAAAAAATACTAAATAGTTTGTTTTCTTAAATACTCTTTCAAAATTGTATTATTTGGGGAGAAAAATGAAACTAAAATGTCCATATGAAAGTCTGATCTGATAACTGAATATAACATTAATCAGAGATGCCCAGAATTCTAAATTCTAAGGTATTTCCTCACCTATATTTTATGCCTGTTTTTGTTCTCTATGAGGTAGCAACTGCTATCTGTTGAAATTCAAATTTATGCTACAGAAATCCAAAAAGAAGTTCTTAAAATACACAAAGCCTCTGTGCATCTGAGGAGAAGCCTTCCACCCCACCTCCCAAGCTCAGTGGTTTGTAGTTTAAAATCATATGTCCATCCTCTTTGCTAGCTCTCTAAAACATCCACACACACAAATACCCTCATAAGTATGAACACAAAGATGATTTTGTTTTATAAAAATTATAAAATGAGGCTACATATATTAAAATACAACTTCCTTGTTAACACACAACAATATATCACAAAGTCAGATGCCATAGTGTCTGCCTATAGTCTTGGCAACTCAAGAAGCTGAGTCAGGAAAATTGTCAAATTCAAAATCAGTCTTAACAATTTAGCTAGACTATGTTGCAAAAAAAAATTAAAGGTGGGGGGCTGAGGATTAGCTTGGTGATAGAACATTGCTAGGTACAGTCACCATTACTACAAACACACACACCAAAAAAACCAAAAATGTATCATCGATTCTATCCATGTCATTAAATGCAATCCAAATCATTGTTTTCACTACAAACAACTAAACACATTGCTTCAATAAATATCCTAGTACATATATTCTTAGCAAATGCAAGCATCCTTATACAAACAGATTTAATTGGTTCTTCAGCAATAGATTATAAAAAGGAGGAAGACTGGGTCAAAGGCATATAAATGTACCCATACATTAAGATACCTCCCTATCACTTTCAAGAAATTTACAGAAGTGTATAGAAATTTATGCAAGTTGTTTTTTCCAACCCTCATTAATTGTGGATCTTTTTGCCAGTCTCACAAATAAAAAATTGTTTAACACCATTACTATTTAGCATTTCCTTGATAAGGAATGAATCTGAATGTCTTTTTTATTAAGCAATTGCATTTTCTCATCTTAAAGTAGATTTCTTCATTAATTACTACCATTATTAGTAATGTGCCCATAAACAAATCTTTCTTTATAGAAAACAAAAGAAAAAGATCACTTTCATAGCTAGATAACAATGCAATGTGTAAAGCCAGTGCCGTGGCTTACCTTTGTGGACCACAATGCATCACCTGGAATCAGCCCTCTCTCTTCATCACTCTCAGTTTTGCTTCCTGATTTGCCACTGGCAGTACCAGAAGCATCCTTTGAGTGAGCAAAAGGGTCTGAATGTTTTGACTGAATTCTTCCTCCTCTGGCTCAATAATCAGCCAGCATTCTACCCAAGCTCTGGCTATCATCCAGATGCTCAGCAATCCTAGTGCTCACTAGCTCATGTGAGGGCAAGACTTGAATCGACTTGGCCTGAAAACTTCCATTTATGCCCTGAAACCCTGAGAGATCCCTGAGCAGCTGTTTCTTCCTCCTGCTCTCCATTTCTTTGAACTCTTTATTGAGAAGAGGAGACCAGTAAATCTGCTCTGGAAAATAATCTCGAGTAGAGTATCTCATGCCCTTCTCAGTTAAAAGGAAAGGTTCCCAGAATGTGATTACTGGGGAGAAACAAAGGATCATATCTTTTAACTCCTGTTTAAAGGCCAAAGAATAAGTCTTTCGTTTATCTTCAGAGGGGGTAACTTCCTCAGTAACATATAATCCAGTGTCATCCTGTAGAGGGTCTCTAAAGGTTCTCATCTGGCTTTTGGGATCTTGCTCCTCTATTTGCTGCAAAATCTCTGGCTGTTGATTGCGGACAGCGTCCTGTTCGTCCACATGAAGTGGCAACAATGATTCTGGTACCAAATGGAAAAGAGCACAGGGGACACCAGCTGGGCAAGCAGAGGTGGCATACTCTTGATGCTTCAAAGAGGCAACAGTCTGTGGAATACTTTTATTTTCCTGCTCACCCTTCTCAAACATAATCCTGGATTCCAGCAAAGTGTTATCATCAGAGGGCAGAAACTCAGGAGGGTAGTCAGGATCCCGGGGAAGGGAGGTTCTGCTATACTGCTCCTGCACAGCCCCATCTTCCTCCTGTCCCTCAATCAGAGAATGGAATGAAGGACTTTGCATTAATGTGGGAGGCATAGCAAATTCATCCATGAGGAAGGAGATTTCTAGTTGATAATGATAGGCTACACAGATCATAAAAATTAGGATCTCCTTGACTCGAGCCAGCTCATAATCAGAGCCTCCTCTGAGCTTGATTGTACAGCCTAAGTGCTGCGGGCAGCCTTCAAAAAACATCAGTGTTTTGGTTTGTTCTACAAATAAACAAACAAAAAGTTAAGAAGGTTTAGGTGATAATCCAGAAGTCCCAACAGAATTAATTCACTACCTTAATGTCTTAAAAACAAAAACCATCCTACCAAGAATAAGACTACAGTTGCCTACACTCACTTAACCACTGCTGCTTGATATTTCCTACTAACTAAATGCTGCAGTACTAAGGAGGTCATTAAATCTCTGAAATCCCCAATCTCAAGTGAATCTATGCCAAAAATCACTCACCATTAGGCAACTGAAATATCTGCATATAAAATTTGTGACAAGTGCCCAAGTGTGGTTTTGTGAGTAGCTGGTCCATTGACATCACTAAATCTCCCTGGGTCATCCGACTGATTCGTTCTAAAACTTGCTACAAGAGAAAAACATTGTATTACAAAATTAGAAAAAAATAAAAACCTTAGTGAATTTAACCTGGAAAAGTAATGGGGATGTGAACCTCATAGTGAATTTCCTTAATTTTAATAATTAAAATCAGTTTTTTATTCTAGAATTCAAAGCAAATGAACATTATAAACAATAGTCAGAGTTAAGTCTACACTGGGTTGCTAAGTAATTAAAACATGCCCACTAAAATACAATACGCATACTAATAATATTATCAAAATGCATTTGAGTATCATGCATTATCACAAGCTACTGTGGAGGAAAAGAAAGAAAAACTCCCTAGAATTGGCCTCTATTCTGCAGAGGGTAATCTTCTCAAAGGAGAGAACATTTTTACTGCTGTACAATTCCCCCAAACAAAATAAAGGACCAACAAATACTTGCTAATTAAACTTTTAGTAAGTGTCATATAATCAAGCAGATTTTCTTCTAATCTGAGATTCTTCAGTCTTAATAATGAAATACCTACCATGTCTTCTATGGTGCAGCAAAGAAATAAAGATAACTGTAGACCTACCATGCACAAATATAAAGTGAAAAGCTCTGGATTTAAGTGACATAAAAATTAAAAAATAAGAACTCACTGACTTTACGTTAATGACCAAAGTAATGCCATGTCCCAGTAACATGTCCTGGGCAATCCGAGACACAGTTTTCTCAACCAGAACTAATGTAGGTCGAACATCAACTATTCGCTGGACATAATTCTTCAAGAATTCCCTTTCCTAAGTAAGATAAATCAGAAATATTATGCCTGTTACAATTCAAGATCTGGACATATTAAAATATCAGGTAATTTGACAATTAAAATTGCTTTCAACCTAAATATTTTTATTCCACAAATAAATCTATAACCAAATTAATTCAAACACAACCAAGAATTTCATTAATCATTCTGAACTATATTACTTGTGCTGAAAAAAATTAGGAGAAACTGCCATCTCCAACTAATTTTACTTTGAAAGATTTTTAGTGCATCATTATCCATAAGTACTAATACATTTAATTAGCTCTTAGTTTAAAAAAACTACAGCAAGACCAACCAAACTCTAACCTCACAGCTCCCACTTACTGAATTTTTTTAATACGGTTATAATCCTCTTTTTTGAAACCAACAAAAGTCACCCTTTTTCTAGATATCAGAATAAATGACTCTCAAACAGACGCTATTTCAGCTACTTTCCTAATTCCAATCTCCCAACTGATCATATTCCACCCTGAATAGCTAGAGAGATCTAAAACTAATGCTTAATATGATTTAATAACAAACGTTTGATTTCAAAGCAAATGAACATTGAAAACAACAACCAGAATTAAGACAAAACAATTCATTAACTACTTCATAAAACTTCTGGGCTCTAGATGGCAGACAACTGAAACTGAGCAAGCTTGCCACTCCTATTCCATATGTCCAAAGTATTTTCTGAGCAAGACTACAATAATGTTCACAGCCACCAAAAATGCAAGAGCTTATTGTTTATTCCCTTTAATGAACCTGCCTGTTAGGAGGTATGGTCCTTTTAGCCTTATACCTCATACAATTTAAGATCAGGATATATTAAAATATTAGGACAGCTTGACTATTAATATCAATCTCACCTAAATGGTTTTTATCACAATAAATCAGTAACCAAATTAATTCACACCCAATCAGGAATTTCATTCATCATTCTGAACCATCGATTATGCTTAAAAGAATTTCTGGAGAAATTCCATTATTGTATATATTTTCAAATTCTCCCATTATTAACAAAATGGAATGTCTTTTGTGAAATGTATTAATTTTCTATTCTGATTATTAATTTATAATTTAATAGCATTTAAAGTTATTTATGAAGCTCCAATAAAGCATAATTAAAATAAGTTGATTTTTTAAAAATATTTTGCCTCTCCTACAGGAATGACAAATAAATTTCCTATTCACCCAACTCCAATCAACTACTGTAAGTGTACCTGAAACAGCATTTAAAAAGGGGGTCTGGTCCATGCTCAGCTAGAAAAGAGTAAGAAAAGGTAGACACAAAGGGGAACATAGCAAACCATCAGACCTAGTGTGTTTGGCCTTGTAAAGACAATATAATATCACAGCCTAATTATCTTCTTGCCCTTGTATGTTCCTTTTTCTGACTATCTACCTTTAGGCTTCTTTGATTACTAATTTCATTACTGGAATTGGGAGGGAGGAAGGAGGGGAAAAATCATATCAGCTGGTACTTTATTTCCATCAATTCCAAACTGAAATGTTAGAGGTATCATTAAACTATGTTTAAAAGCATTGATGAAAAGATAAGACACTTTCTGTTATCTGAATCAATACATGTTTATTAACTACATATTTGTCCAGAGCTTACCTCTCTAACATGAAAAAACTTTAGTTTGTTAATTGGACTGAAAGAATGGAGTACTAAAAACACAGATGAAGCATAAAATTTTTATAAACAATACCTGTTTAGTTTCAATTACACTAGTTCGTTGATCCAAGTCATACAATTCTAGACATCTGAATACGTCTACAATCAGGATACATCCCTATAATCAATAAAATTATGATTATTATCCTGTGAAAGTCATATGACATCTTCTGTGACACCAAAAAGCCTCCGGAGCAGTATCTGGGGCTTTAGCCTGGTGGTAGAGGGTGTGATAAGCAAATGCAAGGCCTGGAGTTTAATCTTCTGCAGCCAAAACCCAACATCAAAGCATCTTGGATTACATGAACAATAATAATTGTGTTTTTTCTTTCAAATCTCAAAAAGTCACAGTAAATTAGAGTTAGAAAGACTGGTATAAATCTAATCAAAACCCCTCCATTTTATTGAAAACATAGCTTAATTCCAAAGATCACAGAGTTCCAGATAACACACTTCATTAAGTAAAAGAGCAGAGTTTCCAAAGCACTGTGTGCTGGGTGTGGTGGCACACACCTCCCAGCAGCTTGGGAGGCTGAGGCAGAAGGATCACAAGTTCACAGTCAGCGTTAGCAACCTAGAGAGGCTGTAACTCAGTGAGACCCTGTCTCTAAATAAAATGTATAAAAGGGCTGGGGTTGTGGCTCAGTGGTTAAGTGCCCTGTATTTAATCAATCTCCATAAAAATAAATAAATAAATAAAAGCACTGTGCCTTTGACCACAATTTACTTCCTCACTTTTTCTGTGATACCTATGAATTTAGAACAAAAGTGATTGTTCCTATGACTCCTGGAAAAATGTGATTATCTGTGAATTTTTAAGAAATGCTTTTCCTATGTTTCTTGAATTGAATATAAATGTTTCCCTGTAGTATTATATTTACATTGGTAAAAACTTTCCATTTTCAATGACCACAAACTACAATAGTATTTATGGGAGAAAAGAGTTGGGGCAGAAGACTTAAAACCTATGCAACAGCAATAACAAAATCACTAATTGGAACCTTAACAGAGAACTTGGAAAGACCAGGTACATTGTTCATCATGGCTGGAGGCTGCCTCAAGAGAAATTTTAAATGCACAAAACTATAGCAGTACAAATGGAAATGGAGCTCAGAGCAGCAGAGCTACCAAGAAGCCACCCAGAGCTGGAAGGTGCACCTCGCTGGGGAGAAAGTCCTGCCAACAGATGCTCACTTTCAATTTCTTAAAATAGAGCTGAGAGACTTCTTGCTTATGTGGCAGCCAAAATGAGGGCTATAATCTTACTCCGCTATTCTGGAGCCCCATACTTAGGAACAGCCCCAGAATCAGCAGCTTCCATCTGACACTATTCCCCAAGTTTCTAACTACGTACAAGCTATGTTCTAGAAATGTGTTTTAGTAAAAGTGACTGTATTACAAACTGGAAAGTCTTTTAGAGATCTGAAAAGTTGGTGAAACTCTCTCAGTATATCAATGGTCCAGGGAAAACAATATTTGGATTTTCATTTTTTCTTCCATAAATTCCCAGTCATGTACATTTCCCTTTAACACTCTGAAGCTTTAAAAATAATGAGTGACAGAGATTTTGGTAAGCTATCTGTAAAGTTTAATTCATAGAAGTGTCTTCTATAACTAAATTTTAAATAAAACAAGAGCAACAAGTTTCCTTTCAAAATAATTGAGATAAGCATCATTGTACATAGCCATTCCTTCAAATTACCACTTTCAGTAGTGAGTGCTTACCTGAAGCACAATAGGATCAATGCAAGTAAACTTAGTTTCTTCTCTGTAGAGATACACAATGGAACACTTTAACAGAAGAATCTTGGGGTTTTTAATACAAGAATTCATCTAGAAAAAAAGAACAGACTGTTAAAGCTGTTAAAGGTTTGCACTTTACAGACCTTCTTTAATAATTAAGTTCACATGGTTCCTAATTACCGCTAATTTAAAATATCTCATTATATCAGTATTAATTTAATTCTTCTGGGTTATTCTTTCATTTTTTAAAAAACAAGTAATCTTTTCTGATCAATGAAAAATTCTTTAAAAATTTACTCTTTTGAAACACTAATTAAATCCATTCCTCTATAATCTAACTTTTTTCCCCCTAATATTGTAAGAAGAGGTAGGAATGGGTCTTACAGATAGGCTATCTTAAAAACTCAAAGAGATCAGCAAATTTGAAAGCATATTTAATTCAAGATAGAAAAGGAAGAAAAGAATTAAAATGTCTCCTGAACATTTATAATGAAATAAATTTCTAAACAATCACAAGTTGGCAAACTGAACTGGGTAACATGAAGTTCATAGAGAAAGTCTTCAAGCATGTTCAAAAACATGTGACTAAAGTCACAGGCAAAAGGGACTGAGTTCTCTAATCAAGATTTCAGACTGACCCATCTTAGAGACCCCAAACAGTACTGAGAACAGTGACTCACTAGCTGGGGAATTATATTCAAGGTTCTTTTAGCAAATTAAAGATTCTCTAAATATGGTCAGTAGGACAAGTTGGTCACTCATGCATACATTTCTACCACAGTTACACATGGTTTTCTTCAGTTCCTGAAAACAGCATGACACACTGACCTCTTAATTCAATAACAACCACCAAAAACCCTACTTAATCTGATTTAAAGCACTACTTTAAAAGGTAATGTGCCGCTTTAATAAGTGTCTATATGTAAATACTAACTTTGGACCACTGCTGAAAAATAATACTGAATTCAGGCAACTTTTACTTATCTTTGATCACTAACAATTCTCTAGAGGTAAAATGCCTTACAGTTGAAGCCCTCTGTATCTACAAGGTCCACATCCATGGATTCAACCAATCATAGACAGAAAATATTCATGGGCAGGAGGACTGTACCTAAATAAATATGCAGATTTTTTTCTTGTCACTATTCCCTAAATATACAGTACAGCAACTATTAATCTAGTGTTTATATTGTACTAGCTATTATAAGTAATACAGAGATAATTCAAAGTATGCAAAAACTACACCATTTTATATGAGAGGTTTGAGCACCCTCAGATTTTAGTATCTCTAGGGAAACCTGAAACCTTCCTATATGGAAGACTGAGCCTCCTTCTTCCATCTGGTGAATGCTATTATCCAAATTCCAGTTCATTCATCATCAGCTCTGGGGGACTGTTATGGTTTGGTTATGAGTTGTCCCCCAAAATCTCACATGTGAGACAATGCAAGAAGGTTTGGAGGAGATATGATTGGATTATAACATTAAGCTAATCAGTGAATTAATCCCTGATGAGATTAACTGAATGGTGGCTAGAGGCAGGTGGGATATGGCAGGAGGAACTGGAGTCACACTGGGGGTGTGACTATGGGTTATATATTTGTATATTGCAAATGGATTCTCTCTCTGCTTCCTGATCAAATCATGAGCTGTTTCCCTCTGCCACACTCTTATGCCATGATGTCCTGCCTCACCTGGAGCGGCCCCCTCCCAGAAATGGAGCAGTCTTCTATGGACTAAGACCTCTGAAACTGAGAGCCCTAAAATAAACTTTTCCTCATCTACAGTTGTTCTAGTTGGGTCCTTTAGTCAGAGCAGCGAAAAGGCTGACTAAAACAGGGACCTTCCAAGAAACCTCCAAACTTTCACCCCTGTGACAAACATTACTAGTTGCCCCTCAATGTCTTATTCTCCTTTTTTTGCCATGTTTCAGAAAGACTAGTTAACAGAGCACAGAGCCATAGTTCACTGAATTTCACTGTTGAACTAAATCACATTACCTTTTTATGTGCAATGTTCTTGGTACAAACAAAGCCATTGACAACCACAGAATCAAATTTCTTTCCACCTGGGATCTGATGGAATAACTAAAATTAAAAAAAAAACAATAAAATTAAGTGATAAATCCTTAGTATCCAGCCAGATGGTGCTAACATTTTCTACTATACATCCAAATAAAGACAAGAAATTCCAGGATATAAATCTTCCTATCAACCAATGATTAATGGCATCTCAGCATGATTATCATCCTACTCCCAATTTTCTTATACAGTGTTGGTACTCTAACATACTCACTGATTGAATAAATTAGTTGCTTTGGCAATTAAAACTATTATTTTAAATATCATAGTAAAAAATACAAAGTATTCCATTACTATCTAATTAAATTAATTACCCACTGTTTTCCTCAGAATGGTGACAGTAATCTGAAACAAGATTTTCTCATAACTGATTTCTTTCTTAAGAAGAGGAAGCAAGAAAGGAGAAACTATTTTGGGGGATTATCCACCCAACTCACACCTTCTGTCCACCTCTCACTTCCTCTGAGTGGCTCTCATGACCCCTAAGTGCACTGCTAACAGAGCAGACACCAAACTTCCCACACTCAGCAACCCTCAGGGTAATGACTCTTTTTACATTTCCATTAAGTCACAAATGCTACCAGGCCTGCCTCACTGATTCCTAGCATAGGCAGAGTATTAGCAGAGCTCACCTTTTTAATGTGTACAAATTGACGAATATCCATATCATCATCCTGGTTCTTGACATCAGGTCGCACTGTCTGAACAACCTGGCAGACCAGTGACACGATGATGTCCCTCCAAGATGGTGACAATGAGTCACTATGGAGCAACTGCTGGAGTAGTGCCATCATGTGGTTATGATTAGCTGAACTATGAAAATGTCAGAAGAAAGAAATGTGCATAGTTAATATAACCAAACACATAATTCTCAAGATATAAGCAGTCTACAATGGAATAAACATTTCAATTACACCTCACAGATGAATCTTCTAGGTCAATTTATATTTTCTCGGTGTATCTGTACTTTAATGATTTTGTATATAAATAAAATCTGTGAATAAATCCAACCAACATTCCCCATTAATTTGCTAAAATGAAATTTCAGTACATAAATGCAAATGTGAACAGACAAGTCCCTTTTTAATAAGATATTTCATCAGAAATCAGAATAGGCTTTATTTTCTAAGTAATCTTTGTATTTTTTGCTTTATAAGGAAGAGGAACTACACATATGCCTAAGTCATTGAACATAAAAATGGACATTTAAAATTTAAAAGCTCTCTGCCTTACAGCAATCTCTCCATAGCTTGTTTTTCCCCATTCTCCTCCCTTAGGAGCTCCAGGTTGTTATGATGCCAGCCCAAAGGTGTGAAAGGCAACTCTTTGGATTTTTCCTCCACCTGATGATTAAATAAGGATTCTAAGTAAACATAAAATATGAAGTCAGTATTTTATTGCCATGTTTTAATGCCATCTACTCACATATTTAGAAATTACCAACTTTTCTTTTGAAATTTTTTTAAGTTAGCCAATATAAAATACAGGTATGAAAGGGCAAAGATGTAAAATAAATACATAAATTATATAAAATATATATAATAATAAACATGTACATATATAAATACATTAAAAATATAGAAGCAGAGATTGACAGTGTATAGCTCAGTGGTAGAGCACGTGTCTAGCATGTGCAAGACCCTGGGTTTGATTCCCAGCACCACAAAGAGAGAGAGTTGTGTATGCTAATTTCACCTACAAAATTACAAACTGACTGCATTCAACTGAAATCTGAATGCTGGCAGAATAATATATAATAGTGGGGGTACTGAACTTTCAAGAAAGAAGCTCAACTCAGATATCCCAAAACAGAAGGTGACAATGTAGAAATCTATATAGACAATCCTTTATGGAGTTTCTTTTTCAATATTAGCAGAGACTTTTAAAGAAACTTGTTAACAAGATAGACCTGAAAATAAACTACAAAGAAATATTAAAACATGATACATAGCAAATTATACAAAGTTTTATAAAATCATTGAAATATTTTAAAGGGTAAAAATGAATCAAGACAAATTCAACAGATAATAAATGTTTTGTAGAAAAGATGCTTATTCTAAATAACTGAAGTGACTAAATAAATGGAAAGAAAGGAGATAGGTAATGCTTAGAAAAATCCTCTAATCCTTTCCCTTTTAAAGCATACTAATCTAGCAAAAAACTTACACTAAACAGTCCAACAGTCATTACATAAAATATGTGTGCATGATGTGGGAGGTACAAGACCTGCACATTTCAATCATATAAACTGCCAGTCTACAAACTTCCAGTTGAACCAGATGCTTAGAAATGAATTTAGAAGGATTGCCAAGTGATCAGTTCCCTTGCACTAACTTGCCCTACCTTCTCTTTTATCCAAAACTCCAGAAGCCAAAAAGACACTGGGAATGGAACTTCTCCCATATTTAAGACCTAAACTAAGAAGTATTGTGAACTAACTGGGTATGTTCTTACTTTACAGTAAGCTAAATAAGGAATGGGTAATAATAGGCTTATATTCTTCTATATTCCTGTTGTCCCCAAGAAACTGATCAGCAAAATTAGTTCTTTAGCCTCTTTTGTCTATTTCTTTTCCCAAGTCTACATGGGAAAGCAGCATCCTCAAATGGATGAAATCTACCTATAGGCTTTTTGATAAAGCTAACAATCCCTGATGATATGTATATCAATATTTAATACTGTATTCATGATGTAAGACACTATCCATGCCTTTAAAAGAATAAAATTCAAATTTTTTTAAAAAGTTTTTACACAATTACTTTTCAGATCCTTCTCTCAAACCAAATCTAAATTTATATCCTTGTCTTTCAACATTCTCAAAGCCATTATACACATTAAAACTGTGTTAGTAGTACTAATCAAACATATTTTCAGTACTTCTCTGTCAGTCAATGTGCTAAGCCCTAAGGATACCCTCCTGAGCAAAAGAAACACCATCACATGGACAGTTGTTGATAAAATTACCTTTGATGAAGGCGTCACCTATTGAGAGCTGTTGTCCTCCAGCGTCAGATCAAATACTCTGCATACGAAGGAGAGAACAGAGAGGAAGGAAAGACACATGACTATAATGGGCCGGCATAATTATATAGAGAGCACACCCACACACAACAATGTATTACTCATATAAAACCCATCACTGCTTTGTGAACTCAAGAAAGCTTCAGACTAAATTTTTTTATACTTGCACTTCATACTAAACTTAATAACTCAACAGAACCATGAAACAGTTCACCTCAGTTCAAATGTCAGATCATTTTTAACATCATTTTTCCAAATAGTAAATATTCAGATACCAAAACTGAAAGTTTATGAAAACTAAAATCTTTAGTAATTTGCATAAGCCTAAAATATTACATTGCTTTTCTCATATGTAACTGTATTTTAATACATAATGACTTTTTCTATATACAAGGTAGTTCCCAGAGAAGCCATCTGAGAAAACAATGTAAGGTTTTTTAAAATTGCAGAATATAAACTATAAAACAAAGTCATATGAAAGTGACATTGGCAAAAAAAAAAAAAAGATATAACTTATCAGATTTTTAATAGTTTTGAATTAGATTTTGTTTTTCAAAAATTCTAACCCAACATTGCCATTTGCCAGGAGGTAACTCCTGAACAGGCGCTGAATGCTTTTAAAAATATTAAAGTGAAACTTACTCTTTACTTCCCTTTGAACTTTCCTCTAGGAGGGTGACCAAGCATAGCTCAAGTGGGGTTCTGTATACTATGCAAAGCAAGCCACAACACAATTTAACTCCTTTAAGGTGAATGTTCTCCACAAAATTTTTTCTAAGTTCATTTATAAACAAATGGGCTTTAAAAGGACCTATGAGCCACTATGATCATCTTCCCAACCAGGAAGCAGAGAAAATATTTTATTTAGAAAATTCAAGTGCACCATGCCAAATACAATAAAGACAATGTTATGCTTTATTTTTATATTTCCCTTGCAGAAAATGAATAATGCTAAATTCTGTTAGTTCAACTAATGTATTACAAGTCTTTTACAAGTTTTACTTTTCACCCTAAAGCTTAAATACAAAGGAGACTCCAGAAATTGTGGATTTCCCCAAACATTTATTATGAAAAAATTTCAAGCATACAGAAAATATTGTATACCATCTACCTACATTCAACAATTGCTAAGGACTTGCCGTATCTTTCTCTTCACATATACATATGCTTTTTTCCTTGACCATTTAAAATTACACACATCACATTTTACTAGTACTTCAACATGCATCCTTTTAAAATAAGGGCACGCTTCTTTATAGCCACACCACCAATTACAGACTTAAGAAAACTGTCAATATCTGTTTTTCATTTTTCTGGTACTAAGGATCAAACCCAGGGCCTCATGCAAGTTAGGCTCTGCCACTGAGGTATATCCTCAGCCCCTGACAATACCTTAATATCATAGAACTGGTCCATATTGAAATTTATCCAACTGTTCTCAAAATATCCTCAAACATATAACCAAAAAAGTTCATAAATAATATTTGGCCCTATGCTTGCTCATTCTCTTTTAATCTAGAATAGATCTCCTACCTTTATTCTTTTCCATGATAAAGAACTTTTAAGCAACCCAGGCCAAATGTCTTTGTGCAATATCCCACATCTGGATCTGAGCAACTATTCCTTCATGGTATGTTTAATCTGCATCTCTCCCCCATGTTTTCCTGTATATGGGAAATTATATCTGGAGGCTCAAGGAAGCCATTATTTTCTCTTTCTTTTTAGGTCATACTTGCGATAACTTTCCAAGAATGGCTCAGAATTCTGCTTGCACCACATAATAAAACACATTTCAATTGTACAATTCTCTAAGACCAATAGTGAAAAATTAACCAAATCAAATGTCATATTTTAAGTGCAGATATTTCAAAGTTTTTGGTTTTTTGTGGTTGTTTTTTTTTTTGTACATGGACACAATATATTTATTTTTATTTGTTTATTTTTATGTGGTGCTGGGGACTGAACCCAGGGTCTCACACATGTGAGGTAAGTGCTTTACCACTGAGCTACAATTCCAGGCCTCAACATATTTTATAAACCCAAATTTCCTCAGTCATAAAAGATAGAGGATAATTGGTAAAGAGCATTGCTTTTAATTCCAATGGAAAAAAATCAAACATAGTTAATCCCACTTGTATTTATTTAAAGGGAATGAAAACAGGCAGAAGAACTCTAATCTTTCACATACTCTTTTTTTTTCCATACTGGGTCCTGAATCCAGGGCCTTGCACATGCTAGGTAAGTCTAAGATATATATATATATATATACTCCACTGAGATATATATCTCTAACTCTTTTTATTTTGTTTTAATACAGAGTCTCACTAAGTTGCCCAGGCTGGCCTCAAACTTGAGATTTTCCTGTGTCAGCCTTCCCAGTAGGTGAGATTACAAGCATGCACTACCATTACCAGCTCACTTTAGGAATCTTTACTTTCTGATAGGATAATTTTAACAACAAAGAACAAAATATTTTTATCACATTTCAACTTCATAAAGTAAATGGAAAAAGAATGATTCTTAGTATTTAAAAAAATAGTAAGAAAAGAAGGACACAGAGGCACACTTCTGCAATCCCATCATAGTGTAAACTTAAAATAAGTACTGAACAACAGTAAATACAAATTGACAAAGCCCTACAGTATAATTTAGGATCATCCCTTTCCTGCTGCTATCAAATTATTAATTGCCCTTTTAACATTTTGTCCGACCATTAAAATAAGCTATAAATTACTATGCTAATATTAATTGTGGCACTGCTGAGCTCCTACATTCCTAAACACACCATGCTATTTGTGTGTTTCTCATACAAAAATTCCATAGTACAATGGTGAATATGAAATTCTAGGATGTAAAGAAGATAGTGGTTAAAGAATATAAAGTTTCAGTTAGCCAGGGGAATAATTTTTTGAGATCTATTACACAGAATGATGACTATAATAACTATAATATAATAACAGTTTATGGATCATTTCAAAATTGAGAAGATAGTAAATTTCAAGAGTTCACACCACAAAAAAATGATAAATAAATGAGTTGATGAATATGTTAATTAACTTGACTTACATTGTATACATGTTATTAACATCTCTCTGTACCCCATAGACACATACAATTATAATTTGTCAATTTACAATTTTTGAAAAGCTCCAAAACCGGTACTTTAAATAATAAATATGATCACCTCCTTCAACTCCCTCTTTAACAGATTTCTAGTGCAAAATTCATTGTTGTCTAAAATGTTTTTGAGAACCATCAAATGCCTAACATCATATAAAATCGTATATATGATATTCTCCTTATCTTATGACCTCATATTAACATAAGATGAAAATGGAGTTGTTTTCAAAATGACTTATTTTACTAAACCAATGCAGCTGCCCTTTACCACAATCCTTTTCTAAATATTACAGTACACCCAATTCACTAAATTTTCCTACAATTTTTCCAACTCCCAATACCACATCAAGAAACCATCTTAAAAAATGTAACTCATCTATCAATAGTCATCTAGATTCTGTATTACCTTACACAATTCTTACAAAATAATCATCTCTGGCTCCATGACCTCAGACCCAAATTCTTTCAACAATCTTGCATGTGGTCTGCCTAAATCTGGCAACAGACTCACTGAAAATAGCAGGACATTCTCTATCTCTTCTCTCTCTTGGGCTTTGCTTTCCCCTTAACCTTGTGTTCTTTCCTGACAAGATAAATCTTGACAGAGAAAAAGAAAAGTTTCTTTCAATATTATACTGACTTCCCTAAATAACCGTTCTAATTTTTCTTTCTTGCTATGGCAATATCTTTTCTCAGATATCCTTGGCCTTTTCTCCAACCTTTAGTAACATCTCAATCTTTAGTGCCATCTAGACTCCTGCTATCCTGTCATTTTCCTTAAGAGTGCTGGTCCCTCTTTTAGATTCATTATCATAAGAACATTGCCACTCACAACTTTTTTAAAGGTTTGAGATCAAAGAAGTTTCAGAGGAGTATGATGGCTTTTTCAACTTCAGGTGCTTCCCTTTTTATTCTCCCTGAAAAATGTGAGGTTGTGCTGTAAAAAAAGGCATTATTGGAACCTCCTGATCCATTCCCCTCTCAACACTCTGAAGTTAGGTTTCCTAAAATACACGTGTGACTGTGCTCAGTAGTGTGCCCCTTGCCATTATGAATTCTATGATGATAGATCACTTTCTTCAAGATTTTCAAAACTTTCTTAACTTTCCAAGAGGTAAAAGCATCAGCAAGTCACAAATGTATTTTATATTCTGCTTTTAGTGAAATGAAACTGCCAATACATATGTCCAGAACAGATGTCCTCTGTCATGGTATACTCTGCCTCTGATCCACATCTGTAAATTAATACTCAAAAGCATCACAATATCCTCCAGGTGACAGTTAATTCTCACAAAAGTGTCATGTCTGCTTCACTGTCCTTTCATGCACACCCATATTTTCTCCATCATTCATCCAATTTCTGTTTTGAGGGTTTCCATAAAGATGTATACCTTACTTATGTTCCTTGCTAGTCAAATCTTCTCCTATCCCACACTCTCTAAATTTCTTATTTTTAAATAAAATACAGCTTATTATTTTAACTCTTAAAGACATTCTACCACATCTTGATAATAACTTACATTGACAATTAAGAGAAATTTGGTTTAGAAATGTAAATTTCTTTCAAATTATTTTAATAAAGATATTTAAGTTCAAAATCTTCCCATTTGTTACATTTTTCTTAAGCTCAAAACAGAGAGGAACAAAGAATTAGGAAAGCAGTCCAGATCTAAGTTCAGAGACAATCTGACCTGAGAAAACTAAATGCTTAAAATTCAAACTTCAGGTAAAATCATACAATAAAATACTTTATAATAATGACTTTTCAGTTATTATGACATAATAAACTCCCATAATTATTCATTTAATCATTCATTTTTTTTTCATTTATGTACTTTTACATAATGCCATGTTAGGGCTATAATTTAAATTGGTTTTGATTATATCCAATAATGTAAATCTCACCATTCATTTTTTTTAAAGGCATTTTATTTTTTATGTACTGCTATCTTAGATTTTAAAAATGATTTATCTAATTTTTCCTTTTACATCAAATGCAATTTGGATATGGCTATTATTATTATTATTATTATTATTATTATATAAGTAGACTAATATCAACATAACTAAAAATAACAAATTAATTCACTTTTTATTAGAGAAGAATTTTTTAGTAAATATACTATATGTATAATAGGCCTTTTAAACTCCAGTAGAAAGATGTTTTAAATGTGTGAATAATTTCCCCCAATTTAATTCAATCATCTGAACAGGTTTAAATAAATATGTTATTATAAAATAGCATAGGTGAATAGGCTTTAAAATGTTAAACAAAGAGAAAAGAATAGAGCAGAACATCCATGTTATAAATGCAAAGAAATGCCACCTTGGAAGTTGCACATTATGGGAAAAGCAGTCAGATGTAGGTCCTTTTAAAAGACTACAAGCTTTAAACTGGGCATGGTGATACTGAGGGAGAAAACAAGAAACAAAAAGAACCAACCAAAACGATGTAGGGAGGAGGTATGGGGAAAATGAGAAAGGGTGAAACAAAACCCACATCAAATCCCCTCAGCCATACTGGAACAGAGGAAGCCAGAAGGACAAGCTGGCATGAGAGCCCAGCTCTCCAGCCTATTTGGATTCCAGATGGTGACTACCTCCTACCTTTTTGGTCAGCAGGGTGAGGGGGCACATGTGGGTACTTGGAGGGCTTCTTGATATGGAAGTTGACGTTGTCCAGCTCCACGTTCAGGCTGATAGACGCAGCTGAGTCACTGTCCACTGTGGACTGGAAACTGCTGACTGAGGTGCGCTTGCTAGGACTGGCAGAATCTTTTAGTGTTGGGGAGGGGAAAGAAATATAGGGAGAGGAGGGGAGTAAAAATGGGTTTTATCAGGGTATTAGAGGAAAGTAGAAAAATGTTTTTAATATACAAGCCCAATGTGCAATACCAAAATGGATACAGTATTTTCATGTACTTCTGTGTAGACTTAATAAAATTTGAACAAAATTAAATATAAAATCAATTTTTAAAATGAATAAGTATATTGGAGGTTCTGCAGAAAGAAAGTCTGATATCATAGGGAAGAGGTGAGAAAGTTATCTGCTATGATATTATTTGCTCAGAGTTATTTTTAAGCTGCTGCAAACTATAGACTACGGTAAAATCTGAAAACATACGTTGCCTAACAAGTTAGTATCTCAAGAAAATACTGTATCTAAGACAAGGATTGCTACTAGATGTTTACATCCGGTTGAAGCCATAAATTTTAAAGCAGATTTTTTTTCAACGAAATAAGTAATGCACTCATTTTACCATACACACATAATGATCCATAAAAACTAAAATGTTAGAAAGTAAAACTCACTAGCCAAATTATCGTCACCTTCTTCAGCTATCTGTTCTGTGTCGCTGTCATCAAACTTTATGTCTTTAAACCAGGATGGCTCAGAGTGTCCTTCCACAGAGTTCACGGAGTCACTGTCCGGAGAAGGTGTCTCAGAAAATTCTGTACTCTGAAAGTATCAAGACAGGATCCAAGCAACTGACCCTCAATGTCAACGATGCTGGGGGTATCACACAAGAAATAAATTGTACCCAATATTTTTATAAACATAACTGAGTAAATTTATTTAGAAAAATAAACAAATTAACAAGAACTAAGCTATAAAATATTATCATACAGGCAATTCCATTGTTAAACTGTAATTTTAATTAACTAGAAGTCTTAGGTTAACATGTTACAAACACAATATTTCTTTGATATAGATTTTACAGGGTTTTATGTCATCCTTTAGTTATCAGAAAAGACTACACAGCATCTAGTCTAACCCTAAACAAACTCTGGGTCACATCCTGAAAAAATAACTGTCATACTTTAACAAATATACACCAGTCTTCAGGGTCATTTCTAACTACTGAGTTTCTCATTTTAGGTGCTAGGGATGTGCCTCAATGGTAGAACACTTGCCTGGCAGGGGTCAGGAAAGACATGCATTTAATCACTAATACCTCAAAAAAAATTTTTTAAAGTTATTTAGTAAACATACACACACAACATATATATTTAGTGTGTGTATGTACTTTATATATATATATATATATAAATATACATATATGGTTATATAAATATTTTTAAAATTTTCTATCTTTAAGTAATTTTCATTTCCCTTGAGTTAGAAAAAGATATTATTTTATCATCAGTGCACAGTTTAATAGTACTAAAGAGTCAAAATCTGTTTCTATTTACTTTCCATTTTTCAATCATTTTGTTATACATGCAACTTTTAGTTATAAAAACATAAACAGTAAAACTGAAAGCTATTAAATGACAAACTATAAGTTAACTATAAAACTAAGCCAAGTTTAAGCAAAACCACACCAAATAAAGTATTTAATCCTAATAGCAGGTTTTCATCTTTATTACCTTACTTTAAAAAAAAATATTTTGGGCTGGGGATGTGGCTCAAGCGGTAGCGCGCTCACCTGTCATGCGTGCGGCCCGGGTTCGATCCTCAGCACCACATACAAACAACGATGTTGTGTCCGCCGAGAAATGGAAAATAAATATTAATTCTCTCTCTCTCTCTCTCTCTCTCTCTCTCTCAAAAAAAAAAAACTTAAAAAAAATAAAATAAAATAAAAATTAAAAAAAAATATTTAAAAAGGAGAAAACAGCATTGGGACTAGTGGTATAGCTCAATAAAAAAAAAAGTTGTAACTTTCCTCAAACAGCAAGGAAAATCTATTAGAAAAAAAGTTTCTTTGGTTAATTCAATTACTTTTTATTCTCACTGATGAAGAAAGACTTCAAAACAAGCTTGTTACATTCTCATTAGGAGTAAAAAAATGAAGATTACCTGCAGTGGTCTGTAGAGTGCATACTCATCCCTGAAAAGCTGGTCATGATGACTAACACAATCCAGCCAACGTCCACCAACCATTGCTTGTCCAATTGCTATAGCTTGTGCCCTGAATTAAGAGCAAGAAACATGAAATATTTTAAAAGTCAGTCAGAATAATTTTATAGTATAAGACATAATCTTTTTTTTTCCAGTTCAGAGTTCGAATTTCAAATTATCCTTGGACAGATAAGGAATAAAACAAGAGACTGGGGAGACTGGATGCAAATTAAAAAATTTGTCTAGATACCATAGTAAAGGATGAGAACCTATGGTAAGGCAGTCCTAAAAACCTTATTTTAATTACAGGAAATACTCAATGCATGCACACACCCCTCTCCATAATGGAAGAGTAAAAACATGCTAAAAACAGCATGCCTCCTACAAAGAACTTACAGTCTTGATGAAAAAACCTCTTTCTTAAGATCACAATACCTGGTAGCAGTATGACCATTTCGGATTAGCCAGTTAACCAATTCCTTTCCTACAATGCAATTGGGATGGGTTCTCAGCCAGTACCGGTGATCCTGAAACTCCATTCCACTACTGTGATGGCAGATTTTTTTCCACAGGTCCTTTAACTGAACACTGTCCTGCAATACATTGAGAGCAAGTGTTACTCATAAGAATGCTATTTACCTGTACAGATGCTTTCCTGTGATTTTCACATTCATAAAAGGAACTTTGATTTGCATTTCTTTAGAGCAACTAATTTTTTTAAAGATTCTTTTTTTTATTGGTTGTTCAAAACATTACAAATCTCATGATACATCATCTTTCATACATTTGACTCAATTGGGTTATGAACTCCCATTTTTACCCCAAATACAAATTGCAGAATCACATTGGTTACACACTCACACTTTTACATAATGGCATATTAGTGACTATTGTATTCTGCTACCTTTCCTATCCCCTACTATCCCCCCTCCCCTCCCCTCCCATCTTCCCTCTCTACCTCCTCTGTGTTGTTCAATTCTCTCCCTTGTTTCCCTCCCCCTTTCCCCTCACGACCTCCTATATGTAATTTTGTGTAACATTGAGGGTCTCCTACCATTTCCATATGCTTTCCCTTCTCTCCCCCTTTCTCTCCCCCCACTCGTCTTTGTTTAATATTAATCTTTTCCTCATACTCTTCCTCCCTGTTCTGTTCTTAGTTGCTCTCTTTATATCAAAGAAGACATTTGGCATTTGTTTTTTAAGGATTGGCTAGCTTCACTTAGCATACTCTGCTCTAATGCCATCCATTTCCCTGCAAATTCTATGATTTTGTCATTTTTTAGTGCTGCGTAATACTCCATTGTGTATAGATGCCATATTTTTTTTATCCATTCATCTATTGAAGGGCATCTAGGTTGGTTCCACAGTCTAGCTATTGTGAGTTGTGCCGCTATGATCATTGATGCGGCAGTATCCCTATAGTACACTCTTTTAAGATCCTCAGGGAATAGTCCGAGAAGGGCAATAGCTGGGTCAAATGGTGGATCCATTCCCAGCTTTCCCAGGAATCTCCATACTGCTTTCCAAATTGGCCTCACCAATTTAGAGCAACTAATTTATATGATTTAATATAAATGATGCATACATGAGGAACAACTTGAACTAATTCCAAGCATGACTTTTCTGTTAAAAATCAATGATCCCAAGTACTATATTTTTGGATCAATGGCACATATTATCCATCTCCTAGTTAAGTACAAAATATATTCTTCTTTTTTGGAAACTGGATAACGGTAGAAGATGTGACAACAGGCAAATCACAATAATCTAAGGTAACTGTTCCTGGTAGCCTTTATGCCACCATATTCATTCCACCCTTTTCAGCACCACCCAACTGCTAGATAAATCTTCAAAAAAAAAAAACTTTATCCATTGCTCAGCAACTACAGATTCAAATCTAAACTTGAGTGACCAAATTCATTGCCTTTCACTGGGTAGTCCCAAATAACTGCACTCTCAATGCCCACACTCTCCAACTTAAATTTTCTCCCAATTAATAAATCCTACTTTATTCCATGGAAATGCCATGCTTATTCTTATCTCTATACCTTTCCTTACATCTATATATAAGATTCACTTTCTTTACTACTTATCCAAATCCATTTCGTCCTTCAAAACATAGAGCTCAATACCTTTTCTGACACCCTAATTAATGATCAATTTTTTAAATTTTATATCATTCGTGACGCTTTTTAGTATTAAGACATATATGTATTTATTTTACCATTAAAAACATTTCTATTGATTTGATTTCTACCTCCTGAATTAAAAGTTGAGGATAGAAGCCATATCTTTCATTTCTTTGAATCACTCTGTGGATTGAACACATGATTTTATATATAAGCAAATGGAAGAAACTAAATATTATCTCACATAAACTGAATAAACTGTCTCAAAGGCTTCTCCATGTGTATAAGAAACTTGTTTCAGGGGGCTGGGGATGTGGCTCAAGCGGTAACGCGCTCACCTGGCATGTGCAGGGCGCTGGGTTCAATCCTCAGCACCACATAAAAATAAAAGATGTTGTGTCCACCGAAAACTGAAAAATAAATATTAAAAAAAATTCTCTCTATAAAAAAAAGTTAAAAAAATAATGCTTCAAATTTTAAACAGCAAGCTTAACCTAAGAGTTAAGCTCTCTTATATTATGTAGGAAACTGAATTCTGATCTTGCCAGAAGAAAGGGGTAAAAAAAATATTAATGCAATAAGTAGAGAAAGAATACTGACCAGTTTCTCAGGTGATCTGAGTAAAAAGTTAAGCTAATCATTTCTGTTTAACTGATATGCTATTTCATTTATGTTTCTTTAAAAAAAATCAATGAAATAGACATCCTTATGATCAAAACTAGCAATGGGTCAAAGACAGTGTACTAGTACCAGAAGAATTTTGCGTTCATCCTCAGTGGTCTCTGTCCTAACATATGTTCGGTTAGCCTGGGGACTGACAGATGTCTCATATGAAGGTACCATAGGAGAACCAGATCGATCCAATGACAGGTTAGTAATGCTGGCTGATCTGGAAACAAACAAACAAACAAACAAAAAGTAAAATAGCAGTTGTAAATTCATCTATAAATAGAATACAGTAAACATTCATATTTAAATAAATGCTTACTTGCCAATGTTAAGGGCAATTTCATTTTTTTATTGATTCTTTTTAGTTATGTATACAAGACAGTAGAATTTATATTGATATAATTATACAAGCATGGAATATATCTTGTTCTAATTAGGACCCCATTCTTATGGATGTACATAATGTGAGATTCACTGTGGTATGGTCATATACGTATATAATAAAGTTATGTCAGATTCATTCCACTGTCTTTCTTTTTCCTATCCTTCATTCCTCTTTGTCTAATCCAATGAAATTCTATTCTTCCCCTACTCTCTCCTTGTTGTGGCTTATCATCCACATATCAAAGAACTTTGGTTTTGGGGAATAGGTTATTTCAATTAGCATGATAGTGACCAGATGAATCCATTTACTGGCAAATGTCATAAAGTCATTCTTCTTTATGGCTGAGTAATATTCCATTATGTACATGTATCATATTTTCTTTATCCATTCATCTGTTGAAGAGCACATAGGTCGGCTCCATAACTTAGCTATTGTGAACTGTGCTTCTATAAACATTAATGTAGCTGCGTCACTATAGTATGCTGATTTTAAGTCCTTTGGGTATAAACCAAGGAGTGAAATAACTGGGTCAAATGATGGTTCCATTTCTGAGGAATCTTCACACTGCTTTCCAGAGTGTGTGCATCAATTTGCAGTTCCACCATCAATGTGGGAGTATATCCTTTTCCCACACCGTTGTCAACATTCATTGTTACTTGAATTCTTGATAACTGCCATTCTTCCTAGAGTTTACTGTATTCTCAGTGTAGTTTTAAGGTGCTAGAGATGTTAAACATTTTTTTCATATATTTGTTGACCATTCATATTTCTTCTTCTGTGAAATGTCTATTCAGTTTTTTGCCCATTTATTAATTGGGTTATTTGATTTTTTGGTATTAAGTTTTTTTGAATTCTTTGTATATCCTGGAAATTAACACCCTGAGGTGCAGGTGACAAAGATTTTCTCCCATTCTATACGCTCCCTCTTCATGCTCTTGATTGTTTCCTTTGCTGTGAAGAAGCTTTTTAGTTTGATTCCATCTCATTTATGGGTGTGAGGACAATCCAGCTGTGACATCTGTTAACCCATTGATTGCCAGAGCTGATTCAGCTGATTTGGCTGCCTAGGTGGGTGCCCCCTTACTCGCTCACCACTTCTTGTATGTCCTCCCCACTGTGTGCTCAATTGAAGAGGATGACCTTCTCCAATAGTGGAGGACTGTTCTTTAGTCAAGGGTATATTAGTAGCTGCATTGCCCTCCTAGAACCTCCAAATAAGCTCTCAAAGGCACTTTTAAAAGTAGTTATGATGATTATGTACAATGTCATTATTGGGAAAAACTAGGTGAAAGATACTCAGAAATTGTACTATCTGTGCAATTTCTATGTGAGTCTAAAATCATTTAGAAGTAAGTTTAAAAGAAAGTAGAAAGTAATTATGGAAATATTACAGAAAAATAATTATATAGTTATATATCAGTAATATTTCAAAGGAAGTAGATATAAACACTTGTTAAAAATATTAAAAATTAGGGGGTTTTATAGAGAAATATAAAAAATGGTAAATAAACATAGAAATAATATTACAAATCAGGAAGGAAAAAACTATAGTTCAGAGGTCAAATCCATCCTGTTTTTGTATAGCTCAAGGAACACCAATTCTGAACCCCAACTAAGTGAAATGTTATGTTCAAAAAAAGAATTCCTCTTTTCTTATTAGCAGACCTACATTTAAAATATTGTCCCCAGTTATTATTAAATTTTCATTTCATGAGTTAAAAAAACTAGTGAATATTTGTTTCTTCTGATGACAAAAGTACTTATACATGATTTACTTAAATGATTTATAAGTGTATTATCAACAGCATCAAGCAAGCTATTTAAAAAAAAATATGTAGCTAAAAATTTACTTTGCTTCTACCTAGGAAAAATGAAACCGAATTTTAGCTTCCAAACAAAGGATAAAAGGCAGAAGCATCTCTGTGTTAGATACTATGTAACCCATTCATTAGGGCAACACACACACACACACATACCTTATTTAATCCTCACTGTATTCTTTAGAGTAGGTATTTATAGTTCCATGTTATAGATAATGAAAGCCAGAATTAGAGCTTTAGTTAATTTTAGGGCAACTCAGTTAATAAGCATGAGGGCTGCCATTCAAAATTAGGTTTCAGCCGGGTACAGTGGCACACTCCTGTAATCCCAGCAGCTCAGGAGGCTGAGACAGGAGGATCGTGAGTTCAAAGCCAGCCTCAGAAAAAAGTGAGGTGCTAAACAACTCAGTGTAGACCCTGTCTCCAAATAAAATACAAAAAATAGGGCTGGGAATGTGACTTAGTGGTTCAGTGCCCCTGAGTACAATTCCTGGAACCCGCCCCCCCCAACCAAAAAAAGAAACTAGGTCTCAAATGAAAATCATCTTCTTTCCAATATAAAGATTTAAAAATATTTTTAAATAATTTAAGAAATTATTCAGAGATTTAGCAGAAAGTCACTATTAATGATTAATATATCAAATAACCTTTAAGCAATATTTTTAAAAATAATCAGCTATTCATTTCTTGGCATATTCTTTCAGTTCAAAGATTGCCACTATGTCTTACTCAATTAAAATCTCTTTTCCAGTTGGAGCATTAGTTCATGCATTCTGCTTTGTCTAATGTTCTAACCATCCTGCATTTATGCTATTACAGTGGCAGTAAGAAAAAAGCAAATTGGTTAATTTTGTTGTCAAAAGCGCTAATGAATATGCTAGTGGCAAGAATGCTGATGAAAATTATAAGCATAGGGCTGCCATTCATTGAATAAATTACATCTCTCCTAAAGACCTTCATCAATCTTAGAATTACTTGAAAACACATGAAGATATATTGTAAACACAGCTATCTCTTTGAGTACATGTCCACAGGAATACTACAATTTATCTTATTTTTTAAAAACTTTCCACATCCCTCTGCTGTATTTCCTTCCTTCTCTTTATAGCAAAACTCCCATTTCCAATTATTCCTCCATCCTATTTTAAACCCCAACCAACCCACTGAAATTACCTAGTATGCTTTAACTCATCTTACTTAACATTTCAGCATTTTAATTCCATGAAAACCTTTCTTCACTTGTCTAGTAAGGCAAACACACCTGGCCTGGTTGGCCCCTCCATCTCCTTCTTTATTGGGTCCTCTTCACTTCCCCAATCTCAGTCCTTGGTCCTATCTCCTCTTTTCACACTCACTCTGCTGACGATCCCCATCCAGGTTTATAACCTTAAATACCATTCACATAATAATGAAACCCAAGTTTATATTTCCAGCCTGTACCTCTTCCCTAAATTCTGGACTCATATATCCAACTGTCTATTTGACATCTTCCTTGGATCTCTAGAAGGTGTCTAATTCAGCTTGACACCTGTTAGTCAGAACTGCATATGCCTATAATCCCAGCAACTCCAGAGGCTAAGGCAGAAAGATCACAAGTCCAAGGTCAGCCTCAGCAATTTAGTGAGACCATGTCTCAAAATAAAAAGGGCTAGGAATGTAGCTCAGTGGTAAAGTACCCCTGGGTTCAATCCCCAGTACCAAAATAAATAAATAAAATCAAACTGTTACTCCCTGTCTTCCTCCATCTCAATTAATGGCGATTGCAATTGCTCAAGTCAAAAACCTGAGTCATCTTTGAATTCTCTTCCTGTTGTGGCCTACATTCAATTGACTAGCAAATGTCATTATGTCTATACTCAAAATGTATACAAAGATCATTATTAGGAACATTGATAAAAACAGAATACATACAACACATCAGATGACAGAAATTTCTTACCATTATAATTTCCAGAATTTATACATGATTATGTAAGGGACCTTAATTTTTTGTTCTAAGGGAACACACTTAAATATTAATAAGTAAAAAATAAGACTTCCTGTTTCTGGCCTGACATGTAAGAATCTTAGAAATTTTTACTCTGTCCTAACAACCAAAAAGCTAAAAAAACTGAAAAGTCAGCAATTCTTCATAGATCTGTCAGATAAATGAGATCACAGGACAAACTGCTACTTCAATCATAAGAATGAGACAGGTGCGTACAAAGAATAACAATTTACTGGAGCAGAAACTCACAAGTAGAAACCTCCCTGAAAAACAACTCATTTTAGGTAGAAAAACCTGAACTATAATTGACAAATTACAGATAGCTCAGTGTGAATAAGCCTGAAAACTCTAGGTGGGCCAAGTATTGGGGAGTGGGGCATGTATTTGTGAGTTTCATTTTCAGGAGTGCTACCAGGTCCTAGTGGTGAATGTCAAAGAAAAAGGCCCTCCAGCTCCCCACCAAGGGAGGAAAAAAATATAATTTTGAATATGCCAGATCTTTTTAATAAGGCCTTCCCCGAGAAGAAACTATTTTATTAGAGCCTAACCTAGTAAAATAGCAGAGCTAAACACTCCCCCCTCCCCAGGGGAAGAGAAATACCCAATACCAGCCCCCTCTAAACCAACCATGTAGGGGAAGAGAAATACACAACTCTAGCCTCTTCCAACCATCCTGTCCCACCTAAGGAGGGCAAAGGAGTGGGGACAAGGACAGAGGGATAGGGAAGTACTTAAAAAGTTTATAGTCCCATGGCACAGGCTCACCAAAAAACTGAGACTTAACCAAAGGAGTCTGAAGATACTTCCCTCATCCATGCCTTATCATTACATGACTAAAGAAAGGCCTATTTACTGCAGTTTCTTTCACCTACTATATCATGTCTAGTTACCAACCCAGAAGGCATACTAAAAGGAAAAAAAACAGTTTGGAGATATAGAACAAATATAAGAAAAAATTGGGTACGGCACAAATGTTGGAATTAACAGTGCAAGAATGTTTAACAAAACTTGTATGAGATCTAAATGAGGAAAACTACAACACATGAATAAAATAAAGAATAAATAGATATTTCATGAATAGGAAAACTCAATATTGTCAAGATGTCAAGTTTCTCCAAACTTGATCTGATTCATTGCAATACCAATCAAAAACCAGCAAGTTACTTTGTAGACATCAAAAAAGTAACTCTAAAGAATATAAGAGGCAGCAAAACATCCCAAATAGTCAACACACTATAAAAGGAGAAAAAGTTGGGGAACTGATACAACCTGACTTTAAGATTTACTATAAAGTCACAATAATCAAGGCAATGGTATTGGTAAAAGAATAGCCAAATACGTCAACAAAACATAAAAGAGCCCAGGAATAGACTCACATAAATTGTCAACTGACCTTTGACAAAGGAATAAAAGTAAAACAAAGGAGCAATTAATCTTTCCAAATAAGTTTCCAATCTGAAAACTCAACTGTCCATCCACATATTAAAAAATAAATAAATCTAGAAAAGAACTGATACCCTTCACAAATTAACTCAAAATGGATCATAGACATAATTGTAAAAGGCAAAACTCCTAGAAAATAACATAACAGAAAATCTAGATGATCCTGGATATGGTAATGAGTTTAAAAATATGACACTCAGGTCACAGTGCATGAAAGAAATAATTGATCATCTGGACTTCATTAAATTCTTCTGCTCTGCAAAAGACAATGTCAAGAAAATGAAAAGACAAGCCATACACTGGGAGAGAATATTTGCAAAAGACACATCTGATAAAGGACTATGATCTAAAACACAACAATATGCTAGGTGTGGTAGTACATGCCTCTAATTCCACCAACACAGGAGGCTGAGGCAGGAGGACACACGTTAGTGAGACTGTCTCAAAATAAAGAATGGAAAAACAGTGGGCATGGGGGCTGATGTTATAACTCAGCAGGAAGGCACCTCAGGAGTCAATGTTCAATGTGAGTAATGCCAAAAAAAAATTTTTTTAATTAACAATGAGAATTAAAAAACAATAAAGTTTTTTGCTGTATTTAAAAAAAAATAAAACAAAAGTTTTTAAAACTCAATGATGAGAAAATAAACAAACTGATTACAGATGATTAAAGATTTTGACATCTCACCAAAGAAGATATACAAACCACAAGGCAGATAAAAAAGATGTTCAACATCGTATGTCATTAAGAAATGGCAAATTAAAACAATAATGAGATACCAATATACATCTATAACATTGGCCCAAATCCAAAATACTGGAAACACCAATGCTGGTATCATGAGGAGCAAGAGAAACTCTTGCTGGTAGGAATGAAAAATGATATAGACACTTTGAAGAACAGTTCGAAAATATCTTACAAAAATGTTTCTTACCAAATGATCAAGCAATCATGCTCCTTGGTATTTATCTGAATAAAGTGAAAATTACTTGTACACAGGTATTTATAGTAATCTTACTCTTTCAATTGCTAAAACTTGGAAGCAATCAAGATGCCCTTCAGTAGGTAAACAGATACTGTACAACTGGACAATGGAACATTATTCTGCACTAAAAATATCAAGTCATAAAAGATAAAGTGAAAACTTTAATGCCCATTACCAAGTGAAAGAAGCCAATCTTAAAAATCTACATATATTCAGTGAATATAATTCTGGTAAAAAGGAAAACTACAGAGACAATTAAAAAAATCAATGATTATCATGGGTTAGAGGGAGGGATGAACAGACAAAACACAGCAGATTTTTAAGGCAGTGAAACTACTACTCTGTATAGTACAGTGGTAGATACATGTCATTTTGCATTTGTCCAAATCCATACAACCTACAATACCAGTAGACCCTAATGGAAACTACAAACTTTGAATGATAATGTGTCAGTGTAGGTTCTATAATAAATATACCACCATGGTCCCAGATATTCACAGTAGTGAAGGGTTGAGCATATGGAGAACAATGGAAAAGGGCCTCTGTACTTTCTCCTCAATTTTGTTATCACCCTAAAATTGCCATGTAAAATAAATCTGATGAACTAAAGAAATAAAAGATAACAATGCGTGAAACATACTCTCAAATGGTTCAGGAAAAAAAAATGTATGTGCATGTGTAAAATGACAGAATAAGCAAAAACATAAATAAGTAAATCTTAATGAATATATGGATACTTATTTTCCTATTCTTGCAAATCTTCTGCAAGTTTGAAAGTTTTTTAAAACAATTAAAAATTCAAGAAAAAAACACTCTCCCCATCTCATTCAGAGTAAAAGTCCTGACAATTAACTGTAAAACTGATCTACTTCAGACTCACGGGATTGTTTCTTATTAGTTGCTGGGAACTTGTCATTCCTGTTTTCTTGGTACACTCTTATACAAAAGGTCCACAAGGTTTCATTCTCTCACATCATTCTCTCACATCCTTCAGGTCTTTTTACTAAACTAGAAGACAGAGGATGGTGTAGGTCCCAATATCTTAAGCCATTGATGAATACTGGAAAGAGCTACTCAAAGAATGAAAGCAAGAGCTGACCAACAAAAAGAAAATGATAGTTTAATTCAGCTTTTAGAACTGGGATTATAACAAGCAATCACCCTTTTTAATGCTTGTTGTTATTACCATGAGAGGAAATAAAAAACAGACACAGAATACAGTGTTTCCATTTAGCATTTACCTATTTCGAGCGGGGGATTTCCCAGCATCCTCCTGAACAGATACAAGTCTTGTTGACAGAGTAGTGTTGGAGGAGTCTGGATGAATCAAACTACAAAGAAAATAGGAAAATATTGAGATCGCTTGGAACAGTAAAAGACAAACCCAATTCCAATGAGATATTTTAACATTTAAAAGCAAATTAAATCTTTTCCCCTGAAATTGGGGGATTATGGGTCACTTTTGCACTTGCTTGGATTAAGGTGAAAACTGTGTGATTATCATATCAAATGTCAAAAGAATGATAAAGTTTTTTAAGTGTACCAAACATTAAGAACACCAATAGTCAAACACGGTGGTGCATGCCGGTAATTCCAGCAACTCAGGAGGCTGTGACAGGAGGACTGTGAGTTCAAAGCCTCAGCAATAGTGAGAAGCTAAGCAATTTAATACAACCCTGCCTCTAAATAAAATATAAAAATAGGGCTGGGGATGCGATTCAGTGGCCATGTGCCCCTGAATTCAATCCCAAGTACACCCCCCGCAAAATAACAATAAAATAATGAAATTGGTTGGATCAGTGACTTACATGATAATTTCCCAAATCACAAATAAGATGGAAATGATTTGGGAAATATGAGTTCTAAAACTTTACTCTCTGTCCCCACAGCCCACTGGAATAGCAAAATAAAAAGCAAAACTAGGTCTAAGAGCAGGTTCCACCTCTTACTAGCTGTGTGACCAAATTCATTATTTAATCTTTCTGAACTTCAGCATCTGCATCTGTCAAAAGGAAAAAACAGTGCCTACCAAAGAGGTATAATGAATAAAAGAGAATGAATATTAAATAATTAGCACAAAGTCTAAAACTATTATTCTACCTTTGACATCTATCAAACACCTCTCAGGAAGCTATCATACCTGGTTTGTTTTATAAAATTTGTTTTATTAAATTGTACCTGCCAATTAAGGGCTCATATAGCCAGATCATACACAATTAAAAGATATTACTAATTAAAATAAAAAATCTAATTTCATTTAGAAATATGAATACAAATCTCATTAGTATTATCCCTAAAAAGACTTCATTAGGAATTATTAATCTCAGTGACTTCTATTGCCTATTCATCAAATATCATGAAGTTTATATACATGCCATGTGCTATTCTTGGTGCCAACAGTAAAACAGTGAGTGAACAATAAAGATATAGTCTCTCGTCTTACTGAGATTATACTCTAATTGGTCAATAACCTCACTACCCATAAACATCTATGATCCTGCTGGAGGTGAACCAAAGAGAAAGGAGAAAATGGTGAATTTGAAATAATTTGAATAAAAGTCAACCGAAAGCACTTATAAGTCAAGAAACTTAGTATTTCTCAAGTTTAAATAAAATTATATTCAAGTGCCAGTACCTTTGCCAGGCCAAATCATCCTCTAAGAATATGTTACGGCTGGCTTTTCTACTCCCAACAGGTGTTCGGGGTTCACTGGGATCAAGTACAGACACAGAGCAAGCAGAATCTGAAAGAGCACTCAAATCTTCCCCAATGGAATTACTGTCTGTGGAATGAGCATAACTTAAGCTATTTTTCTACAAAAGGTGCAAGCTCGGAGGTCTCCTGGGAGGAAAAAAAATTCAATAAGTAAATAAACCAATGTAAATGTAAACAACACAATTTCCCTAGGCAACAAGTGAGGAAATTAAAGTTTCTATTATGAAGCCCTGAAGAGTGGCCTCTAGAAGGGTACACAATTTTGAAATAAACTAATAAAATGGCCTAAACACAATATGATATATTGAGATAAACTTTGCTGAAATTCTTATAACGAGCAGTTAAAATAGAAATGAAATGTACTTGGGAGAACAAACAAGATTACTTAATACTTCTATTTTTTTTTTTTTTAGGATGTAGTCCTGCGCAAAAATAAGTGTTAATTTCTACCTTGTTTTTCTAAAACATTGGTTTGTGATTCCGTAACAATTTGGTGTATTAAAAATGGAGGTGAAATAGTCATATGCCACACAATGTTTTGGTTAACAAGATCACATAATACAATAATTGTCACATAATGGAGCCGAAAAACTCCATTTTGTTCCCCCCACCTGCAGTACTGCGGATCAAACCCAGGGCCTCACACTTCTGAGGCAAGAATACTACCACTTATCTGTAGCTCTGGCCCTTGAAAAATTCTTATCACCTGGTGATGTTGTAGCCATCATAATGTTGTAGGGCAACACATTTCTAATGTTTGTGATGCTGTTATAAATAAATCTACTACTCTGTAGATCTTATAAAAGCATAGCACATACAATTACATATATTACATAAAAGTTGGTAATGATGATAAATGACTATGTCACTGACTTATGTCATTATGATCTACACTTTTTATCATTATTTTAGAATGAACAACCTTTTACTTATAAAAAATTTTACCATAAAACAGTATACCATGTTGGATCAGTAGCAGTCTCTCAATTGTTCAAAATGCTATGTTGATACCCAGAAGGCTAGATAGAAGGAACACCTGAGGCCAGAAGTTCAAAACCAGCCTGGGCAACTGCAAGACCCCAAAAACCCAATCCACCCTACCAAAAAAAAAGGGGGGCCATAGGGATCTATTAACCAGCACCATCCAGGTTGGTTTAAGTATATTCCATAATGTTCACACAAAGATAAACTCACCTAAGTGATGCACTTCTCAGAACTTACCCATCATTAAGCAACACAAGACTATATTTAACTTTACATGTAATTTAACAATTCTACCTTAATTATTTATTACCACTACTACTAAAAATCTGAAGTGACAGAAAAGATTTCTAAAAGTTCACTGTACTGCTTTTGCCATAATTTCACCAACTATAATAATACCTCTGTTTTATTTTAAAACTACTATTATATAATACTTAATTTTATTAAACTATACATGTATCTTAATCAAAATAAAATGTCAGTTGTTGATATACTAATTTCTGTCATCACAATTTAAAAGATAAAATCTATTAAAACTATTAAGAAAAATAGATCTGCATCCACTTCAATCAGGACCCCAGAAAACAGTAACAACAAAGTGAACACCAGTCTAGGATAATCAAAGCACTAGGATAATTACCATCAACTGACCAAGGCAGAATTTCAGTGAGGATGTGAAATTACTTCCTTCCTGAAAGACCTACAGTTTACCATTACAAAAGCGGGTTTGTTTCTTACACTATTAAAGGAAATCTCCCTGAACCAGTCAGCTCTCAAAACTAAAGTTATCAAACCAATAAAGACAGTCAAGCCTGACCAGGAAAGTTTCATTTCATTAGAGCATTCATCAGCAAAGGCCACTACACATATAAGTGTATTATATGATGGAAAAATTAAGGCTGATGAGACACAGTCCTGCCACCAGAGAACTCACAGTATACTGGAGATGATGGACATATATAATTTAAAATGCTGCATGATGAATGCATAGATATTACTTTTACTATTACCATAATAATTGCTTAATATTCATGGATCCTTTGATATGTGCCAGACATTGTTCCAGGTATTCTACATTTATTCAGCATCTCAATGTGCAATTGTGCACTAAATATATTATTCCCATTTGTGATGGTTAATCTCGGGTCAACTTGGCTAGACAAGGGGTTTGGTCAAGTAATCTAAACAGTTATCTGGGGTTGAGGGGTGCAGGGAGTATGATTAATATTTACAAATACTGAAGTAAAGCAAATTATTCTCCACAAGGTAGTGAGTCTCATCCAATCAGTTAAAGGTCTGAGGAGGTAAGACTAAAGTTTCCAGAATAAAAAGGAAATACTGCAAGGCAGAAATCCTATAGAAGTTTTCAGCCTGCTAGCCTCCTTGAGAATTTCAGACTTGCCAGCCCTTCACAATCATTAAATCACTTGAGCTGATTCCTTAAAATACAGATAAACTTCTCTCACTCATTTGCTCAGTGTGTGTGCATAACTCCATTCATTCTGTTTCTTTAAAGAATTCTCACTAATGCAGATTTTGGTACTGTTATATTTGAATATGAGATGTCCCTCAAAAGCTCCTGTAGTAATGCAGTAATAAGGTGAAATGACTGGATTGTGAGAGCTGTAACCTGATCAGTCTAGCCTAGTTTAAATGGACCTCCTGGTATCTGTAGGTAACTTGTATGTGGCTGAAGGAGGTGGGTCATTAGGTTCATGTCTTTCCTCTCTGCTTCCTGACCCCACCATAAACTAAGCAGCTTTCCTTCACCACTCCCTTCTGCCATGAAGCTCCATCTCATCTCAGGCCCAGAGCAGTGGACTCAATTGACCATGGATTAAACTTCTGGAACCAGGAGCCAAAATAAACTTTCCCTCCTCTATATTGTTTTTGTCAGGTATTTTTTGTCACCAGACACACAAACATAACTAAAACTGGTAAAAAGAATGGTTCCAAAGGAAAAGAATTTTAAGGATAAGGTTCCTGAATGGGCTTTCATGTTTCTAGAACTGGTTCTCTGATTGGACTGAAAGGCACTAATGATTTTATTTCTAACAGCAAAGAGAATATTGATAATCTATGGTGTGCTTAGCAATACAAACATGCAAAATATCACCTATGTATGGATACTCCTAATCAAATACTTATAAGGAGCAAGATTATGAGTTACTATGTATTTAATCTTTGAACATTTTTGTCAAACTAATAAGTATATTAAGATAAACTTATTGTTCCTAATTGCACTACACAAAGTAGAGAAATAAAAGAATAACCTCAGGATTCAAATTCCCAGTTCAAGAACTGAGCTAATTAAAAGTTTCTGTCTTCCCTGAAAGAATCCCTTATCTCCTATGGCCTCAGTGCTAAGATTGCTGAATATCTAACCAATTCTCAAAATACAAGTGACTGAATTAATACACATAACAACAAAGACAGAGACAGGAGTGATGGTTCTGTTCACAAGCCAAAGAATATGAAGAAGTACCAGCAACCACCGGAAAATAGGAGAGAAGCCTGGATGAATTCTCCCTTGGAGCCTCCAGAAGGAAGTAAGACTGCCAACACTTTGATTCCAAGCTTTTGGCCCCCAGAAATGCAGAAATGGGAGAACAAATTTCAGTTGTTTAAAAAAAATACCAAACCCATAACTTCAATTACCAATCTTGCAGTATGTCTGCTAATAAAGTGAGGACACTGATTAGGAAGAAATGGGATCCTGAAAATTAGAATGAAGATATATGGGAAAAGCCAAAAGAAGCTAAGGATATTAAACCCCCAAATCTGAACCTCCTGTCGGAAGTAGCCTTTCCAAGTCATCCGAAATTAACTCTGCTTTGCTTCAGGAATTTGTAATGCCCTCCCTCGAGTTAGGTGCCTTGCAAGACACTTCTAATTCCCCTCAAGATCTATTCCTAGTACCTCCAACCCATAGTCAAGTCCTGTCAGGTCTTAAAGGTAAGGTACAAAGTAAGACCAATGAGGATGTATGTGGTATACCCGAAGAACCAAATGACTATTCCAATTAATATAGACAAAAACCCAAGGAATGTGTGAGATGGCTATTGAGGGTATAGGATAAGAGTGGATAGAAAATTGGCCCAAGTTGAATTTACTGATATGGGTCCATTAAATAGAGATTCCATATTTAATCTTGCAGCTTGAGAAGTTAAAAGAAGCTCTTAAGTCTATTTAGTTGACTGGCTAAAAAATATGAATCTTTAAAAGGTGGCTTATATTAAAAATGAAGATAAAATGCCTGAACTTCCCTAATATACTACAGAGCAAGGAATACATGAGCTTAGGAAACAGGAATGAGTTAATTTTGCACATACATAACCACACTCCCTCTCTCTTATTATGTGATGCTCTGCATGACCTTTGGGCTCTGCTAGCAAGAAAGACGTCACCAGAGGAGTACCCTAGACCTTGTACCTCTACAATCAACAAAAACAGGTATTTGGTTTTTTTTCCTGATGCCAATTATGAAACAGGGATTGGTATGTACTGGTTTGGCTAACGTAGCCAAACCTGCAGAGGAATTCAGTACAGCTCAATTCATTGTTCAACAGCTACTGGGTTTATTTGGTCAAGATACTCGTAATATGGAAGCAGAAGCTTCTCATACTTGTTGTATTTGGAGCTATCACCAGGAACTAAAAGCTAAAGTAAACAAAAGATTTTCTTCCTGATAACTTGAATAATCTGGATGTAGACAAAACCACTGGGACCTAGTTATGATTTGATTATTTATAAAGTAATGCTAATTGTGCTAATACTTGGAAAGCATAAAAAATCTAGTTGTAAGTGATAGTAGTGTTTGATTTGACAGAAAACTAAAGTAAACTTTTAATAATAGTCTCTCTTTACATATGACTTAAGGAATTTATCTATGGATATTAGTAACCTTTTTCTATGATTTGCCTATAATAAATCATACTTGGTCACACACATAAAATAGAGTGGATTTGCCATATAAAACCTGCTCCCTTATCCCTGAAAGATATACCTTTCAGCAAAACCATGAAACATAAATTTGTGAGGGGAGACTCAGAATCCCTGAAGGGCTCTGGCTGCTATTGCTTTTCTTTTTAGATAAGAAATTACTGCTACCACTGAACCAGGAAAACCAAATGCAATTGGGATAACTGGATCCTCAGGTATCAGGGGCCAAAGGGATTTATGGCCTTTGAATACTGTGACTATACAATTAAAGCAAGGAAACATTCAACTTTTTCAGGGATTACCAGCACTAACTCTAAACTGAAACTAATTCCAAGGACTCAAACATCACTGTTGTTCACCAGTCACAGCAGAGGCTTAGGGAGGCATGGCAACTGATGGGAGTTTTAGCTCAGGTACATGTGACAGTGAGTTTAGTGGATCCCCAAAGCCCATTCTGTGGTTATTTCATCAGTTCTAGAATATATAATTGATATAGACATATTCAGCAACTGGTAAAATCCATACATTGATTCCTTAACCTCTATTATGGTGCTTCTGGCCTCCAGAACTGTAAGACAATAAATTTCTATTGTTCTAAGCCATTCAGCCAGTACTTTGTTATGGTAGTCCTAAGAGACTAAAATGCCAGCCAGGCATGGAACACACACCTAAAATACCAGTGACACAGGAGGCTGAGGCAGGATGATCACAAGTTCAAGGCCAGCCTCAGCAATTCAGCAAGTCCCTCTTTCAAAATTAAAAAAAAAAAGACCAGGGATCTAGCTCAGTGGTTAAGTGCCTCAATAAAAAGGAAAGAAATCAATCCTAACCGTATGAGATAGATTTTATCCTAAGGGTAATGGTAGCTCTGAAAAGGTATTTATCCTAAGAGTACTAAGCAGGGAAATAACCTGACATGATCAATTGGCATTCTACAAATACTGACTTGAATATGAAAAATGAATTCAAGATAGGGAAAAACTAGGAGTAAGAAAATCTCTTGAAAGCTCTAGTCAATCTGGATGAAAGATAATGAACTCTGTAGCAATTTTAGTTTCTTTTTTTTTCAAGTGAATGAAAGCAAAAGGAAAATCTATACAATAACAAAAATAACATGAAAGAAGTCAAGAGCATTTTCTTGAGTAATTTTGGTCCACCTTCCACTCCAAATCACTGCATAAATCCACACACCATTGTCAGCTTTCTTCTGTTTCAACAAATAACTTGAATTTTCAGTATTGCTAAAATTTGACTATGTTCCTTATGGAAGAATAAGAGTAAGATACAATTTGCCAAAACATAGTGTCATATAAGTCAAGAAAAAACTTTAAAAATAAGAACTCTCATAATAATATAAATTAGAAATCTACTCTAACCATCTTGTCTGATAACTTTTAACATCCCTAGAGCTTTCTGCTAGTATCTATGATACACTGTCTTTTATTCTAGTTATTTTTTAACTTTCCATCTACTTTATCACTTGACTGTGAAGTGCTGTCGCCCTCACTATTGCATCCCCACGCCTTACACACAAGGCCCGAAATAAAAATTGGCTTATTGTTGGTCCTGTATTATAATTATTTTATTCTTATGACCTTTAAAAATTGTAACACTGTCAATAAAATGCATTTACCTGTATAGCCCATAAATTTTCCAGGGATTTCTTGATTACAGCAATGACTGCAGAAAATCTGCCCACATAGTTGGCAATGGTGTCTGCGCCTAAAGGTTGTGAATTTTTCACTACAGTCACAGCACTCTTTACATTGGCTATCTGGCATCCAGTATTGCTTCAGGTCACTATCCTATAACAATAAAAATGTGTGAAGACTTCTTGAAAATACTGATTTTTATATTGTAATGGCAAATAAAATCCTTGAAGATTTTTTTTACAGAAATGAGAAGTTAATTCTAAAATTCATAATAAATGCAAAAGACCAAAATGACCAAGAACAATCCTGAAGAATAAAACAGGATTTACATTACCATCCTTCAAGACTTATTCAAAAGCTATATAATTTTAAATAGTACTGGTGCAAGGACAAAAAAAATGGAGATATGGAACAGAAAAAAGTAGCTTAGCATACACTAATGTGTACATGATTTTTGTGATAAGATTTACAGCACAATCAATGACAGATGGTCTTTCAAAAACTATGGTGCTATCCTCATGTCCATTATATCCAAATAGACATGAAAATAAAAGGAAACTTGACCCTATTTATTCACACAAATAATAAAGCTTCTTAAAAAGAATCATAGGGGTATATCTACAGATCCTGGCCTGAAACTAGCCTTAAAAGGAGAAAAAAACACTAGCCTTAAAAGGAGAAAAAAACTGATACAATTAACCACATTAAAGTTAAGAACTTACGTTAAAAAAATTGTGGTTTTCACAACTGAAATAAATAGTAAATATACTATCATTTTATTCTTTATTTTTGGTACCAGGGATTGAAACCAGGGCACTCAACCTCTGAACCACATCCCCAGCCCTTTCTTATATTTCATTTAGAGATAGAGTCTCACTAAGTTGCTGAGGCTGGCTTTGAACTCAAGATTCTACTGCCTCAGCCTCCCAAGCCTCTGGTATTACAGGTCTGCACCACCACACCCAGCTTAACAAATACATTTTCTTTCAAGTCATATTATGTCATTTTTCAGTGGGAATGGTATGATCCCAAAAAGTATGTAAGAAGAAATCTTCCAAAGCACTAATTATTACCTGGCTTTTTCCCTCCATGATTTCTTTGAGACGTTTTGATACTGTGCTGAGGCTTCGAAGCTGAACAGCTGTACGAGGATCATGACCTCCAAAGGTAGGTTCTGCCTTCCTTCTTGTATCTGAGTCATAATAAAAAAAAAAGAGAGAACAACAAAGGCAATCTTGTTAACGGTTCCTTGTGTCTATATAAAACACTGCATCTATGTGATGTGAAGTGCTTTTATTACTTGTATTCTCCCAACCAGTGACATAGGTTGAGAGTTAAGGGTGGTCTTTATAAGGGTAACAGACTGTTGAAAGTATTTCTTATTGCCATGTAAAATACTATTTTACAAGCAAGTAAAAGCCATCTAAGACAAGAACTATCTGAGCTGATGGTTTGGAGGCCTAAAACAGCAGCATTATCTACATGGTCAGAATTTAGTAATGATTTCTTTTGCTCTTTGGTCCCAACCTATAATAAATACCTGCTGGACATTTAACAGAAGAAAAAGCAACTCCAGAGGATTAAACACTAGCCATAAAAGGAGCAAAAAAAAAAAAAAAAAAACTAATAAACCACATTAAAGTTAAGAATTTAGGTTAAAAAAATGTGGTTAGTTTAGCTTAGTCTCTATAGTCAAATAGGTAAGCAATAGGATCAAATGGTTCACTTCTGGGGCTAATCATCAAAAAGAAATAACTCACCCCTAAAGATTCTGATAGAGGGCTGGGGTTGTGGGTCATCGATAGAGCACTCACCTAGCATGTTTGATCCTCAGCACCACATAAAAATAAATAAAACAAAGGTATTGTGTCTAGCTACAACTAAAAAATAAATATATTTTTAAAAAAAGATTCTGATAGAATTCAAAACATCTAAGAGAGTAGATTTGACCATGATAAAATCTGACAAATGTCCAAGCATATTATAACTGCCAAAGAATTGCTAAAACTCTAGTCCTATCCTTCTCTATTGCACCCAACCCAATCCTGTAGTTCCAAACTGAAAGGGTCAGGTATTTTGGTCATAGTGACAAAAAGTTAAGATACTCCAGCTGTTTCAAAACCTAAGGGTGAACAGGAGGTGATCTGACAAAAAAGATGAGTTATCTAACTATGGACTGACAACTCTGTAACCATGAACCCAAAATAAACTTTTCTTACAAGTTGTTCCTCTCAGGTATTTTGGTCATACTGACAAAAAGTTAAGACACTCCAGCTGTTTCACTGAAATGGCAATACTAAACATAAATCTATCTATAATAAAACAAGCCCAGATTCTAGCTTTGTAACCAGAATGGTAGATGCCCACCAAAAGTGCCACTAGTAGGTAACTGTACTTTTCTTGTGGACCAAAACTACTGCAGTTTCTATTCCTGGATTAGTGTTATGGTTTTGATATGAGGTGTTCCTGAAAAACTCAAATTAGTTAATACACGAATATTCAGAGATGAAATGTTTAGGCTATGGACACTATAATCTTATCAGTGAATCAATCAATTTAATGGATTAATAATCTGAGTGGATTACTGGGTGGTAATTATAGGCAGCTGGGACATGACTGGAAGAAGGAGGCCAGTAGGGGTATATCCTTAGGCCTTATATTTTGTTCCTAGCTACTCACTCTCTCTACTTCCTAACTTCCAAGAGCTGAGCAGCTTTCCTCTACCATGTCCTTCTATTCTAACATTCTGCCTTGCCTCAGGCCCAGTGTAATGGAGTTGGCTGACTATGGAGTGAAACTTCTGAAACCATGAACCAAAGTAAACTTTTCTTAAAAGTTGTTCCTATCAGGTATTTTGGTCATAGTGACAAAAAGTTAAGACACTCCAGCTGTTTCAAAATCTAAGGGTGAATAGGAGGTGATTTGACAAAAAAGATGAACATCCAATTAGCTTAAACACTCTAGTCTTATAACCCATGGAGCTCCCACTAACCTAAACAGACTGCAGTTATTTCCAAGGTTTCAAGTACCCACAGGCAACTGCAGTCTAAAATTTTAACATTTGTCTTCATTCTTTCAAGAGAAAGAGACAACAATCACATGATTTTTAACATATTTATTGTCATATTTATTTTTGTTACTCTCTTTCTATGCCTAATTTACAAGTTAAACTTTATCACAGATGTGTACATATGGGGATAAAAAACATAGGGTCTGGTACTATCTGTGGTTTCAAGCCTCTACTGGTACAGAAAAGAAAGGAGGTTTAGAGTATATCCCTGCAGATAATGGGAACTACTATAAAATGGAAAATCTGGGGCTGGGGTTGTAGCTCAGTGGTAAAGCACTTGCCTAGCATGCATCAGACACTGAGCTCGATTCTGAGCACCACAAACAGATAAATAAAATAAAGGTCCATCAACAACAACAACAACAAAATAATAATGATTTAAAAAATAAAATGGAAAATCTGCCTCAAACTCACTATTTGCCAGATTTATATTAGGTGTGCTTTGTTTTAGTTGGGTGGGAAATAAAAGATTGCAAAGAAATGAGAGGTTGATATCTAAATCCAAATTTACAAAGAATTACCTAAAACAATTTAATGAAATAATCACTGTATCTAAACTGCACTTATTTTTAAACACTTTGAAAACTTTTTATCTTAATTTAGCATTAGTAATACCTCAGAGGTGGTACTAAAATGTAAGTATTAGAACGACCAAATTATTCTTGAGTCTCAAAATATAAAGCAACTATCCATGAATTATAAGTTGAAAAAGGAGACAAAGCTGTGAGAATTACAATGGCAATGCTCCGCATACTGGCAATAACAAACTGTGAAGCCCCTTGCATTTAGCTACTTAGAAATACAAGATAGTATTAATAACATCATCCACTGGAAAAGGATGAGTGAGGCTCTTCCTAGAACCATGAGCACTAGTGCCCTTGAATTAAGATGAACAGACACTGAGAAAATCTAGTCTAGCTCTTTGCTCTTAGGCAAATAATCTTAGCTGCTTCTTATAAAAGAGATACCAGGAAATTAAATTATTTTCCTAAGGTCTAAAGCCAGTACATAATTACAGTTCTTTAGTGAAGAAAGGAACTTATTTGGCCAAACAGTCCCAGGCTTTTGAAGTTCGAATGCATCTAAGGTAGAATCCAAGAATAAAGACAATAAAAAAAGGTAGAGGGGCTGGGGTTGTAGCTCAGTGGTAGAGCACTTGCCTGGCACATGTGGGACACTGGGTTCGATCTTTAGCACCACATAAAAAAAACTAAATTAGTAAAATAAAGATATTTTAAATTTTTTTTAATATAGAAACTGCAACAAATGAGACATTAGAAGCTCCATCTAAAAATATTTAAATTCAATTGTATCATAACACGACAGGCAAAGTTAGGCAGTCTGTCACTACTAAAAGATGAGTTTCTACTCCAACTCCTCAACTGAACAAGTGAGGAAATCCTATGCTTAAAATGGAGACTGCTGCTCTCCTTGGTCTCCTTTTCTTCTTTCTGTAGCTAAGGAAAGCGTGGTATTTTGAAAAACTAAGATCAATAATTCTGCAAAGAAAAGGTGGTAGGTGAAATTTTCAGACAATAATGTCTTCATTCAATATTATTTAGTCAGAAGGGCTCCCTCAACAAAAACAGGCTGTTGGCCATGGGCCAGGTATAAGAGCTAAGGTTAAAGGTTAAAGTGGAGATGTTTTAAAATAAAAGGAGAACTCCTTTATTTCTCTTCCCTTGCCCACCTTCCAATTCTTAACCAGGGGTTAAAGCTCACTGCCTTAGAAGTCCTGTAAAGATGACACAGCCAGCTCTGATCCAGTTCTTCAGCAGTACTTCTTCTTGATTTCTCTTGCCTCTTCCAATAAACCAAATCTCAGCTAGAAATAAAATATCCTTCTGCCAAACACCATTGCTTTCATCTATTTTTCATTCTCATGGGGAAGACTGGCCAGGGCCCACAGGATCTGGTATTCAGGGACACTTGATTTCTCAATGCTGTATCCCTTTGCCTCTATTACACCACTTCCCACTGCCTTCTTCTATCACCTTGATAGATGGTTGGGCAAACCATTCTACTGAGTTTAGCAATCTACCAGAAATAAAGCATAAAATATTTACTCTCTCCAGTTTCTTCACTTCACTGATCCCTAGCACGCACTCATTAGAAGAGCATGAAAATGAAGGAGGTGACTGTGTAATAAACCAGGATGGAGAATAAACAGGCAAGAAGAGCTCCGCTTATACAGCCATACTGATAGTTTGCACCCCACAAAGGACACAGGCCAAGAGCAAGTGGCAGCCCAGCAATGGAGTTGAAGAATTCTGCAGCCAGAGGCATGCACATCACATTTCACTAGCACCCAAATACAGACACAGAATTCATTCACAAGACTGAAACTAACCTGTGTTCTCCTGGGGATGCTGCAAATTGTTCTCTGCTGAAACTCAAGCAAGTAATTAATCAAAAAGCAGCCAAGAGGTCTGTTGTTTGCCTAAATCAAAGTTTAGTGACATGTTTAAGAGCTTTTATTCAGATATCAACAAATTCTTTCACTAATTAAGTAATAGTTTTATTTATTCTGGAGAGTACCTGACTATTCCAAACAACAAGAAAGTTAAGTCAGTAAATAACTTGCGAAACAATGACTGTGGAAAAATCTTAGAAGAATGAAATAAGAACACTCTTTTACGTAACACTGAAGAGCGTCGCTGAAGTTCCTCATTAAGCTGTTTTTTATAAGAACAGGTGACCTCACTGATTGTGTCCTTGAAGGGAGCTGAGGGCTGGACCAAATTCCACTGGGAGAAGGGTGCTCTCCTTGGCTCCCTTCTCCTCTCTCTGTAGAGCAAAAGAAAGGTTGACATTATTTGAAAAATTGAGACACAAGAATTCAGCAAAGAGAAAACATGAAATTTTCCAGACAACTATATTATATATATACACACATACACACACACATACATATATATACTTATATATATGTATGTATATATTACATGCATAATTTAAAATTAGGCTTTTGGATTTTTTTAAAAGAAAGAAATCCAAAGAGTAGAGCAAAATTATAAGCCAATAATCACACCCTTGGTATATGTGATTTTCTGTTTTACTTTTCATTTGAAATTTGAGGAAACAGAATGCAAGCTTTTTACACAAAGGCCCAGATTTTTTGCTGTGTTTATGGAAGAGATTCCTTGTACTATTGAAACAGCACCCAATATAGTAGCTGCTCAATAAACGTTTACTAAATAAATAGAGTATTATCTTATAAAGAGACTACATAATATAATATCTTAGATGGAATCTTATAACAATAAAAGGACATTATGTAAAAATTTTAAAACTCTGAATAAAATACATACAGTAGTTAGTGAAAATTGTAAAATCTTTACATTAGTGCAGTAATACTGATAGTATAGTAATACTAACCTAAGATGTTAATAATAGCAGAAACTGAATGTAGGGGTAAACTAAGTGCTCTGCATTATCTTTCCAATTTTTCTATAAATCTAATAAAACTGTTTTAAAAATTAAAGCTTATTTTTTAAAAATTATCATCTTAAAAATGTACCAAGTTTTTACAGTACTTTAAACCTAACCATTAATAAACTTAATTAGAACTATCAAAATTTCTACTGAGGGGCTGGGGTTGTGGCTCAGTGATAAAGTGTTTGCCTCCCACATGTGAGGCACTGGGTTCGATCCTCAGCACTACATAAAAACAAGTTAAACAAAATAAAGGTGTTGTATCCACCTACAACTAAAAACAATATTTAAAAAAAAATTCTACCTAGTCTGGGCTCAATGGCACACAATCCCAGCAGCTCAGGAGGCTGACACAGGAAGATCACAAGTTCAAAGCCAGCCTCAGGAAATTAGTGACACTGTAAGCAACTCAGCAAGACAAGCTCTTGCCCTGTCTTTAAATAAAATATAAAACAGGGCTGGGGATGTGTTCAGTGGTTAAGCACCCCTGGGTTCAACAGTATTCCCCCCCAAAAAAAAAAGAAATCTAGCTTTTTCTTCTTAAGCAGAAAAATCTGGTGATATATGAATTAAGCATCTTATTAATATTTCACTTTTTCACAAAGATACAACATGAAAGTTGAATAAGGGAACTATAAAGAATCAAAACTGTAAGTTTTCTGATGCTTAAGAGTAAGTCTTCCCTTTGTTAAATCGAAAAAGATTTACAAAAGAACTATATGCTGATTTAAAAGAAGGTTCATCCTGGTCAGGAGTCAAAGGTTTAAAGTGTATAAGATGAGAATGACTGGTAGGAGGTCGAGGCAAATCATTAGCAGAGTCCAGTGTTGAGGAAGTCTTATCATCTGTGGCCATTTCATGAGTCTGCAAAAGAAAAAAAAAAGTTACTGTTTCAGAAGCCAAAAGTTAATTTCAAACAATATGCATACATCTGGAAGATCCTATTCTGTGAGAGTTTTTACCTATGAAAACCAAAGAGTCAGTGAATTTAGCTTAGCATACTCAAGTGAAGGTTTAAAAACACTGCTGTCTAAATCAAACCTCAACACCTAAAACTGATGGTCAACCTAATTTCAAACATTACTATTAAAATCATTTTAAAATTTTTAAATTAAAAAATTTGCAGGTAAGTCATAAATGTGAGCAGGCAAAGAAGAAAAATATTTTCGTATCTGTAAAAATTTTGGGAAAAAAGGTACTTAATATTTTTTTAAAGTTATAGGGGGAAACTGGTTTTATGCCAACATATAAATTCCTCCATCTTACTTATTTCAGCTTTTCCCTCTAAAAATATAACAAAAAATTATCTACCTAAAGAAAGGAAATAAAATAGTCATCCTTTAAACATTTCTATATAAACTCAATAATTAGCTCAAGTTACACCTTATTTGAATATTGACAACTATTCAAATCAATAAGCTATGCTCCATCATGTTTCCTCCCAGGAACATGAACTTGCTATTTTCCCCTTTAACCCTATATAAATATTAAGATAAAGATCTTCCTAAAGGACTTTTCCCCCTAAATTACCAAAAATCATAATTCAGCCAAAGCAGTAAATCTCCACATCAGAGTTTACCAAAAAAGCACCGATTTATATTTTGCTATTCGGAGTTATAGTTCAACCAGAAGAACCATGCATACCTCTAGTTAGTCATTAAAATGCTTTAGTTTCTAATATAATTTACACTTTTAAAAAGAGGACATTACACTCTTGTAAATGCTTTGCTTCTCTGAAATCATATGCACCATCTCATTTTATTTTTACAATCCTGGAAGGTACATAAAGCAGTCCTCATTACATTTTTATCTTCAAGGCAACCAAGATACTCTGAATCTAAAATAACTTTCCTGGGGGGAGGTCACAAAGATAGTTTGGGAACCTGCATCTAATCTCACCACAAAATTCTTTAGATTGAAATTATTTTTGTAGCTTTTCACAGACCTCCAAGTCTAGCCTATAAGCTATTTTCTAGCTACTCAAGACTACTCAAGACTTTGCTTTATTTATAATTTAATTGACTTTTAATTAAAGCACAAATGAAACCACTAACTTAAACAGAATTTTGGCAATAAATATTTATTAGAAGCTGGGGCAGGGAGGAAAAGAAAAAGAGTAAGGGGGGAAAGTGAGAGAAGAGGAGGAGGAAGGAAAAAGGGAAAAGTCTTTAATATCATCTTCTATTGGGGAAAGTAGTT